>NC_033794.1:110906023-110918564 GCF_001876935.1 Asparagus officinalis | reverse complement strand
TCAACCCCCCCCCCCCAACACACACCCCAAAAAACACACGCACCACCCTTCCTTAATATCTTGGTTTTGCGCTTACTACCCCTATAGTTTCACTATTGCAGATAGACCCTTGGGTTTAGTTTTGTTTTGACCCTTTTACCTTTGGTGAAATGTTGACAAATATAACTTCCTTTGGGTGAAACTACTGAGTCTATCTGAGGGCAAAATGTCAAAAAAGTGGGTTAATAGTTAGAACTCCGGAATTGTTAGCCGATTTGAGCTTATTACGCCTGAGTTCTATTGTTGCAGATAGAACCCCTGAAAAGGGTAAAAGAATTTCAATCAAGAAGTCTAATCTAGGGGTAGTAAGTTCAAATTGGTGATAATACAGGGGTCTATACTGCAACTAACCGGGAAAAAAATCCAGAGGGCTATCTGCAACAAAGAAACTAAGGGTTTAGTAATTCCAAAAGAGTGAAACTGCAAGGGGGTTATCTTCAATTTACGCTAAAGTATATAGGAACATTATCATGTTCACATAGACAATAACACTACTACATGTCCATCAAGAAGTATCTCGTTTTTCTTTCAGGAATGCACTAGCATATGACTGATGATCCTAATGCGTTTCCATTACGCAGGACACCTCAGGCTCAGCACGCAACATCACGTTCTCCAACATCCAGGTCACAGAAGTCGAGAAACCGATAGTCATCGGTCAGTTCTACAATGCCGAGCCAAGCGAATTCAAGAACGAGAAGTCGGCAGTGGCTCTGTCGCAGATCTCATTCGAGAACATTAAAGTAACGTACACGAAACAGCCTGTGCACCTCGCTTGCAGCGAAATCGTTCCATGTTCTAAAATATCACTGACCGATATAGATCTCCAACCGATTCAAAAGGAGTCGGATATTATCGGTCCCTTCTGTCAGGCGTCGTATGGGGAAATGCGTCCTCCGACGATTCCTCCTATGGATTGCCTGCAGAGTGACAGTGGGAATAGGAATGTGTTGTTTGCTCAGGATTCATGCTAAGTGTAGTGTCAACTGAAGGAAATACTCTTGGATTAGTATACAACATATTTTGAAGATTATACTTTGTTTTATTATGAGTGTAGCGACTGACAGGAGTTTGGTTGGTTGACGGTAGTCTCTTTGATGTAGGACTCTTAACTGACAATTTCATAGGGGATGTAGACAATCACGAACTAAATATAGATTTATACGTATTATTGATCTCCGCAAAGAAATGATCATATCTTCCAACCCAAAAGACGGATTCTAACATATTATATATGTAAATCGCCTATCTCGACGAGATGGAGCCAACTAGATTGTCAGATTTTTAAATCTCATCAGTTACACCCAGTTTTGACTAAAATCTGAAAATAATCAACCTTTAGTTTATTTTTAGTAAATAAAGTTGGAGTCTATTTAGATTAGAAAATAAATTTAATTTTAAAGTCAAATTACATTAAGGAAACAAATTTAATTTTGATTCATGATTAGTTTCCTCTGTTATAGGGGGTCTTTTTAAGATAGAATTTAATACTTTTTATTTCTTTATAATTCTAGTCTTACTAGGAGTCTTATTTGTTTTTCTATTTAAGAAGAGTCATGTAACCCCAAAGAACAACATATCTTTTCATCAATAAAATTTCTCTTTCCGATATTTTCTTTGTGGATTTGAAGTTCTTCGTGGATTCGAAGATTGTTCTTTGTGGATTCAGAAAACACCCTTGGTGGATTCCGAGGCTACTACTTCCGCGATGTGTCACTCTTCTACTTGAAAAATGTGTGTCTTATGTTCGTATAGATTTATAATTTTTGAAATTGATAAAGATGTCAAGTTCCCATGCTAACGAATGACATTTCATATGTTACTGATAAAAAGGCTAATTTTATTTTGCCATCCTAAAGCTTATCTACTTTTTTTCACATTCATACCCAAAATTCAATCCCATAATCTCATTTGGTCCATACTTCTGCGGAATAAATTATGAAAATCAAGGGTTACTTAGATATTAGTCCCTCAAATATTTTATAATTTCATATTAGTAGCTCAAATCTTTGAAATTACTCATTAGTCCCTCAAATCCTAAGAAGTCTTGAAAGTTGCTCCCTCAACAACCACAATACCCCTCAGTTTTGGTTTCCCTCCCACCATCCATTTTGTACTGTGGTACTCTAATGTTTACACCTTTTTTTAATTTCTCAAAATTTACTTTGACACGTAGTGACGGATTCAGAATTTCTAGATAGTGGTGTTATCATGTAATTAATAATTAAGTAAAACAAGTATTTTTTATATTTAATAATCACATCATTAATAATGCTATCAAATACATAATCACGTTTTAGTAATTTCAACCACTGGGGATTTAAAGAACCTGTTGGGATTGAATTGATTAGATAAATACACAAAATACTTAGCGAAAATACTGAAACCAAAGCAAATATGAAGAACACCAATATTTAAATTGTTTCGCACTACGTCCTACATTCATGGGGAATGAGAAAAGGCTAGATTTGCTATCACATGAGAATACGACTGGAGATGAGAATAGGATTTACAATAATCACGATATCCTACTCTCGTAGATTATTCCCTCACCAAAAAATCTAAAGGGAGGGTAAGCCAAGTAGAACTTAAAAGTAGGACCGGGATAATGTGTCGGATAAATTTTTATAGTGTTAGTCAATGAGAACTAGAACTAGGATAAAATTATACAATGCTAGTTAACTAGAACTATATAAAAAGTGGAGCTGGGATAATGGTAAAATTTTATTCAACTTTTATCAAATTTATATAGAAAAGAAAGAGTTCTAGTCTCTCAAAATTGTCTTAAATTTTAAACTAAAACTACATGATAAAAAACTAGAACTTTCTTATTTATTTATTTTATATTTCATATTCATTTCTCCGTCATCTTCAAACCACACCATAAGATTAGATCACATCTCTTCTTATCCTTCTATTTAATGTTACTTTTATTTTTTTATTAAATATTAGGATTACATAACTAATTTAAATTTAAAACTCAAAATTCATGTTTTATTAAAAATTAATTAAAATTAAGAGATGACAAAATGATGTCTCCCATATTGAAAAAGAACGAGAAAAAAGGGAAAACTTTGTTTTTTAATTTGTATTACAATAATAATTCCAAAAAATAAAAAGTTATAATTATTGTAATAATAATATCTTATAGTCTATCGAATAGTTCTTTAAGATTAATTAACACTAAAGTAAATTATTATTAATAATAGTAAGTTTTAAAATATATAAATAGTAGTCTTATCATCAAAATGCATGATATATATATATGCTTATTGATTATTGAACATTATCCTTAATTATACTAACAATAGTTCCACTATAAAATCTCATTTTAAAAAATTATTTCCAATTATCCCACTAAAATATCTCACTTCAAAAAATTATCCAATACTTAAAATTGTTCCACTTCTATAAAAAAAATGTTCTAGTTAACTGACACCTTCAAAGGGATAAAACCTAATCTAATCCTCAGCCAAATTGAAATATATCTAATTAAGTGGGTCTTCACATTTTCTACTATCTCTTGCTGCGGATTTGAATGTGAAGCAAATTTTTTTTTGTTTAATTTGGACTTTATTTGCTTATATAGCCATGCCTAGAAATCAAGGCGCTAAACAATATACTCCGAGGCGTCATTTGGTACACGGGAATAAGTAGGAATGGAATGCAATTCTAATTTGTCATTCATGCTTACCAAACATAATGTGTATTTGGATGCTAGAAATAACATTCTCACTTCTCCTCAATTTCCACTTAATGTGGAAATTGCTATTTCTAATGAGCTGTTGAAAATTAATCTTCCCACTTAAGTGAGAATAAAAATAATAAAATAAATTCTAGATATATCATTCTTAAAGATATTCTCACTTTACACAAACATGAGAATGATAATGAGCATTCCATTCCCACATCAGCTCCATTTCATTCCTACATTCATTCCATTCTCACTTGACTCTATTCCTGCATACCAAACGAGACGAGTGAAGTGATGTTACATGATACTCACTTCCTAAAGTTTATACTAGAAGTCTAATACCTTAAAGTTTTTTTGATACTTCGATGCGAGAAAGTTTGTAACTTTTAAGTACAAATTTTCAAAATAGACTGTTATTAAAAAAATTACTATTTTTTGATCTACTTGAACTTATTTATCAAATACAACCTAATTTCAGCCACAGTAGTAATGTGGGCTGAAACATGATCAGATTTGATAAATAAGTTCTTAGAACTACACGGGATTGAAAATCCTATGTAATTTAGTATAAATTAGTTGGTTCTGTTGTTAACAGGTTAAGAGTTAAGTCAGATTTACAATTTCGTGAAAACTATTACAATATTATCTACATGGGATTGATAATCTCGTGTAGTTTAGTACAAAATTAGTTCGTTTAGTTGTTAACAGCTTAAGAGTTAAGTTAGATTTACAATTTCGTGTAGTTTAGTATAAAATTAGTTACTTCAGTTATTAACACCTTAATATCTCGTTTGGTAAGTGGGAATGGAGTCAGGTGAGAATGGAAAGAAGGTGGGAATGAAATGGAATTAGATGTGAGAATGGAATGCCAATTCTCATTCTCATGTTTGGGCGCGTTTAGAGAATAAAACGGTAATAGTAATCTTATTCTCACTCCCGTGTTTGGTATCATTTATTCACAAGTGAGAATAAAATTTAGTTTTCTAATAATGCCCTTACCAAAACACAAAATTTTAAAAACATTAAAATATTATAAAAATGACTAAATCATTCATTTTTTAGAAAAATAAGTTTTATAGAAATGATATTTTTTTCACTCTCCTAGTAATTGCTAAACATCGTCTTTTATTAGTTATTGAAATAAGCTTGCAGTAACCAATTCTTAAGAGGATATTTGTTCAACTTTTTTGCTAATCATTCAGTAATTAGCTAGGGATGGTTTATAGAGAGAATTGAAGAATTGTTTGTCTCATGAACATGTTTTGCGCGTTTGGAACTTATGAAGTTGTCTTAAGAGGAGATTTATTAAAAATTTTGCTAATCATTCAATAATTAGCTAGATTCTCTATCGACAAAATTGAAGAATTGTTTCCAAGTAATCTAACACCAAACACCAAAGATTAAATATTAGCTAACCCAATTGCCCATAGATTACCTAACCGAGTCACCAAAAGATAATTTTTTTTGTAAAGATTAGGTAAAAATTAGCTACACATACAGATTTAAAAAAGAAACAATGGTTACCTTACCGAGTGGCATCGAGGCGAAGAAGAGATTTTTTTCTTCTGCAGACACGATGTTGAACTAGGGCAAGGTCGAACAAGTATTTTAATATTTTATATCTATTTATATATTTGTACGAGTAGCTAATAATATTTTTTATAAAAATAATTTTTCATATGGGAATTTATATATATTCGTATCTTTTAAGGAGGGTATAGTCAGAAATTATTTGACTATTTTTATTCCTACTTAACTAGAAATATCAATTCCTTCTTAAATGGTTGGGAATGACAATTTCCACATAAAGTGGGAATTGATAAGAAGTGGGAATAACAATTCTAGCATCTAAAGATACATCGTGTTTGGTAGGCATGAATAAAGAGTTGGAATTGCATTCCATTCCCACTCATTCCCGCGTACCAAACGAGGCATAATAGTAATATAATGAGCATTCCATTTCCACACTTACTCCATTCCCTTGTTTCATTCCATTCTCACTTGAATTAGATCCGGGTACCAAACAAGGAGTTCGGGCTTTGGTAAGAATGAGTATGGTCTAAATAAAATGAGAAGGAAAATAATGCGGTAGAGGGTATTTGTTTTTCATTACTGTGCATATTGTCGTCCTAAATGAATCGTGTTAAACAAAAAATGGCAGTGAAATGAATGATACTAAATTTAACTGAAACCGTTCGACTCGTGTTTGAACAAGTCAAACGCCCAATCTAGCGTTCAGAATCTCAACTTCGTGTTCTTTGAATTGAGACGCGAAGTTGGGTGTTAGCTGAACACCATTGAACGCGAGGGTCGCTCGTGTTTGGTTTGTGCCTTAATGACGTGAGGATCGTTGTTGGTTGAACACCATTGAACGCGAGGGTCGCTCACGTTTGGCTTGTGCATTGACGACGTGAGGGTCGCCTTCATTTCCAAATTGGTGACGCGGGGATGACATCCGTGTTTCAGAAGGAGCCATTTGACTTGTAACTTCTTCTGTAGAGCGTTGCAAGGACCGTTGTTCAATAATCCTAGCTTTAGCTGTTGTGGGGTGTGAAAGCCGTCAGATTGTAACTTTCACTGTAGATTGTGAAGACTGCTGAATAGAGTTTTCATCCGTCGTCGGAAGTGTCGTTGAATTGTAACTCTTCTCGATCTATGTGAAAAGCCCTCCATTCGCAACTTTCGTTCACCGACCCGAAAACTATTTGATTGTAGCTTTCGTTGTAGGAGCTAGACGGGAATCAACATCCATAGTGTCTTAAAGATGAATATTCGCCCATAGCTCTCTACCAAGCAACTATTCGACTGTATGTTTCGATCATCGACCCGAAAGCTATTTGATTGTAGCTTTCGTTGTAGGAGCTAGACGGGAATCAACATCCATAGTGTCTTAAAGATGAATATTCGCCCATAGCTCTCTATCAAGCAACTCACCAACTGAGTCCAACTTTTTATTTCTGAAATCGTCCCACTGCTCATCAGCATCTCTAATAGTTGCTATGATATTAGCCATGCTGTTGTCACAGCCATCAAGATCAATCATCTCAGAAGTGAGGTCGCGTTTGTGGCAATTGTGGAGTTGCGGATGCAGTGATTGGGAAGTCGTCTGATTGTGACCTCCGTTGTCGGAGCTTGTTTGAATAAGCTATCTATTGTGATTTTTAGACCGCCTACAGAACCCCCTCCAAAGTTTCCGAAAGTTCGCGGTTGACTGGGACGAATTTTCGGAATACTTTGGATCCCAGAATTTGGTGGGTTGATTGCTCTTCCCGCCTGATCGAGTCAGATGGTTTCGCCGTTGTTGACTGTAACCTATCTGTACTCCTCCAACAGACTCCCCAGTGGAGTCGTTTGTTTCTTCCTGGCTTTGGTCGCCTTGGTAACCAAGAAATTGCTGTTCATGGTGGTCTCAACACAGAGATGCCTTCTGCATTTGAGAATTGGAACGCGTGGGTGAGCCCAGCGTTGGGAAATTTGAACGCGCAGGTGAGCATCGCGTTTGGAAGCTGAATCAACTCGAACGCGAGGGTCGAGCTTGGGCGGGCTGATGGCCTCGAATCCCGTCCGTTAGGATTTGACAGCTCATAGCTGTCTATAAATAGACCGCTAGGGGTCAAATCAAGAGTCATTTGACTCTTCTTGAAAATTTTAACGAAAAATTTTCGTTCTCCTCTCCGGCGAAAACTGTTCTTCTCCTCCGACGAGATTTAATGGCACCAAAGAAGTCCGCCGCCCCTAAATCCGATGCCGCTGCGGCTCGGGGATCTGCACCGTCAGCGCCGGCCGGCGGCGCCGCTGCTCAGGCGAATGTGACGCCCCAGCTTCCTTTGATCGGTGGTGAGTACGACCTTCGTGGTCATTAAACTTGCTCCGGCAAGTTCTGATCTTGAAATTAACGAGGAAACTCGTTCCCATAACGCGGGGCTGGACCCCGTCGTTTAATCTTCTTGACGAGGGGTTTAACCTCCGCGTCTCAGATTTTTGACGCGAGGGCCGACCCACGCGTCTGAACTATCTGACGCGAGGCTCAACCTTCGCGTCTGAGATTGTCTGACGCGGGGTTCGACCTTCGCGTCTGGGCTTGTTTGACGCGGGGTTCGACCTTCGCGTCTGAACTTTGATTTTGAGTTGTCTAACTCTTTTCTTCTTTTTGCAGTGTGACATACCAGCGAGCCTCTTCTTTTTCGCCACCACTTTGGACATGAAGGTGGTGCAGACATGAACATAACTTTCAGCTCGCGTTTAGAACTCCCGGTTTTCCGGATGAGGGAGAAGAGTCGCGTGGAACTGATCACCCAAGCTTCTCATGACACTCTCAGGACGTTGGTTTCGGACGCTCGACTTGAAAGCCCAAGCCGTAAGCCCATAACCAAACCTGGATATCTCTTCGGGGACTTTGTTGACTTCAACGCAAGCACTGCTTATGATGGGGACTATAAGTGGCTGCGGAGAGTTGAGGACCGCAACCTTTTCTTGCCCAATATGGAGAGGATGTTCCCCATATCTTATTTCTAATGCGCTTCTGTCCCGAGGCGTATGGATTGGCTCCTGGTTAAGGATCAAGATGGGGTTGCTCTCGGAACTCTGACTTTCCATGGGGTCCGCACCGTTGGTTATAATCGGCAGGTGACAACTTTGCGGCCGAGTTTATTCGTTAAGGAGTATCCCCTTGGAGAAGTGCCCAGTCCGGCGAAAACCTTTGTTAAGAGGTTCTTGGAAAAGAAGGGAGAGTTCCCTGCACAAGGATTTAGAACTCCTGGCTGGGTTCATTCTCCAGCGGCGGGATGGTGGGCTCAGATGACCAAGTTTGTTCTGAAGGAATTGGAAGCTCCCCTCGCTCAAGCTGGACTGCTGGTTCCTGTGCGGGCTACTGAGCTTGGAATCGTCCAGAGCCACTTTCACTTTTTCTCTATACTGGAGAAGTATAACCCTGATAGTTGTACTTTCTTCACCCCTGTGGGGGAATTAGGCTTCGCTCTTCACGAGATGCATGAAGTCTCGGGTCTTGTTCTCGGGGATTTGCCGTATGAAGAGTTTGTTCCGGGATCGGCGGAGCTCCAAATTTTAAAGAAGACCAGTCCGGAAATTTATGCCACTCTCTGGGAAGTCATGTGTCACTTCCACATTTGCATGCAGCTGACGGGGGCACGTGGAGGCGGCATCAAGCAAATGTCTTGGGCGGAATATTTATTCCATAACTTGACCACTAAAGGAGCTTCAGTGACCCGCTTGCCTGCCAGTACTTTGGAGGAGGTTCAGGCTCGAATCGACGACGCTACCTCTCACTACACCAATGAGGCCAAAGAGGATGTTTTCCCGGCTCATACGGAGTTCGAGAGCTTCCATTATCAAGCTCTGATTCCGATTTCCGACACAGCGTTGCTAGCCGGATTCTTAATGCTGTGGCTCAAACGCTGTGTCATCCCTACTAGGCCGATCGATGCCCTTGCCGTTGAGGTGGTCTACCCAGCTGTCCTTTTGGCGCACGGGAGACCTGTGAGCCTCCTCAGTGCTATGGTGGGTTGTCTGCAGTATGGATTACGGGAGTTGGCCTCTGACTTTGTTGATGTTACAGAGGTGGAGTCCGAGGGCCACAAGACCTTCAAAACTCCCAATCCCCGGGTGCCGATGCCATATACATATTTGATGGCTTGGTACGTGCTTCACTGTCCTCCTATAATGAGTGCAGCTTCTCCCCCGGGAGACTCATTCATTCCATTTGTGCAGCGACTAGAGTCTGCGAAATGGGAAGGGGGGTACATGGTTAGGATCCGCCAAATCTTAGCACGGGACACTAACTTCCATATCTACCGCTGTTTCCCTGATTTTGAGGGCGGCTTCTTCCGACACTCTTAGGATATTGGTTTCGGACGCTCGACTTGAAAGCCCAAGCCGTAAGCCCATAACCAAACCTGGATATCTCTTCGGGGACTTTGTTGACTTCAACGCAAGCACTGCTTATGATGGGGGCTATAAGTGGCTGCGGAGAGTTGAGGAACGCAACCTTTTCTTGCCCAACATGGAGAGGATGTTCCCCCTATCTTATTTCCAATGCGCTTCCGTCCCGAGGCGTATGGATTGGCCCCTGGTTAAGGATCAAGATGGGGTTGCTCTAGGAGCTCTGACTTTCTATGGGGTTCGCCCCGTTGGTTATAATCGGCAGGTGACAGCTTTACGGCCGAGTTTATTTGCTAAGGAGTATCCCCTTGGCGAAGCACCCAGTCCGGCAAAGACCTTCGTTAAGAGATTCCTGGAAAAGAAGGGAGAGTTCCCTGCGCAAGGATTTAGAACTCCTGGCTGGGTTCATTCTCCATCGGCGGGGTGGGGGGCCCAGATGACCAAGTTTGTTCTGAAGGAATTAGAAGCTCCCCTCGCTCAAGCTGGGTTGCTGGTTCCTGTGCGGGCTACTGAATTTGGGATCGTCCAGAGCCACTTTCATTTCTTCTCCATACTGGAGAAGTATAATCCTGATAGTTGCACTTTCTTCACCCCTGTGGGGGAGCTAGGCTTCGCCCTTCACGAGATGCACGAAGTCTCGGGTCTTATTCTCGGGGATTTGCCGTATGAAGAGTTCGTTCCGGGCTCGGCGGAACTCCAGATTTTAAAGAAGACCAGTCCGGAAATTTATGCCACTCTCTGGGAAGTCATGTGTCACTTCCACATTTGCATGCAGCTGACGGGGGTCCGTGGAGGCGGTATTAAGCAAGTGTCTTGGGCGGAATATTTATTCCATAACTTGACCACTAAGGGAGCTTCAGTGACCCGCTTGCCTGCCAGTACTTTGGAGGAGGTTCAGGCTCGTATTGACGACGCTACCTCCCATTACACTAACGAGGCCAAGGAAGATGTTTTCCCGGCTCACACAGAGTTTGAGAGCTTTCATTATCAAGCTCTGATTCCAATTTCCGACGCGGCGTTGCTAGCTGGATTCTTGATGCTGTGGCTCAAACGTTGCGTCGTTCCTACCAGGCCGATCGATGCCCTTGCTATTGAGGTGGTCTACCCGGCTGTTCTCTTGGCACACGGGAGACCTGTGAGCCTCCTCAGCGCTATGGTGGGTTGTCTTCAGTACGGATTACGGGAGTTGGCCTCTGAATTTGTTGATGTTACAGAGGTGGAGTCTGAGGGCCACAAGACCTTCAAGACTCCCAATCCCCGGGTGCCGATGCCATATACATATTTGATGGCTTGGTACGTGCTCCACTGTCCTCCTATAATGAGTGCAGCCTCTCCCCCGGGAGACTCATTCATCCCATTTGTGCAGCGACTAGAGTCCGCGAAATGGGAAGGGGGGTACATGGTTAGGATCCGCCAAATCTTAGCACGGGACACTAACTTCCATATCTACCGCTGTTTCCCTGATTTCGAGGGCGGTGTCTATGGAGCAGAATATCAGGATACGGCGGGTCCTAATGGATTCACTCAGCTGAGCGGGGGGGTTTTCCATTGGCTTTTATCCATCAGGCCAGGCTACCTGATCTTTCGACAAGGCGCCAACTGTTTCGTCGAGCCTTACCAACCCTACAGGTTCGCTCGCCAATTTGGGTATGATCAGTTGTATGTCGGGAACCCTCGTCCTCAACTCTCAGTTATAGCCAACTTATATGAAGGAGCCAGGGCTTGGTATTATTCTGTGGCAGGTTGTACCAAAGCCATCTTCAAGCTTCCCCACAAAACTGCTAATTCCTATACCTCCATCAGCTTCTGCAATTGGTATTACGCTGCTTCTCAGACTCCCAACTTCAACTTGAATACATCTTGCCTGAAGGACATTAGGCATATGTATAATTCAAGAAAGGGGTCTAAGACGTCTCGCTTGAGGGGGATCGATGAGTTTCTATCCATCGAGAGTCAGCCTGCCGAACAGGAAGAGGAACAAGGAGCTGAGCCCGTTCCAGTGGAAGAACAACGGGCGGCTGATCCTCCCATGACAAGAGCAGCGGGGAAAAGAAAACTCTCTGCAGATGAGGCCGACAAATATGATAAGCAAATTCGTCGGAAACTTCTGGTTGATTCTCCTCCCAAAGACCAGCCAAAATCCAAGTTGATGGCTGAGGCCATCAAAGCTGCTATAAATGAAGAACAACAGGAATCGTCCGTGGCGGGCCTGCCGCATAGAGCTGGCCTTCGTTCTCACGGCCCAGCTTTATCGGGCGAAGCCTCTTCTTACCATCCTCCTGAGGACCAAGAGGATGAATTATTGGAGGCAGACGCAGAATCTGCACCAGTGATGGATCTTCCTAGGTCTCCTGCATTGGAACCAGGGGGTCTTGAAGATAATCCACCTCCTTCTCCTTCAGCATTAATGTCACAAGCTGATGATTTAATGCCTAGTCCTACAACGGGACTTATGAAAAGACCAGCCGCTGGTGCAAGTCTTCCGGAGTCTTCAGCTGTTCAGGATGATGAGGAGCGAGTTGATTATGACGACTCCCCAATTGGTGATGCAGCTGACGGAAATAGAGGCAATGAGGATGCTGACGTTGGCAACATGTCAGGTGAAAGCATCAGGTTATACTCCTTTTTATCTTACCGGTAAGCTTGGTTTGTTTCGACTTCTTCCACATGCTTTTTCTGCGTTCCGACCGTTTTTTCGTGCAGGTTCACCCACTCTCGGGACTACTTCAGCTGCTCCTTTAGAGCAAGAACCTGCGCAAGTGTTGGCTCCTTTAGAAGAGCAATATTTACCTGGTTCTCCTACGGCGACTGTTCCGCCTGTAGCGTTGCCTGAAACTACTACCGCTACTCCTCCTCCGGAACAACAGCTCATGCAGGTATCAGCCCCTATGCAAGAGCAACCCCTGCCTG
>NC_033794.1:110861607-110905023 GCF_001876935.1 Asparagus officinalis | reverse complement strand
GTCGCAGTCGATTCGTTCGACGAACCCCGAGGCAAGATCCCGTAACTTAGCTTGTCGTTCTTTACATTTTTAGATCTATTATGAGTTGTCTGTATATACTAGTTTGTAATATAATTACCTGCATGGATTGTTTGATAAAGAATATTAAAATATATTATAGTAATATGATAAATAGCATTTTTAGAATAATTATAAGGAATTAAAATAATTTAGTTCGGCAAAAGAATCATTTTTAGATAATTATAATAATTTAAAAGAATTTATTTTGGAAAATGAATTAGTTTAGATTAATTATTAAGTGAAATAATTTAAAATGAATTAATTTTAGAAAAATATTACTTTCTGAATTATGTAGATGCTGTTTATGATTTATAATTCTTATTTTTGATTATCTGATATGCTACGATATTATTGCACATGATTAGTTGCATTGATTGTTCCATGTTATGATTGAGAATCATTAGGAGTTTATGGCTATAGTGACCTGTATGACACAGTTAGGATCTAGAACCTCGTGTGTAGATGACTTGGAATTACGAGAATTAGGGTGAGAAGTCTTGGTCCATGTGAGCCGTTGTGATTGTTGATATATATTCCAGGCTCGCGCCGGTGAAGTTTGTGTAGTCACCAGGGTGGGTCTGAGGAGTTGAGATATTTGTGATCGTTGATGTATTTTCCAGGCTCGCACCGGTGAAGTTTGTGTAGTCACCGGGGTGGGTCTGAGGAGTTGAGATATTTGTGTATTCCGGGCTCGCGCCGGTGAATTTTGTGTAGTCACCGGGGTGGGTCTGAGGAGCGGTGATATTGTGATTATTGATTATTTCCAGGCACGCACCAGTGAAACGTTTCGCACTGAGGCAGGTCTGAGGTACTAGTAAGATGTGGTTGTTAACCAGATATCCGATAATGTGAACTTTGACTCTGTGTGAGATGTGAACCAGTGACCTGTTATAGGATGACTAGTTACATGACCTCGTTTCTTGGCTAAGTATGAGTTCTTGTGAGATATAGGCTAGTTGTGTTTCTTTTCATACATAGATTGGGATTAATATTTAATTATTTACAATTCGAGACATATGGTATATATATGAGGGTTTTCTTGTTTGGATTATTTTGCTTGACGTACTACGTCTCGAGTTGTAGATTTTTAGGTATTAATTCTATCTAGTTGTATGGCTTTGTCACTTGGATGATTAGACTGATCGCTAGCTGCATGATCTCGTTACCTGATCGATTTTGGATGCTTTATGTTTATCATGTTTTAGTAGTGTTTTCGCATGTTGATTTTGTCAGATTTTCAGTTGTATGTTCTTTTGTCATTTCTATTATCGTATCGTTTTCTGCTTGGGTTTTCGTTCGCTCTATTTGTTTTGTGGGGTCTTTCCGTGTGCCATACATGCTGACGTACACCTGTTTTTTCTGGTGTACGTCAGACTTAGAGGAAGAACAGGTCCAGCTGGGAGATCGCCAGGAGCCGGAGGATTCTCAGCATGAGTGCCTTACAGACGTAGCAGAAGAAGAAGATGAAGCTTAGCCATTCCTTTTAGTTTTTTTGTATCACCTTCATTTCCTTTTGATCAGTGTATTTTTATACTCTCCAGTATTTCATTCAGATAGTTTTTGTATAAGGGCACGTTGTATAAGGGCACGCTTGACCTGTATTATTATGTCTCGGATGTTATCCCGTTTGTGATATGATATTTTTATTCTAAGTTTGTCTGTTATATTCTTGCTGATTGTGATCGGGGACCTGTGACTTCGCATTGTATTTATTTCCAGACGCTTAGCGTATTGGATTGAGAAGAAAAGAAAAAGAGAAAAAAATAATAGTGTATATTTCTTCTCAATCTAATACGTCGCGAGCTTGTTCACGTTCCGATTCCCCGGTATTTTGGGAAACAGGGCGTGACAACCCCTATCAATATAGCTCAATGCCTTTGAGTTATGACCCTATTTGGGCGTATGTAGTGCACGTGTTCGGTCATAGTAATATTTATGCAAATGACCCATTCTATTATAATAAGTGCAATAAAATAGATTCATTTGTTTTTGTTGACCATGAGATTGTGCACGAGGAACATTTGCAAATAATGGTGGTCGTTTTAAATCATTTTGCAAATGTGAAACTCTTTTTAAATCAAAATAAAATTTGGCCAAATGACCAAATCTACCACAATAATCACATTTAAACACACTATCATGCTTATGATGAGCAATGAGTGCATGTATGTGTATATGTGATGAAGAAACTTTATGAGATGCATAAGGAGCATTAATATTAGCAGTTTTGAGTTTTCGTGCATCGTAGCAAAATTTAGCAAGATGATCTTTATGACCGCAAATTAAAAATTTATAAATTTTGCTATACAAGTGTGCATAGTGTACGTGTGGTTTAGAAGTAGTAGTACATGACTTAGCACACAAGTTCATAAGTTTATTATTGTTGTCAATACATTTATTTAGAGTTGAATCTAAATAAGATATGCAGTTTTTCATATGATCCAACACATAATTAGGCACAATCACATTGACATTAGAAGTAGAACAAACATGATTAATTTTAAAGGAATTAAATTCATTCCTAATTGTTTCTACCTCTAACATGGCATCATTCTTCTCATTAAATAAGTTAGCAAATTTCCAATTTTAACTTTTCATTGCTATCTTTATGAGTCACATTTTCTTTGGCAATGATATCAAATTTTGTTGCTAACAAATCATTATCGGATTTTAAATTTACATGCTTGCTTTTTAAATCTACAAAATTATGATGCAATTTATTATAGGCATGCCTTAATCTCTCATATGCAAAAATGAGTTATTAATAGAAAGTTGACTTTCGGAATCAGACTCGCATACCTCACTAGGGTTATCGCCTAGTGGTCGTGTACATGATGACACTCCAATAGTACTTAAAGTGGAATCCACCAATACATGTTGGATCTCCTCCAAGTTATCTTGATGTACTTCTATAAATTTCTAAAATTTGTAAGCACTATCAAAATGAGCAAGTTTGTTAGAAATAGATGGTTCAAAAGCTTTAAGCAAGAATTCTAATAACAACTTGTTCATGGTAAATATCTTCTTATCTTTCTTGCTCCACTTGGATTTCTCCAATGTGGGCACAACATAAGCATAATCAATAACTTTTTATAATTTAATATGTTTAGATCTAACAAATAGTTTAAATCTAAAACACCATTGATTATAAGAAAAAATATTGAATTTAGGAGCAATATTAATGTCATAGTCTAAACTAGGTACACCGTGTGTATCCATGATAGACTATGCAAGCAAGATAAAAGTCATAAAACTAGATTATCAAAATACAACGCGAGGATCTTTGACTCTAGGCGATTAAGCTACAAATAAGAGCACCAAGCTCTGATACTAATTGAAAGAACCATAGAGGGGGATGAATAGGGTAATTGCTAATCTAATCCGATTGTGATGCCAAAATAAAAATTTTAATGCAATATCCTAGCAAATATAATATTCAATGAAATATGCAAAGATAAGGAATTATATAATAATAGATATAAACAATGAGATAATGGGCGATATACAAATAAACACAACATGAAAAGGAAATATTGCGCCAAAGAAACACAATCGCAAACAAACAAGAATTGATCACGGAGTTCGGTCAATCCACAACCTACGTCTCCACTCCTCACCTAGAGAAGATCTCCACTATCAATCAAAATAACTACACAGTCGGTTTTCAAAGTTCACCGAATACTTTTATAATCCACACATTGTCAATCCTAAAAGACACTCCTCTAAGTGTTGGCCTACCCGTGTAATCTTCCTCAAATGTTTGGAATTACTACCTCTCCCTAGGCTTTTACAAACAAGCCACTCCTCTTGGAATTAACCCCAGTCTCTCCCCAATCACTCCTCTTAAGTGTCTTTGTGTATTATAATGTGTTTATCGAAAAGCTCAAATAAATGATTTTATTCTCTAATATAAATGAGAATGAAAATGAAACTCATTGTTCGTGGGAAAAATTGTTGCTTTCTTCATTAATGATTCCATTGTACACTCTTGTAATAGTCTATCGATTACAAAGATCCGGTCTTTTATAGATCCGGTTACAACGAAAATCAAATTGAAAAGAAATGAAAATTACAACTTTGTTTCCTTATTTGTCGAACGAATCGCGAGCTCCTGTTTTGCGGTCGCTCGCTTTGTGGGTTCTTTGCCTGCGCCGGGGTTGTTTGCCGTGGACCACCGCGCGATCTAGATCCGGTCGGATCTACGCAGTACAACAGGTATTATTTCACCAAGGAAATAATAGCCGGGGAGGATTGTTTCACCAAGGAAACAATCGTCCAAGTCTCGGGATCTAAGACCAAGCTTAGATCCGGAGTGTAGCAACGTAGATCTGAGATCCGGTCCTCTCGAACTCCTGCCTTATTTGGCGTTGATGATCGTCGACCACCAGATCTGGATGTGCAAGTCCTCTAAGTCCCAAAGCTTGAATCTTGTTAAGTTCTGAGTCTCCAATCCGACAGGGCTTCGCCTCCTCCAAAATCCAACCTCTCAAATGAACAAGGGGGTGGCCTATTTATAGGCTACCCTCACTGTGCCTTGGGCACAGGGTGGCCGCCTCCTTGGTGGCTCGGTGAGCCGACCCCTAGGTGTTTGTCGTTTTGCCTCTTTGTGCCCGTTTTCCAGTACTGCGGTTGATAGGTTCGGATTCGATTTGTTGACATGATTTGGCAGTAAATCCGGATGCCGATTAGGCTGTAAGTCCACTTCTGAGTTCGAGTCCGAAACCGATCTTGATTCGATCGTGATTCGTCCGAGTATGCCCTTGGTTGGATGACTCGTTGACTCTTCGAACACTTGGCTTGATCCCGCACGCGAATGGACGTATTCCGTTGCTTGCGTGCGATTAGTCAATCTCGTTGCCTCGTTGGTTTGTCGGTTTGTGCCGAGCTGAGCTAAGGGACCTATAAGCAATTTTATATGCCTACAGATACCCCCTCCAAAGTATTTCAGTCTCGTTCTTTTATAGAAGAGTCTGGAATACTTTGGATATGATCGTCCCCACCTTTAGTCGGTGTAACGGGACCTTTGGAATGATCTCCGTTCTTGATTCCTTCAATCTTCCAGGTTATTCGGTGCTTTGTCGAATATCTGTAAGAGTTCCGGTGCTGCATTTATTGTCTGACCGTTGTCGGAATTTTAAACTTGGAGTTGATTCCTAATCTTTCTAATCTCTAGCTGACCATTGATTGTTGGCGTCGAGTTTTTATCTGCAACGCGTTGTCCGGCGTTGTGTTGTTGAGTTATCCTTAAGAATATTTATAAAACATTCTCCAGGAACTTCTCAACAAAATTTAGGGAACAATTTATACTCGTATACCTTATTGGAGTGATAAGAAGCAGTTTATACTCGTATACTTTTCGGAGTATAAGAAGCAGTTTATACTCGTATACTTTTCGGAGTATTGATTCTTTCATTGCAACGCATTGATAGGCGTTGACCTAGGGTTACGCGTTGACCGGCGTTAACCCTAGGGTTTCGAACGTCGTACGTTGACTGTTTGATTGCAACGCGTTGACTGGCGTTGACCTAGGGTTACGCGTTGTCCGGCGTTGACCTTAGGGTTTCGAACGTCGTTGGATGCTCAAGTCACGAGACCAACTAATGGAGCTGATGCGTCAGTGACTTTCGTATTTATAGGATTTTTGGCAAACCCTCAGCTATTAACGGGTTTGATGAGCCTTTACCGACTACCGTTTGAGTCGGGCTAGCATGCGGATTGTTCAAGTCCGTTCCGCATGTGACGTTAAGCTAAAAGAGTTAACCCTTTTAGTGCTACGATATTGAATACGTAGACTTCGTCTTTCTTACGGGAATAGACTACCCGGCGACGCATGACCAAGTGGGTGTTTTGAGACAATCCTAACTGTAGGAAGGTTTGATCGCTCAATTTGTGGACCTCTCGTTCATTGGGGGAATCGAGAGGGGATTTTGACTGTGGTCCTAACTGTAAGAAGGTTTGACCAAGTGGGTGTTTTGAGACAATCCTAACTGTAGGAAGGTTTGATCGCTCAATTTGTGGACCTCTCGTTCATTGGGGGAATCGAGAGGGGATTTTGACTGTGGTCCTAACTGTAAGAAGGTTTGACCAAGTGGGTGTTTTGAGACAATCCTAACTGTAGGAAGGTTTGATCGCTCAATTTGTGGACCTCTCGTTCATTGGGGGAATCGAGAGGGGATTTTGACTGTGGTCCTAACTGTAAGAAGGTTTGACCAAGTGGGTGTTTTGAGACAATCCTAACTGTAGGAAGGTTTGATCGCTCAATTTGTGGACCTCTCGTTCATTGGGGGAATCGAGAGGGGATTTTGACTGTGGTCCTAACTGTAAGAAGGTTTGACCAAGTGGGTGTTTTGAGACAATCCTAACTGTAGGAAGGTTTGATCGCTCAATTTGTGGACCTCTCGTTCATTGGGGGAATCGAGAGGGGATTTTGACTGTGGTCCTAACTGTAAGAAGGTTTGACCAAGTGGGTGTTTTGAGACAATCCTAACTGTAGGAAGGTTTGATCGCTCAATTTGTGGACCTCTCGTTCATTGGGGGAATCGAGAGGGGATTTTGACTGTGGTCCTAACTGTAAGAAGGTTTGACCAAGTGGGTGTTTTGAGACAATCCTAACTGTAGGAAGGTTTGATCGCTCAATTTGTGGACCTCTCGTTCATTGGGGGAATCGAGAGGGGATTTTGACTGTGGTCCTAACTGTAAGAAGGTTTGACCAAGTGGGTGTTTTGAGACAATCCTAACTGTAGGAAGGTTTGATCGCTCAATTTGTGGACCTCTCGTTCATTGGGGGAATCGAGAGGGGATTTTGACTGTGGTCCTAACTGTAAGAAGGTTTGACCAAGTGGGTGTTTTGAGACAATCCTAACTGTAGGAAGGTTTGATCGCTCAATTTGTGGACCTCTCGTTCATTGGGGGAATCGAGAGGGGATTTTGACTGTGGTCCTAACTGTAAGAAGGTTTGACCAAGTGGGTGTTTTGAGACAATCCTAACTGTAGGAAGGTTTGATCGCTCAATTTGTGGACCTCTCGTTCATTGGGGGAATCGAGAGGGGATTTTGACTGTGGTCCTAACTGTAAGAAGGTTTGACCAAGTGGGTGTTTTGAGACAATCCTAACTGTAGGAAGGTTTGATCGCTCAATTTGTGGACCTCTCGTTCATTGGGGGAATCGAGAGGGGATTTTGACTGTGGTCCTAACTGTAAGAAGGTTTGACCAAGTGGGTACTTTACGTCCAGACTCTAACAGAGAGAGTGTTGAGTGCATAGACATGGTGAGAATGGGAGTTCTTATTCATTACATTGCTGTGGTTTTGGGAACTTCCCGTTACATAAATCGTCCACCCCCAGTTTCCTCTGCGGAACTGGTTCGGACATTATTATCAGTTAACTAACCGGGTTATCCTTAAGAATATTAGCTTAATATTCTCCAGGAACTTCCCGTCAAAAGTGGGGAAACAGTTTAGACTCATATACCTATTGGAGTATCAGGGAGTAGTTTAACCTCTTATACCGGTCGGAGGATTGAGAAACAGTTTATACTCGTATACTCTTTGGAGTTTTGCCGTTCTCAATTGGCTTACCTTAGCGTTATGACGCCGGCTTCAACCAAGGTCTGAATGCTATTCTTGAGAGCAAAGCAATCCTTGGTGGGATGAACGACCCTCCTGTGGTATGCACAGTACTTTGGGTCCGTAGTGTTGTCAGCTTCCTCCTGATTTGTGATAGGTGGTAGCTTGATCTTGTTACCTTCAAGGAGGGATTCGAAGATGGCTGGAACGTCTTCGTCCTTGAAGGAATACTCTCTTTGGAGTCTCGGACCCGAAGTCTTTTGCTGCCTTCGGGATTGCTGTTGTGACGCTTGATTAGCACCACCAGTAGCTGCAGGTGTTTTGCCCTTACCACGAGAGGCGAAATTTGAGTCCAGCGGATTAACCGTCGGTTGGTTCCTCTCGGCCTTCTTCCTTCGGAGGAAACGTTCGGCTTGTTCACCGCGCACCTTCAGATCCTTCCAAGTGTCAGACGGTGCTGTTCCCATTGCTTCCAACACGTCCAACGCAAGGTTGTTGTGGCAAGTTTGGAGGATGAATTCCTCTGTGATCGGGTCCCGGCAATTCATCGCCTTGTTCCGGAACCTTTTGATGAAGGTGTCGACTAACTCCCCGTCCTTCTGCTTCTCATCGAGCAATGATCCGATAGATATCTCGGTGTCGTCGTCGAAGAAGTTGGCGAGGAACATGGTCTCCATATCATCCCAGCTGTTCACGCTACATGGCTTGAGGCGGCGATACCAATCGAAGGCGGCTCCGCGAAGAGTGCCGACGAATGACCGCACCATCAGAGGCTCATTGCCGGAAATAATACCCAGGTGCGATTTGAAATAAATCAAATGCTGAGTGGGGGAACCCTTCCCATCGAACGGCGTGAAGTTGATTAAACTGAACTTCGCCGGATAGGGGATCGATTCCCACTCTCTTGGGTATGGACAAGGAATGCCCGTCTTCTTCACCTCTTGAGCGGAGATCAATGTGTTGATTTTGCTCTCGAGGTCTTTGATCTTCAAGTCTTCACTTATATCCTCGTTGGCATCCTCGTTACCACCACCTGCATTGACGGGAGGGTTATTGGCATTGTGAGCTCCATCCCTATCCGTGTGCTCCTCTTCCTGAACAACCTGGTTACGGCGGCTTGGTTCACCTTGCTGGTTCGTCAGCGCCTGAATTTGTTGCTCATGCATCTCTCTCATATTCTGCATGGTCATCTGCATCTCAAACCTGAAAGTTTCCTGCTGTTTAGCCAAAGCTAAGAAGAAAGCTGGAAAAGCTCCTCAACCACGTGTACCAGTGCCATACACATATTTAATGGCCTGGTTCGTGTTGCATTGCCCTTCATTAATGACGGGAGTGCATGAAGGGGGTGATGCTTATACTCCCTTCGTACAAAGATTGGAGTCGGCCACGTGGACTAGTTCTTATATAGTCAGGGCTCGACAGCTTCTATCCCGAGAGGATAATTACCAGGTTTTCTGCTGTGCTCCTAACTTTGACGGGGCTGATGTTAAGGATGCTCGTTTCATGGATTTGCTTTTTGAAGGCTCGTCTTCTTTGGAAGAGGGTACCTTCAGCTGGCTTCTTATGATCAGGTTGGGCTACCTGGTCTATCGCTCACGGGAGAAGTGCGTAATCGAGCCTTACATGCCTTCTCGGTTCGCGAGACAGTTTGGATATGACCAACTCTATGTTGGCAATCCTAACCCGGCGTTAGCTCAGATTGGGAATTTATGCGAAGGAGCTCGCGCATGGTACTTTTTCTCTGCCGGGGGAACCCATGCGCAATTCACTTTACCCCATTCATCACCCGGCTGCTCTGCTGTTATGGATTTCCGCCAGTGGTTTGCCGAAGCTTCTCAGATTCCGGAGTATGACGTTTATACTTCATGTATAAACGAGATTCGGGAATTGTATCGTTCACGGAGCGGTTCTGCGAGTACTCGTCTACCAGGGATGGAAGAATACCTATCTTGTGAACAGGAAGCGACCGGAGCCGTTGAAGCTCCTAAAGACTTGTCCACCGTAGAACCTTCTGAAGAAGAGGTTCCTACGGGAATTGAAGAGGGAAAGCCAATTGATGATTCTCCTGAAGAAAAGACCACTGAGGAGATTCCTGCAGAAGAGCCCGTTCCTACACCTCGTTCTTTAAGATCGGGTAAGGAAGCTCTTTCTGCTGCTGAGCAAGGTGAGTATGACAGGAGAATCCGTAAGCGGATACCTGTCATGGCCAAGAATTCCAAGAGGGCCAAATTAATGGGGGATGCGATGAAGTCTGTGCTCGTTGAGCGTTCTACTGACGGAGAGGACGAAATGCCCCAATCGATCCCCTCAGTTCCTGAAGACGATAGGGCTGGAGAGGGTCCTTCTTCTGAAGTAGCTCCAACACCTGTTCAGGATGATCATACATATCCAATCTATCCAACTCTTCCTCCTCCACGCTCAGGAGCTCTGAAGAAATCAATTGATGAACTGGAACGTTGGATGCAAACAATTATTGGTATGATCAGTGTTGAGGGGGCTTCTCTTGAAGACTGTAAATCCATCTTGAGCCAATGTTTGGACGACATCAAGGCCAAAGGGGATGCATCCTGGACTGAGCACTGCCAGGGTGGGATCACTCTTTTGATGGCAGAATTGACAGCTTTCAGGGAGTTACAGCGCGCCAATTTAGATTCTGAAGTGGAGCCGGCCCTTTCCTTGGCGATAATCTCGAGAGCGCATCACCCAGGGAATCTTCGCAAGGAACTATCTGATAAAATAGCCCGTATATCAACTTTAAGGAAGCGACACTCTAAAGCATATGCTAAAATCAAACGTGTTGCTTCTGATATCCGCGGTATCGAAGAGACTATCGCTCGATTAGAAGCCGAGTTGGACCAGAAGAAAGCTCAATTGGCCCACTATGAGGATGTCAGAAAAGAGCTTGAGCATAAAAGTGGCCAAATTTATACGAAATTTTGCCGTACACTCCACGCAGCTGAGCAGACTCGTAAAGACATTGTTGCTACTCTTCCTCTTGAAGCAGAACTCAGGAAGGAGATCGAGGGACAAGTCCGAGCGGCTCACCGGGAGAAACTCTCTGCCTTCAAGTCTAGGCTAAAAACCCTCAAGTTAATGAAGCCTGATGTTTAGCTCTTGACCTGTTTTTGATTAAGGAATTTTGTATCTTTTTCATTTTGTGTTTGGATTAACAACATTGAATGAAAACGATATCACTTTTGCTCTTTATCGTCTCTTTTTATTGAAATCTGGTTCAAGACAATAGAAAATAATGCAAATGTTATCGAAATTCCCTTTATCATTTATTCAGAATAATTCCATCAAATTACAATCGTCAGAGGTGTAGTGTTAACATGACGAAATACAAGATAGAATTACACTATGAATAGGCAACCCCCAGCCTGATTTGGTTGGGGTTTAGGGGGCTACATGATTTACGGGAAGTATCTCTTGAGAAACTTCCCATTAATTGGCATCATGAGCCTGTCTCCTTCTTGATTGATGAGGCGGTATGCTCCGTTCGAATAGACTGATTCTATTACGAAGGGCCCTTCCCATTTAGGATTGAACTTCCCTTTGGTTTTGTGTGTCATCACCATGGGTCGTCTGTTGGCCAACACTAGATCGCCTTTCTTGAAGATCCGTTCCTTAACCTTTTTGTTGTAGGCTTTGGAAATACGGGCTTGATACAACTCTATTTGTTGTTGAGCTTGAAGTCGCTTGTCGTCTAAGGCTTCAAGTTCTTGCAGACGTCGTTGATGCTTTTCTTCTTCTGTTAGTCCCGTTGTGATAGCGACTCTCAGAGAAGGAATCTGAATTTCCAATGGTAGTACCGCCTCGCAGCCATATACCAAAGAGAATGGCGTAGCTCTTGTGGAGGTCCTTACTGTAGTACGGTAAGCCCAAAGACATTCACCCAGTCTTTCATCCCAATCGCGCCGGCTTTTAGAAACAAACTTTTTGAGAAGCTTCACTATGGTTTTATTGAAGGCTTCTGCAAGACCATTTGCTGGCGGATAATAAGCCGTAGATGCAACACTTTGGATTCTGAATCTGTCACAGAATCTCTGGAACCCAAAGCTGACGAATTGTGTCCCGTTGTCGTGAACTATTCGCCTCGGGACTCCAAAACGGTAGACGACGTGATGTTTGATAAACTTGATCACGTTTGAAGTCTTGACTTCTTTCAACGGGATTGCCTCCGCCCATTTGGAGAAATAATCGGTCACGGCTAGAATGAACCGGTGTCCCTTGGATGTCGGAGGGGAAATCGGTCCGACGATATCCATACCCCACATTTCGAATGGCCAAGTCGCTGATGTGGGGTGTAAATTTCCTGGCGCCTGGTGGATGAAATCCCCATGAATTTGGCACGCGTGACAACGTTTAGCATAGTCAACCGCGTCTGAAAACATCTTCGGCCAATAATAGCCGATGCGTCGGAGGCGATCTCCTAACTTAGCTCCAGGCTGATGAGCTCCGCACATTCCGCCGTGAGCTTCCTTGAGGGCCTCTTTTGCTTCTTTCCGGGAGAGACATCGAAGCAAAACTCCATCATGCGATTTACGATACAGGACTTGAGAGACTGCGTCGTAATAGAATCGGAGGGCCTTTCGTTTGATAGAGGCCGCTTCCTTAGGATCATCGGGTAGAATTCCATATACGGCATAGTCGATGTACGGGAATCGCCAATCCCTGGATTCAAACTCCATAGAAGTTGTACAGACTTCTTCTGACGGTGTCTCGTCTAGGTTTTCTTCTGTAGGAATTTTAGAAAAATATAATTTCCGTCCCGCGACTGGAATCGTTGTTTCAGTCTTCGGTGGCAACGCTAATGAGGTTGCCAAGGAGGCTAGAGCATCTGCGTAAGCATTCTGAGCTCGTGGCACGTATTCGATAAAGAAGCCCTCGAACTTTTGAGCCTGCTCTAGCACTGCAAAGTAATACGGGATCAAATCCTCATGACGTGCTTCATATTCTCCTCGAACTTGATTAACGATGAGCTGAGAGTCACCGTAAGCTTCAAGATGCTGAATACCAAGTTCTTCAGCAAATTGCATGCCTAATAGCAGAGCGTTATACTCGGCTACGTTGTTGGTGCAAGGTTCGATTAAGGAAAATCCCCTTGGGATTACATGGCCGTTTGGAGAGATTAGCACTACTCCTACTCCCGCGGTGATTGCTCCATGAGGATTTGCTCTGGATGCACCGTCGAAGAATAACTTCCACACTTGCGTAGCTTCTTGGGTAGCGCAAGCTTCAGCAACCTCGTCAGGTAATTCCTCATACAATTTAGACGTTCCCGATACTGGATGATCGGCTAAGAAGTCTGCCAGTGCTTGACCCTTGACCGCCTTTTGGGGCATGAACTGCATGTCGTACTGTGACAAGAGAATGGCCCATTTTGCAAGCCGGCAATTCAGAGATGATGGTTTCGTCATCAGTACTCTCAAAGGATTTACTTTGGAAATGACGTGAATTGTCTGTCCAACTAGGTAATGTCGCATCTTTTGAATTGCGAATACCAAAGCGAGACATTCTTTTTCGACCGGATTGTACCGATGTTCGGCTCCCATCATAGTCCGGCTCAGGTAATAGATGGCTTGTTCTTGACCCTGATCGTTGTTCTGGGCCAACAAAGCTCCAAGGGAATGATCCATGGCTCTCACATATAACAGGAATGGTTTTCCTGATATCGGGGCCACGAGAACTGGCGGTTGAGTAAGATATTTCTTAATCTCATCGAATGCTCTTTGGCACTCTCCATCCCAAACAAAGGATACTCCTTTCTTCATGAGTTTAGAGAAAGGTTGGCAACGCCCTGAAAGATTTGAGATGAATCTTCGAATGTAGGCCAGTCTGCCCTGCAAACCTCTGAGCTCTTTGAGATTCTTCGGAGGTGGCATGTCTTGGATGGCACGCACTTTTTCTGGGTCAAGAGAGATTCCTTTGGATGTAACAATAAATCCCAGGAATTTTCCACTTGAAACTCCGAGAAATGATTTTGTCGGATTCATCTTCAGCTGATGTGCTCGCATGATTTCGAACATGGTCTTCAGATCTGCAAGATGATCGTCTCTGCATTGGCTCTTTACCGCTATGTCATCAACGTAGCACTCGATTTTCTTCCGGAGGTGTTCGTGAAAGATCGTGTTCATTGCACGCTGATAAGTTGCACCTGCATTCTTCAGGCCGAAGGGCATCACTGTGTAGCAATATACCCCCAGTGGTGTTCTAAAGGCAGTGTGCTTCTCGTCGTCCGGGTGCATCTTGATCTGATTGTACCCAGAGAATCCGTCCATGAAAGACATCCGTTCATACCCGCAGGTGTTGTCGATCATAACATCCGTGATAGGAAGTGGGAATTCGTCCTTTGGACAGGCGGCATTAAGATCGCGGAAATCGATGCATATCCGGACTTTACCATTCTTCTTAGGAACTGGAACAATGTTGGCTACCCAATCTGGGTGTTGTTCTTCCCTCACAAAACCTGAGTCTATAAGCTTTTTAACTTCTGACTCGATTGATTCCATGATCTCTGGACGAAACCTACGTTGTTGTTGTTTAACGGGTTTTGCGTCCGGATCAATGTTGAGACGGTGCACGGCAACCTTCGGGTCAAGGCCAGGCATATCTTCATAGTTCCAAGCGAAGACATCTATATATTCTCGGATGAGAGATATAAGGTCTTCCTTCTCGGTGGATGATAGGTCTTCGGCTATAAAGATGGGCTTGGGGTCAGACTCATCTCCCATGTTGACTTGGATCACTTTATCTTCAGTGGGTGGTTCACGTTGTTCGAAACGCATATCCCACAGGATATTGAGACGCTTGATCCAAGGATCATCAGTCGATTCCAATAATTCCTCGTCACCCCCTGCGTCTTCGTCTGGATGACTTGTTGAAACCATGTTCACAGTCAAGTTTTTAAAGAAGGGTCCAATACTGACGTCGGACTCGTATGACGATATTCCAGATGACTGGTCATGACGTAAGTAATTACTGATTTCGTTTTCCGAGACGGGGGGAGGTGTGACGTAACCCACGCCCCTTCCGGTTTTTTGATAATAATCCGGAGGTTTTCCTTCAGGAGTGAGAGACATCCGGATCGGTGTTCGTCTTCCCTTCCCGAAGTTCAGGCCCTGTTTCTCATTAAAATTATACCCCATTCGTTTCATTAAGTATTTAGAATTGGGTTCATGGTAATGGAATTGGGGGACCCCATCGTCTTCTTCCGAACTTTCACGTTGGAGTGGTTCGGATTTGACTTTACCAAAACAGATCGGCTTCTGCCCTCTCCTTTTGGATGGGACTTTGAAGAAAGCCTTCTGTGCGTCCTCCACTTCTTCATCCGAAGCGAAAGATGACTGGATTGGTAAGGTGAGTGACGCCTCGGTGCACAGTACGTGCCATGGGTTGGTACCTGCACTAGAATCATTCTCTATTTGTTTATTGTTAAGAGAGACATCAGACAAGTACGCTAAAATGAAATCTTCATTAATGCACCACTCGCCCCCACTCGGTACATCATTATTACTCTCACCCTGACCCATTACATCAAAGTTTAACTCCCAAGGACAATCTTCATCGGGGTCTGGCTCGATGTCAGCTTCATTACCGCTGTCCACATCTTCTTTCTCTTGGGATTCCAAATAGAAGACGGAGTCGGTGTGGAAGTTTTCTACTCCTCGGAAGGGGTATTTCTCTGCGATCAAGGTTCTGACTTCGCCCTTGTCATTGGCGTACTTCATAACCTGATGCAAAGTAGATGGGACAATGCGGTTTGCATGTATCCATGGTCGTCCTAGCAAAAGGTTGTAGGACGTGTCCGCATCTATGATGTAGCATGCTACCTCAGACTTGAGATCTCCGATCTGGCATCTGAGTTTAATCTTTCCCAGGGGTCGGGTACTGTTTGCATTGAACCCGAAAATAGTAGTCTGGGTGGTGTGCAGCCGGTGCATGGGAATCCCTAGGACCTGCATGACCCTGTAGGGCATGATGCTGAGTGCTGAGCCCGGGTCAACTTGAACACGACTGATTTCGGAGGATCCGATATATCCTGTGTAGTACAGTGGTCGGTCATGTTCATGTTTGACCTGCATGTCTTCTTGCGTGAACGATATGCAGGGTAGACTCCTCGCCGCTTGCAGACATTGTAGACACGTTTGATCATCAGAGGCTTCGGGAGCCGGGGTGACTTGGGTGATGAAGCTCTCTGTATTCTTCAGGGCTTCAATCAGAGCTTCCTTGGTAGTTTTGGATAACCTTAGGAGCTCATATAAAGTAATCCTGGCCGGTATGTTGGCCAGCTGCGCCATGACGTTGAATTGGAAGGGAGCGCTCGACTCTCCAGTTTCCTGGTGGAGATTTCTGTGGAATCGGAGCTCCTTCTGTTTTCCTTTGTCCACTGGCTTTTTCGGCACAGAACCCCCAGCGTCTTGGGGCTGTTCCTCGGCCTCTGGAGCGTTCTGGCCATAATCTCTCAGATAAGCTTTTCCTGACCGAGTGCCAGGATTGCCTTCTGGGTATGCTGCTAGAACAATCCTCTCCTCTTCTGAATCAGTAAGAGGTTTGAGGTGGTCATCATTTTCAGTAATGGATGGGCTAATCATGTTGGAAGACTTAGCCTTGCCTCCCTTCTTTTTGGACGGGGTGTTCGTCCATTGTTGATCTCCTAGCAGATCAGGGTGGACCCACATGATTTCCCCTTTTGGGGTAGTGAGGGGCACCAACCCCCTGTCCTTCTGACTATGCAGGTCAGCATTCTTCAGGCGCATTTCTCCCTTGCGGATGGGTACAACACCGTTTGCGGTTACCACCGGGGGGAAGTTACCAAATTGGACCGCTATCATATTAGTAGATACGGTCTTCTGCTCTGGCTTCAGTGTGAGCACATTAGCGTTCACCAAATTCTGCAGGATGTCTTTAAATACATAGCACTTTTTGGTGGGATGTCCTAGGAATCTGTGATAACGACAATAGTTGTCCTGACCTCAGGCAATTGCAGCTTGTTGTTCTTTCGAAGCAATTGGAATAATGTATCCACGTGCTCCTCTTTGAACGAATACTGCTTGGGCGCTCTTTGCTGATTTGGCGCTTTGCCCTGCTTGTTCGGCGGTGGAACTCGCGTGTAGTCGGCTGCCAAAGTCTCCTTTCCCTTAGACCGCTGGGCATTTTGCTGATTGCGTTGCTGTTGCGGCTTGGGTTACGGTACTTCTTCAGCTTTGACACGCGCCACTATCTCTTTAGCTTGTTCTCCTTGCGAAACTAATTGTCTCCAGGAGCGACACTCTGCTACTCCTATCTGAGCAAGGAGTTGGGTCTGCAAGTTGTGCCTGCAAGTTTCAACCAGAGTTGATTGGGTCATACCTGAGGGGCATCGTAATGCCATGCTACGGAATCTTTCCACATAGGCCTTGATTGACTCTCCTTTCCTTTGCTTAGTGGCAAGAAGAGTTGGGACCGAGACCTCCGTGTCGTCCTCAAAGAATCTGGCCAAGAATAGCCTTTCCAGGTCTACCCATTTCTGGATAGATCCGGCAGGCAATTTCATGAACCATTCGAAGGCGACACCCTTAAGGGTACCGATGAACAGCCTGGTCAGGATGGCGTCGTTTGCTACTACATCCCCAGTTTGGGACTTGAAGTAGTAAATGTGCTGATTTGGCGATCCTGTACCATCGAACGGTTGTAAGGTAGGGGCCTTAAACTTCGGTGGGTAGGGAGCTGTATCCCACTCAGCAGGGTAAGGTCGCACTACCCCTTCCTCGCGGAGCTCGCTTCTGTTGGCGATTGCGTTAAGGCGAGCCTCCAGCTCATCCACCTTAGTAGATTGAGGGTGCAGTTCTTTCTCGATCTCCCTCTCACCCTCGGAAGAGGATCCCAGGTTGTGAGTCTCACGGTCTGAATATTCATGCAGTTTTTGTTTTCCCTTTGAAGTTGTTCTCCGGGAAGACTCAGGTTTGTGGCCTTTTTCAGCAAGAAGCTGAGCCAACATATCCTTCAATTGGAGAAGTGTCTCCTGTTGCGCCTGGAGCATGACATGATGTTCGTCCACTCTTTTGGCGATGTCTTCGTGGTTCCCTGACATGTAAGCGGAGACCTCACGTGCTCCAACAGAGCTTGAAGATTAAGATTCGACTATTGCCGAATGTTCATCACTTGTTGTAATGCCTTTGGCTAACTTTTGATAGTCAACCGGGCGAATAGCTCCTGTCCGAGTCCGAGTATTCTGATATACTCCTTCGAACTGGTCACAAATTTCTCGGACAGTTGGCGGATGACTCTCTTGTGACTCGTCAGAATCAGTATGCGAGGCTTTCCCTCGGCCGATCATGTTGATAGTGACCTGAGGGTATTCCGCTTCAACTGTCTTCTTTCTGTTGCGGCGTTGTCGTTTGGCAGGTCTAACGACATTCGTCAACCTGTCGAATACAGACTGCCGAGGTGTTGTTGCACAACAAGGGCATTCTGACAAGACTGCCGAGATAAGCCTCTCACACTGACATGAGTGAGCTGCTTGTGCTGCTGATTTTCCTCTCGACAACAGTTCCCGCAGATCAGGAACTTGGGAGGAAACTTTCCCCGGGCTTGGAGGTGGAGTTGGAACCCCCTGCCCTTGGGTAGGTGAGATTGGTTCTTGTCGAACGTGAATTTTAAAGCCACGCTGACTTTTCTGAACCTGACGGACCTCTTGAAGATCGCGTTCCTGAGAAATAACGCGAGGGTCGCGTTGAGAGTTGTAAACACCAGGCCGAGGCCTGCGTTTAAATGATGAACCTGACCTCTGAGGGTCAAGTTTTGGTTGAACGCGCCCCTGAGGGTCGCGTTTGGTTGGTGAAACAGACTCCTGAGAGTCATGCTTCGTTTGAACGCGCACCTGAGGGTCGCGTTTAATTTGTGAAACAGACTCCTGAGAGTCATGTTCAATTGGAACGCGCCTATGAGGGTCGCGTTTGGTTTTGGCAGCTCCATTCTGAGGGCTGCGTTTTGAGTGAACAACGCGCCACTCAGGGTCGCGTTTGAGCTGTATCAGCCTAGGCTGATAGTTGGGCTCATTACCACGCAGTGAGCGTTCTTCTTTGGGGACGCCAGGTTCGGTTGGATCTTTAGAAACGCGATCTTCGCGTTGGGCCAACAATCAGCTTTCTCGTAAGTGTGCTCGTCGGATGGATCTTCTCCGTCGGCGAGCGGCGTTCTTTTTGGCTTGTTTCAAAGCCTTTGCAGCAACGTCATTGGCGTTTATAGGACTCGTCTCCTCCAGAGGCCGTTTGTGGCCTGAAGCACGTCTTGCTGACGCGGAGGTGGGATCTTCCGCCATCAGAGCCAGTTTGAGTTCCTGGCCGAAGGAGAGGGCTTTCTTCGGCACTTCAACAACAGAATCGACCTTCTTTGAGGTCTTGCGGACATCGTGCTTAGCCTTGGGGCTAAGCGATCCTGAGGATAAGACTTCCTCGTACTTAGCTTGATCAAACTCTACGACAAGAGTTTCTACAGTCGTCCCCATGAGGTGGACGTCGGATTGCGCCACCACTTCCTCGTCGGAAAAGCTAGTCCCCAGCGGAGTCGCCATCTTTTGTATGTAGAGAAAATTGTAAAGAAGAGAATAAAGAAAATGTGACTTTGATTCCTTTGATCTCGGTTACAACTTGATTACAAAAGAGAGGAAAACGAATTTGGTTTTCCCCTTTGTTTAAAACTGGGTTCTTCTTGGCAGCGATGGAGTGCTTCCTTCGATTGATTGCGTCGAACTTGCTCTCCGTTGACGATCCGACCGTCTTTATCTCGTGGGAACGATGAACTTTCGTGGAAAGTTTTATGAATAACTCTGAATGAGTTTAAGAACTCTGAACGAGTTTGAACTCTGTGAATAGAGTTGTTGGAACCGAAAATTCGGTTAAGGATCAAGCTGTTTTTCTGTTGTCGAAGAATCCTCTCAGATTTGATCTTCTGAGGTTGATTCAAAAATCCTATCTCCGAGGATTTCGTTGCTGTCGTTGCCGAATCTCCAAACCAGAGTGATTTTGATGATAAACTCCAAGGATTTCGTTGCTGTTGTTGCCGAATCTCCAAACCTGAGTGGTTTTGATGATAAAGAATCCAACCTCTGATCTGATTATCAAAAATCCGATCCTTTAACTCTGTCGAGTTTGTTGATATTTTATAGGGGGATAAGGGGTTGTAACTGACCCCTATATCCGCTCCTACGTGGGCGAAAATCCCTCAGAACGTGGGATAAACGGTTCTGAAACCGTTCGACTCGTGTTTGAACAAGTCAAACGCCCAATCTAGCGTTCAGAATCTCAACTTCGTGTTCTTTGAATTGAGACGCGAAGTTGGGTGTTAGCTGAACACCATTGAACGCGAGGGTCGCTCGCGTTTGGTTTGTGCCTTGATGACGCGAGGATCGCTGTTGGTTGAACACCATTGAACGCGAGGGTCGCTCACGTTTGGCTTGTGCATTGATGACGTGAGGGTCGCCTTCATTTCCAAATTGGTGATGCGGGGATGACATCCGCGTTTCAGAGGGAGCCATTTGACTTGTAACTTCTTCTGTAGAGTGTTGCAAGGACCGTTGTTCAATAATCCTAGCTTTAGCTGTTGTGGGGTGTGAAAGCCGTCAGATTGTAACTTTCACTGTAGATTGTGAAGACTGCTGCATAGAGTTTTCATCAATCGTCAGAAGTGTCGTTGAATTGTAACTCTTCTCGATCTATGTGAAAAGCCCTCCATTCGCAACTTTCGTTCACCGACCCGAAAACTATTTGATTGTAGCTTTCGTTGTAGGAGCTAGACGGGAATCAACATCCATAGTGTCTTAAAGATGAATATTCGCCCACAGCTCTCTACCAAGCAACTCACCAACTGAGTCCAACATTTTATTTCTGAAATCGTCTCACTGCTCATCAGCATCTCTAATAGTTGCTATGATATTAGCCATGCTGTTGTCACAGCCATCAAGATCAATCATCTCAGAAGTGAGGTCGCGTTTGTGGCAATTGTGGAGTTGCGGATGCAGTGATTGGGAAGTCGTCTGATTGTGACCTCCGTTGTCAGAGCTTGTTTGAATAAGCTATCTATTGTGATTTTTAGACCGCCTACAGTAGGCATGAATAAAGAGTTGGAATTATATTTTATTCACACTCATTCTCGCGTACTAAACGAGGCATAAGAGTTAACTTCTGAATAGATAGATATAAAAATAAAATTAATGTTGGCAATGATGAGATTCAAAATAAAAAAATACTTGAGTAATTGAAATCTAACTCTCTTGAAGCTAACCACTTAACCAACTACATAGGATAATGAATCTTATGTAGTTTTTATGCTATAAACTATATGGGATTCCCAATTCGTGAAGTTTAATAGAGTTCTAAACTCTATGGGATTGAGAATCCCATGAAGTTTAATTTTCTGCTAAACTACATGAGATTCTCAATCATGTAGAGTTTGCAAAATATATTTCATAATTTCAACCTAGTTTCAGCACTGAAATTGCTAAACAAGTTGCAACTGGGTTGATTTTGATGATTAAGTTTCTAAAAATGTCTATTTTAATAATTTGTCCAACTTTTAACTTGATACCCTTATCCTTTGTTTTTGACACTTTAGGCTCTGTTTGGCAAAACTAGCTGAAAGCTGCGAGATTATAGCTGAAAGATGTTAAGCTACCTAAAAGCTGTGAAATTGTAGCTGAAAGCTGATAGCTGTGTAGCTAGCTGATTGAAGTAGAGCTGTTTGTCAAAAGTAGCTGTACAACTAGCTTAAATTTGTTAAATGACTAATAAGGACATACAATATTATTGATATAAAATTAGAATTATTCAACACTCATTTATTTATTTACCTACTTATTTACTTATAAGTATCCAAAACTTGTTTTTCAATTATACATTTCCAAAAACAAGTATCTCTCGTCTATACATCGCCAAAAATAGCTAATGTGAAAATAATTTATCATATTGACTCCCATAATAAGCGAGCAATGTTATCACGAACTTCACTCATTTGAGAAGTTGTCCCTCTTGAAGAATTACTATTCTCATCAGGATCCTCGAGTTCATCTTGATTTTCATCTTCGGGTACATAAGTTGGATGTTGTTCTAACACTATATACAACGGATCATCAACCGAGTTAATACGAATATAATTATGCAATGCAAATGCAGCCATAATAATATCAATTTGGGCCTTTACACTATATTGTGGCATCTGGTGAAGAATCTTCCTTCTTTTCTTCAAGACTCCAAATGATCTCTCAATACAACTATGGAGAGATGAATGCACACGATTAAAAGCTTCTTTAGCATTGGTTGGCGCCTCTTAGAAACTACGATTGACGGTTCATCATTGCTGATCCTGTAGATTGTCTCCTTTTACGCTTCATTGGCACAAAATTCACTGTTTTTTTGTGGCAGTTTTTTGTTGTTCTTTAGAAGTCCTCCTATCACTAGTTGGTACTTGGGTAACACCTTGGCTTTGGTTAGGTTGTTGTTTATTAGCATTAAGCACTTCATTTGAAAACTCAAGCCAAAAAGTACCCTCACTTCTTTCTAGGTTTTCCAAGCGAGATGAGTATTGACAATATTCTGAGTAAACTTGATCTTGAGTATCCTCATACTCACCAAGTACTCTCTCTTCACTATTGGTTTCCTCTTCTTCAACACCTACTTGAACCCCCTCAATATTTCCAGATTGTACATCATTCATAACCACACTTGAAGGATTCATGCCGGGAGTAACGCATTCTAACACGTTAGCTACTACATCTCAGTATAGCTGATCCCATAGCTCTTCAATGGCGTGTGGTACCCCTTTGTTACGAAATTTTTTAGATTCAGGTTTCTTCTACACAATATCGTATACTATTAAATCAAACAAAATATTATCTTTCCTTAACATTACCAATTATGACTATGTGAGAAAACAACTAACCTTGATTTTTATCTCCCACGTCTCATTGGAACAATCAAGCTTTCTAGTTATGTAATCCCAACCTAGGCCAGTTTCAAATTGCTTCAAACCTTTCCAAATTCTTCAATCTCTCTTCATTTGATCATACTTGTTTTTTAAACTTCTATAACTATTAACTTTCTGATTAGTTCTTGCCTCAAAGTCTTTGGCAATGTCTCGCCATTTGAATAGTTGATTGCGGCCATTCTTAGCAACGAATGCCAAACACAGCTCCAAGAATACAATCGTAAAATCGTTTATCCAGTTAAATGTCTTTCCGTCCACATCATCAGTAACTTTATTTTTTTATTGTCCACATCATCATTACTTGATTCCATCTATAATATAGACAAAAACACACATTATAATACTACTTCAATGTTTTTAAGAATTAAAAGAAAATGTCGACAATTTGTTCTATTTCATTTGAAACAAACACCAAGAAAATAGAACTGAAGCAACGTTTCTAATCATAATTCTATAAATAATAGGATGGACAGAACCGAGAACAGAAAAATAGGATGGACAGAACCGAGATCAGAGTAGCCCCAAACCCAACCTAGAATTCCTATTAAACAAACAACCTAGAATTCCTATTAAACAATCTTCACATAATTAGCAAAACAAATCAGAACCATAATGGCTACCAAATCAAAACAAAAGAGAAAAAAATAAAACAGTTAAAATAAAAGACAAAATTTTGCAAAAGGAGAACCATAAACGGAATCCGAAAAAATAAAAAAAAATATTTTGGGTACTTACCTTGATATGATGGGTTGGACAAACAAAGGAAGTCCAATGGGAGGGTCGAAACTACCTTGACATTGGCCTTCAATAGAGATGGAGGAGAAACATGCTCAGGAGAAGCAGAAGGGGCGTCACGCGTGAAATGAAAAAGAGCTAGGGTTTTTTTGGTGGAGTAGTAGGTTTCATTTGCCCTAATTATTAGGGGCAAAAATGGAAGAAAAAAAATTAACAGATCATTCCCAAAGACAAACGCTACTTGAGGTAGCTTTCCAAAAGCTACTTGCAAAAGACACAATCTCTAAAATAATCTCCTCCTATTTTTGTCACCAAACAGCTCTACTAGTTTATTGACCAAGTTAATAAGACACAATCTCTTGTTGTCAAACAGTGCCTTAATACACCAAAGTTCTCTGCATCAAAGTTAACAACATGTGTAAACTTTAAGGTAACAAATTTTCAAAATGTGGAATATTTTGGAAAAGGAGAGTTTATGTGTAAAATTTGGGGTAGCAAAGTGGCAAAAATATCAAACTCAAAGAAGTTATAAACTTTTGTTTGGAACGCATCAAAAATAACTTTGGGTTATCAAAGTTAAAATATGTAAACTTTAGAATGCCAAATTGCAAAATACCTTCAACAAACATCAGGTAGGGCATTTGGTCATTGAGGGACCAAATTGCAAGAATCCTTAGGATTTAGGGATTATGAGCAATTTCAAAAATTCAAGGGAGTAATATGGAACTATTGAATATGTGAGGGATTGATATCTGAATAACCCAAAAATTAATTGCCATTTTCCCATGTGATTACTTTTGGCAAATATAAATTTAGATTGTGTATACTTTTCCTATCCAAATGCTAATTTTCTATTTCAATCTCAATAAAATAACCTGTGGCTCCAGTTCGTGAGGAGGCAAAAAAAAAAAAAAAGGGAATATAATCCACGTGTCACTCTATCATTTGCAACATCTTACCTGTTCCCTGTTCTATTAATCCCGCACCCTCAAGTCCCTCCACCGCCATCGAAACTCCTCCTTATCTCGGGTTTCTCCACCCGAAACGATACGAAACGAGCCGAAACCCTAGAAAAAAAAATGCTGCGTATTGGAGCCAAGCGTCTGCTAGGGCTAGCACAGAGACCGGCGATCCCACCGCCGGCTGTTGTGGTGAGGTCGTACCACGAGAGGGTGGTGGACCACTACGATAACCCTAGGAACGTCGGATCCTTCGATAAGAACGATCCAACGGTGGGAACGGGGCTCGTTGGAGCTCCGGCGTGCGGTGACGTGATGAAGCTCCAGATAAAGGTCGACGATGAGACGGGGAAGATCGTTGATGCTTGTTTCAAGACCTTTGGTTGCGGGTCGGCGATTGCATCTTCGTCTGTTGGTGAGATTTTGATTGATTTGTTAGCACGCTTAGGGGTCAGGTTACGGTTTTATTGGAAAAATTGCGGATTTAATTGTTGGGTTTGTTTCTTGGTGAGGGTGCAGGTTCGAGTAGTTTGGTGTTTTGCGGGGTTTTTTTGAGAATTTTTTTTTATTTTTCAGAAAACTTATATGATGCAAGCTTTGGCTACATTTTTGGGAATTATTTGTTGCACTATGTCAGCATGATTACATTTGATTGTTTCAGGTTTTTTTAATTGAATTAATTGGTAGAATTGGAGATTGAGTCGTTTGGCTAATTTTGATTTCCTGTTTAGGAAAGTCTATGTCAGTTATTTGGGTTTGGTTGCTTGATTCGAGTGCTCGTAGATATATTGATTTCTGGGGATTTTGTATATAATTTCTGTTTAAAGAATATTTTTGTTATGCATGTGATGTCTTGATTTCTGGGGATTTTGTATATAATTTCTGTTTAAAGAATATTTTTGTTATGCATGTGATGAACATGGGCTAAAGCTACATTTTTGGGGGGATTATCGGTCATTTTGTTGAATTAAGCTTATTATGTGAACGTGATTATTGTTGCTTGTAGGTTTACAGAAAATGTTTATTGCGGTGATTGGTAAAATTGCAGGTTGAATTGTTTGGTTAGTTTTGATTCCCCTTTCATTGATTGGTAAAATTGTAGGTTGAATTGTTTGGCTAGTTTTGATTTCCCGTCCCGGAACAATTTCTTTCTCCAGAAAATTTCTTTTTATCTATTTTTATTATATTTTTGTAAAGGGATGATGCAAGTTCATGAAGTTACCGGTAGATACTGCCTACTAGATTGGCATAGTTATGTGAGTAATGTTTTTTAGTTTTTAAGAAAATTATAATCTTGCATTATTGGGTAACTTGCAATTTCAACTTGTTGCATTGTTTTTGAGCCACACAGTGTATTGAGGCCTTTGTTGTATTGTCATTATGGGATTCTTAGAACTTGTTGATTTTACAATTTGCAGCTACTGAATGGGTTAAGGGAAAACAGATGGAGGAAGTTGTGACCATCAAAAACACGTAAGTGACCCTTTACTTCTCAATTTCTGTGCTTTTTCACTCTCAAGAAGTTGTGGGTTTCTGGGTCTGATTCTTTCTTTACATCTATCTTAAATTCATGTTTCTCATGTAAATCCTTTTTTTTTATATATATATATGTAATAGAAAGTATAACCCTCAAGTTGTTAGTATAAGCTCCTAGTTTAATCAAGAAATATCAATGCGGCATGCCTATTTGCTGACATGATACTTGCAGTTATTTTGGGTCTTCAAAATATAAAATTAAAAAAAAGTGTCTCTGCAGTTCTAGTTCGAGATAAATTAATCTTCTAGATAGCCCCATTTTAATGAAAAAGCATAGATGAGGATCGTTAATTATAGTGATAGCGTTCTGGTTTTGTTTTGTTTTACTGCTTAGATAAATTCCTAAAAATAGAAAGAACTAGATGAATGCAACCTATTGGTTCATAAAGATTTTTCCCTAGCATCCTAGGTGGCCCACAGTCCTGATTCTAAAATGATATGAATATGTGCTGGAATAAGGGACAATTATATATGGTCCTTTTGATTGCAGAGCCCTCGTTTTTTATAAACACGGACTAGTCCTTAAAAATTTATCAAATCAATATTAGTTTTATTACGTTTGGGCTTAGTAGTCCTAGACAGTTACACAATCCAGATTCTCATGCAGATAATTGTAGTTTTTTTTCCTTATCTATTAGTTCTCATATCTTATAAGTTATATGCGACGTTCGTAGAGTCATCAGTTTTCAATCTCCATTTGCATGTCCCTTTCTTTGTTACATTCATTTACATATCCCTTTTCTGTTGGACCTATGAGGAAAGTGACTGAAAGTATCTCTGAAATCATACCCATTATTTAGTAGTCCTAGACAGTTACACAATCCAGATTCTCATGCAGATAATTGTAGCTTTTTTCCTTATCTATTAGTTCTCATATCTTATAAGTTATGCGACGTTCTTAGAGTCATCAGTTTTCAATCTCCATTTGCATGTCCCTTTCTTTGTTACATTCATTTACATATCCCTTTTCTGCTGGACCTATGAGGAAAGTGACTGAAAGTATCTCTGAAACCATACCCATTATTTGGTCATGACTGTACTTGCTTACAAGATTTTAGAATGGCAAAGCAAGCTCTTTGTTTAGACTTTAGCGGCAACTCTGGTTGGTTTTTTTTTGTCAGCATCTTATCTTTCATAAGTAGTTCCTAGTCTGACTGTAGAACTATTTATTTCGATAAAGATAAGGACTATGTGTTTAGACCAAATAAGAGGGACTATTTCATCATAATCCCCTAAAATGGAGGTGAAGTAGAAATGCACATTGGTTACATATTACATACTTCTGAGATAAACTAAATCCTCATATTTTGCAATGTCATGTTCAGCTTAATTTACAATGCAGTCTTATCTTTTAAGTACTTTCGAGCTTTTGTTTTACATATTCATCTGCAGCATGTGAGGGAAGATTCGCATGTATTGACATTTGAAGTATTGGATTTTAAAGAAGTGAGTAGAACTGGAAGGTTTAGTTTCTTTAACAGACATCCGATGTAGGAAAGGTGGTCCTCTACTTGATTCACCCTGATTCGAGCATCACTTTGGGCGAGTGAATTAGGGAGTGGAATCTATCTAGTAAACACCTTTTATGTGCCAATAAGTTAGGTTGTTAATTTATGCGGTTCTCTCGAGCTCTCAAAATATATATAACTTTCACCTCTTTATAATTCTAGGTTAGAATCTGAGGAATCTTGTAGATGACTCCATTTTGACAGTAAAAGCACAACATATACAAGATACTCATGTTTATTCTTAAGTATGAGACGCTTATCTTTATCCCACTATTTTTTAAAAGCGGGTGCCTAGGCCTAAGCGGTACCCAGGTCGTTTGCCTAGGTCTTGAGAGCGCCTAGGACAGCATGGGCCGCTTACGCGGAGAGTTCCTCACTGTTGCCTCTACGTCCCCGACCTCCGGCCTCCTCCATCGACTACGAACCCCTTCACCACCTCTTCTGACCTTGAGCAACGCGTCCAACCGCCCATCCATCAGCACCATGACCTACCTCACCTATGATGCCTAGGTCTTGAGAGCGCCTAGGACGGCATGGGCCGCTTACGTGGAGAGTTCCTCACCGTTGCCTCTATGTCCCCGACCTCCGGCCTCCTCCATCGACTACGAACCCCTTCACCACCTCTTCTGACCTTGAGCAACGCGTCCAACCGCCCATCCATCAGCACCATGACCTACCTCACCTATGATGCCTAGGTCTTGAGAGCGCCTAGGACGGCATGGGCCGCTTACGTGGAGAGTTCCTCACTGTTGCCTCAATGCCTCTATGTCCCCAACCTCCGGCCTCCTCCATCGACTATGAACCCCTTCACCACCTCCTCGACGGCTCGACCTTGAGCAACACCTCCACCACCATGTTAGAAAAAAGAAATCTGCCTAGGTCCTGCCTAGATGTCCACCTAGGCACCAGTTTGGTACCTTGCCGTGCCTAGTGCTTTATTTAACATTATTCTGTCCTGATTAGATGAGGAGTTTATTATTACTGCTGCAACTTCTAGTTTGTGATGCAAATATTTGAGTGTAGCTTTGGTTGCTCCAGAAGGGCTCATTCCAGCTCCAACTGCTGCAATCACAGTGCTGCTACATCAAACCTATGGAGATGGTTATTGCTAGCTGGAGCAACATGGAGCTCCAAAATTTCAAACTAAACAGCATTAGGGCATGCATACAGGAAAAGTGACTTATTTAGGAATTATACATGTCGGGTTATGAATCTCAATTTCTTGTATCTAGCCATTCTTGATTATGTGCATTCTGATTGCCTAGTAAAAAATGGGAAGTAGAGCATGACTTCATTGCAAAAGCAAAATAGCTCGCTTCTCTCCCCCGCCAGACCTATTCCCCACGCCTTCCCAGGTGGTTAGGTGAAATGTGGGAGGGTCTGGGCTGCCATAGATAGAAAAGTGTGTTAGATTGGCCTTGGACACGACACTGAATTAGACTTCAGGCCATGTTTGACAGGAGGGTTAAACCAATTATGTGGATTGAGAGGTTGCAGGTAAATACGTAGTCAGTTAATTGGATTGAGGATGTGGTTCTTGATAGAACTGATCAAGAAAAAGGATGTAGCATGGAGAAGGATGCATATTGCTGGATCCAAATAATCTGTATAAGAACTGTCCTGATTTGCATGCTTCTGAGAGGAACTTTGCCCATGATTCAAGCATATGAATTTTGAAAACCAAAGTGTTGTTTCTGTTATCCTGATTTGCATACCTTTACTTGGTGGACATTTTCAGAATATTCACAAGGAATACTTGAACACAAGTGGTATGTGATTTTCAGTTCGGTAGTTCAGGTTCAGGCTCCATTTATATTCCCTTAAAATACTTAAAGAATGATTGTTTATTATTCTGAAAGACGTTTAATAGCTAATGTATTTCCACGGCTGCTTGGTATATGCAAATGATTACCTTGGTCTGTTACCATAGGCATGTTGACTTTAATAAACACTCAGCTTTGCACATTAAGCTGATGTTTGAGATGTAATTTGTAAGTATGGGGACGTCAGTTAAATCAAAATTTTCTGCTAATAATACATGTGGTAGTTCCACGCTTAGACATCTCTCTTTCTAGCACCCTCACTCCCTTTTAAAGTCTTGTCATATTGTAAAATGAACAGGTACTGTGGTCATCTGGAAACAGTTCTCATAGATGATTCCGTAAGTGTGTGAATGCTGTCATCTTGTTCCTTCTCTCAGTTTTTCATATATAATATTTTACCATCAGTTGCCAGAGCTCTACTGTTTAATATTGTTTTGTCAATCACGCCGTACCAGAACATTAGGGATTGCTGAGCATCTCTTTTGGTTAACAGTTAACTGTTGCATTAGGCTGTTTTGTAATCTTCTTTTTACGTGGAAGTTTAGTTCATCCGGTTTAATTTTTCTCATTGAAAAGATCGGTCAAGTTACTTAGAGAAGATGCTTTGTTATGCTTGTGTGCTGGTGTTTTTTTTTAATCTGCTTTTTTACCCAAATCTGAGAAAACACCTTGAGAAAATACTTTGAGAATATATTTTGTTTTGTAATATGCTTAGCTCCCCCCAAATTTCTGCAGTGAAATAGCAAAGCATCTTTCCCTTCCACCAGTGAAGCTCCACTGCAGCATGCTTGCAGAGGATGCTATCAAGGCTGCTGTCAAGGATTACGAAGTGAAGAAAGCCAAGAAAGCAGGCAATGGCGAGGAATCTGCCAAATCAGCTGGCAAGGGTGCTAATGCCTGAGAACCAAGGGTCAGTGATCTTCTGGCTTAAAGGGCTGTGTATCTGCTGGTTCGCAATAATACGTGGGGTTTGAACTGAAGAATATGTACACCATATGATGACGTTTATGAATGCTGGTAATGTAAAGTGACAGCTTATGGTTTGTGATAATGTCAGTAATTTTGTTTGCTGGAGGTAGAAGGGAAATATTGCTCTTATGTTGTAGCTTTTATCTTTTTTGTTGGTTCCGGTTCCTTTCAGCTTGCTGGTGGACCGCCACTGCTCTCTGGTGGATATGCTTTTTATGTTAAACTTTTTCCTTGTTTTGTGATCAATCAAGGCGTCCAGATGCAAAATTGCCATCGCATCTTAGCTTCATTTTTTTTTTACTCTGATTTTAGATAATTGGTTAAATTATCCACCAACGGGGTAGGGGTTGGAAATGCAAGCTGGTAATCAGCATATGTTTGTTTGCGTCAAAAGTTGGTTTTGTCATGGAATTCATTATATCTTCAGTCGATTACAACAAATTCAAAGAAATAGTCTTTTTATAAGACCTCTTTTACACAACAAAATTAAAAAATTACAACTCTTGAGAAACAAACGCAGGATCGTTGTTTGGATCGCTGCTTGCGTGGGATCTTTGCCTGTGCCGGGAGCGTTTTGACTCGTGGACCACCAAATCACAGATTCTGATTGAACCGTGAGGGGTTTAATGATTCTTCCTTCGTTTATCGAAGTAAGAATTTGAAGCAAATATCTTATCGATGTAAGATGTTCACTCTTCTAAAGATCAAGTCAGAGCTTAGATCTCTAGGAATCGCCAAAAGCTTCTTGAAGATGTTTGTGAAGAATGAAGACTCTCTCTTTTGCTCTAATTCACCAAAAGCTTAAGCCTTTTCTGCTCCAATCTGCCGTCCCCCTCTTGGATGCTCTCTCTGTCCTTTGCTTCGTGTTTAGGGAGGTATTTATAGGGGTCTCAGTGCACCACAGTTGAAACAGGGGCTAAATAACTGCCCGAATGATTTCTCTTTCGCCGCTGCAGTCTATACTGCCGCGGCTATTGGCGCGGCAGGCCGCGCCTTAGCCGCGGCACCTTGGACTGCCGCGCCTTGGCCGCGGCACCATTGGCTGCCGCGCCTTGGCCGCGGCACCCTGGACTGCCGCGCCTTAGCCGCGGCACCTTGTCCTGCCGCGCTGCGTTGTGTTGCCTGACGATGTGTATATTGTTCCTCCATGTTGTTTCGAGTGGTACTTGTATGTCTGTAAGCATTTTTTTAACGCCTACAGATACCCCCTCCAAAGTATCTCAGACTCATCATTTTTTGAGAGGAGTCTGAGACACTTTGGATATGATAAGCTTTTCTTGTAATTTCTCCAGTGCTTTGTTGGGGAAGTTGCGTAGAATGGTCCGCGAATGGCTTCAATTCTTGACTTCTCCCATACCGCTACATTTAATTAAATCTAAAGTTATAGTGAGAATTTTATCCCCTAATTACATTTGTGACTAACCCACAACCGTTATCCTACAGATTTCGTCTTCATCTACATTCTTCTGCCCATCTCTCCTCTCTTCCCAATCTCATTATCCTATCTCTTCCTACCTCCTCAACCCCACCATCCAATACCCCCAAATCCAAAACAAATTGAAAAAAATCCAATTCCCTCACCCAACAAAAAATATATTTTGAAAAAAAAAAAACTCGTGGAAAAGTCTTGTCGCTACCATCAACCCCATCTCTCATCTCTCCCCGTCTCCTTAGGAGTCAACCCTACTCCATCACCTTGCATACTGCAATACTTAGATCTTCTCAACCAAGATCCTGATCCCTTAATTAGAGGGAATTTATAAGAGAGGGGGTTGGCTCCCCTCCAACATGTTCCCCTTAAAATCTCCCACCCCTTAATAATATGATTAACGTTTTTTAATTCAAGATAGGAATTTAATTAAAATATGGTTTTATTAATAAAAAATAAATAAATTAATTTATAATTAAACTACAAAGAATATTTACATTAATTAAGTTAAAATAATAAAAATAATTCATTATATATAAGCTTATTCCGAATATATCAATAACAGTATTATAAACACGGAATTGTAACAAAGAACCTTTATGTGTCAACTTAAGATGGAAACGTCTCCACTAGATAAAGTTAATTCTTAGAGTCATTAATGAATCACAATTGATTTATAATAAACTACATTGTGATGAGTCCAACTCCGTTGATCTCTGAAGTCTAGTGAGTTTAAAATTAGCTAAAAGTAAAACTCTCACCTATAAATTCGCGTACATACACAAATTTTCGACGGAGTCTGAGTAATTCGTCGTGGTTTACATAGAACCTTTAACATATTCCACCATTTCATGTTATTTTAAATTTCTATATCTTAATATATTAACGAGTTTTTGAATGAATTTAAATTACTTTATATCAGCATGACCAGCTACGACAGACGGGTCAATACCACGACGCGAAAATTCTACCTCAAAAATAGGATGTGATTTTGGAGGAGCGTCTATTATAAGAATTGACCATAGAATCAATATCACATCAAACGGATAAGATGACATAACCACAACTGTTAAGGTTCAATCAAGTGATAACCATGGTTATGACTAGGAGACGAAATTATGTTAGAGCGCTCTCTTCTTAATTTGAAGTAATGACACAAGATTGATTATACGCGTAAACATATATATGGTGAAGGGTGAAAGGGGTAAAATATATTAACCGGTAAACTACCCATATTGGAACCTTCAAATATCCCCATATTTTTAAAAAATAGCGCCACACACACCAGCCTAAAGGTCCAGATATGTCCGGCCCCCTTATGGAGGATGCTACTCTAAACCTCTCAATTCAATGCAACTCCCGCAACCAAAACCAACTCCTTATCTACGTTCGTATATTATGAGGAAAGCAACCCACACATAATAGACATTTCCGATATTAAGCCATACAATTGGAAAGCATTTGTTATATGAGAGAGTTTCATCACATTGCCCCTGACACTAATCCACACCTTTGAAGTTAAAAGGCCTCAAATCTCATTTACCCACTACATATAAACCTATACTCCAATGTGTAAGAAGATATCAGTAAAGATGATTTCATAGACATATAATAAAACCCCTTATAAAGTATTCTTGTGCCAGATGCACCGAGCTGAACACTATCAACAAACGACGCGCTAGTAGTATATGGAGCAAACTTGTACCACAGATTAGTTATCACTCATTTCTTAATCTCGTCGTCTCATCTATCTATCACTAGTAAAAGTGATACCAACTATGTATTACAGGTTATTATTCTACATCCTTATCTCTAGTAACTATGTGAGATTGGTAGGTGAGGCTTCATAACCCTATTAGGTAAAGGGATACCCTGAGTGTATCATAAGCATCCCATTTGTGAGTGGTTAGACACTAGAGCATTAAATTTGGATTTCTCAAGGATTAGAGTATCATCTAAGAGAATAATAATCAAATATGTACATGTCCATTTATTGTAATATAGGTATATATATATATTATATTATATATATATATATATATATAATTATATATATAAGATAGTATATATAGATTAATAGCCATAATTATATTGAATCTAAGGATGCACTTTTAAAATTATGTTACATGCAATTAATTTACTTGATTAATTTACTTGATTCACTCCGTTTATTTTGATCTATATGTTTTGGATTGTGTATAAATAAAAAATTAGGTATGTTGTGTATCAATTAAATTGATTGCATATAACATAATTTTAAAGGTGTAAATTTAGATTCAATTTAAGGTGGCTCCTTAGAATCATACTTTTCATATATATATGGCCAAAAAAAGGTATTCGCCAAATATGTCCTACTAGCTTATAAGCTACTTTGACCAATTCTGAAACATGTGTTTTTGTATCATACTCGCATTTTATTTTTAATTCTCTACTAATTGTAAGAGGCATAATGATACTCCAATCAGATTTTGAACCGAAATTTGAAGTTACATATTTATATATAGTATTTATAATCGAATAATTTTTAATTATGAATCTAACAATTTTCCTACTACAGTAATCTCAGTTTTAGACACTTTTTTATTTGCTACAGTATCCCGCATTTGCTACATTAATTTTTTAAAAAAAACAACAGCATTCTGGGGGTGCTACATTGAATTTTTATTAAAAAAATCGTACATTGTCTCGTTCCCTGTTGCTACAGTAATAAATGCTACGGTAAAAATGTTACCGCAGCACGTCTTGGCTTCTCCCATATAGGAATATATATATTATTAAAAAAAGATCGAATTATGTAAAAAGGTAAATTAAATATATAATTTGTTTGAGTAGAATCGTACAGTTCAAAAATCCAATAATTTGCATTACTACGTGTCAGAGGCTGAGGCTGTCTTTCCCCACTCTATTTCTTGTCTTTTTTCATATAGGTCCTCAAAGATCTTCATATATTAAAAATTTCCCCTTTTCTTTTTGCACTTCCGCATTCATAAATTTAGGGGTGAGCAAAATTCCGTTGAAACCGAATAAACCGACAGACCCGGCCGGTCGAACTTCACAAAATGCGGTTTTGATGTGTAATCGGTTCGGGTCGGGTTCCAACAACTCCAACCCGTATTAACCGACCCGACCGAACTTCAAATCCTAGTTCACAAATATCTGTTACCCGTAACCCATTCCCTTCACCCGACTGTATAAAATCCCTCATCCTCTCAACTCCTAAACCTTAGGCTCTGTTTGGTTTGATAGAAAGGGAGAGAAAGGAAAGTAAAATAGAAGAGAAAGTGGGTTTTTACTGTTTGGTTTGAAGAAAACAAAAAAGAAAATGAAAATAATTTTCACTGCAGAAAAACCCGTATTTATTTTTTCTTTTCCCATTTCTCTCCGCTGCCCAGGTGAAACGAGGGAGAGAAACGGAATCGACGCCTCCGACTTTCCCCAATCTCTCACCTCTCTCTCTCTCTCTCCAAAACTCCGACAATTCTCTACTCTCTCCGTCTCCAAAACCCTAGTTTAACTTTGCCTAAACCCTAGTTCGACGCTGACCAAACTCTCGACGCCGATCAAATCCCAGTCCTCTCCTACCCCCTCACCTTCTCTCCTGCCTCAGACGGAGCAGACACCGGAGACCGCCGGCGGCGACGGCGACGGAAACGAGGACCCCTGGGACGCGAAGCCGGCAACCTCGGAGATCTGTGATCTCGAGAAGAAGCAGCGATGCGCTGAGAGGTTTGGGGTCCCGTTTCAGCTTTCTGAAGAGGAGAAGCCCAGTTCTCGTGCGGAGCGGTGAGGTTCTCGATCCCTTTTTTTTTATTTCTTTTTGGTTCAGTTAGATCAGTATTAAAAAACTGTGTAAATTTAATTTTCCTGAGGAATATTGTTTAGAATTTTTTAGATATATATGATATAGCTGAAGGCCATGCAAATGGATTACATGAAAGATATCAAAAGGGCAAAGTTTAGATGATGAATTATAATGCTAGATGTATAGGATATTGAGAAAGTTGGAGATTATGAAACCTAATAGATTGTTGAAGGAAATCGTTGAGATCAATGTTTGATTTGATGAAGGCATACCTGAGGAAGGAATGTCTATTTTAGGGAAGTTGGCCATAAGGACTGTTGTAATAAGAGAGGAATCTTCATGGTGAAGTATGACGAGTTACATTAATCTTTCAGCATTGTTCTCAAGTAATGTGTAATTTAGGAGGTCGAGATCATATAACGGCCATCTAATATTGAGGATGTGTGATTTCTCATGAATGTTCAAGTGATGAGTGTTGGGCAAAGTTGTATAATAAACCAAATCTTAAATAAAGGTTTATTCGGTTTTTCCTCATGTTTAGGAATGTGAGAATTTCTTTAGGCTAAAATGTCTCTTTTATGTTATTTTCTTAACACAGACTTTTTTAGCATAGTTCCTACTTCCCCTCATCAGTCGTTGGCTCGTCAGAGGTGCGTGGATGAGTGCAAGGCCGCGATCATTGCTCAGATCAAGTGGGTTTTCCTTTGATCTCGATTTTTTTCTGGGGGGTTGTTGGTCGATTTTTGAGTCTTTGTTTTGGTGGGTTTTTGTTGGTTTGTTAGTTTTGTGGGTAATTTTTACAATGGGTTGTTTAATTATTGTGTATATTTGAATAATTTTTTTTGTTGGGGGTCAGTGTAAGGGGTTATTGGGTTGAGGGTCTTCTCTTTATTTTTAGGATTTTTTTAGGGTTGGGTTAATAATTCTCTTGTTTTTGGAGTGATTTATAACATAGGTTTGGGGTTTAGCTATAATTTCAATTCAATTCAGTTGGTAAATCTCTAATTTAAGATTCCTAGCCAAGTAAATTCTCTAATTTAAGATTCCTCTGCAATCTCTATTTTCTATTTTATCCATTTGATTAGAACATATTTGGTTCTATTGAGCTTAGATTTTTCAAGGAATCAAGTGAAGAAGAGCGAGATCATGCAGAGAAACTAATGGAGTACTAGGTGCAAACTGTGTTCTGTTTGATTTATTTGTATATATGATTGTCTTGGCACTTGAATTACTAAATTTTTTGATGAAATTAGAACAAACGTGGAGGCAGAGTGAAGCTTCTGTCGATAATGACTCCCAATACTGAGTATGATAACCCTGAGAAAGGAGATGCACTATATGGTACGTTATATACTGATCCTTATTCGTATGTGTCTGATTTATTTATGAATCTTGTTTGATTATATCTCTACTGTATGTCGCTCTTTTCTAAGTTTTGGTAATATATCTGCAGCAATGGAGCTGGCCCTATCTCTTGAGAAAATTACAAATGAGAAGCTCTTCAATTTACACAGTGTAAGTTTTCTTGATGATAAGTTTTCTTGATGATTGGTAGTCTTTTATCGTGTTAATTATTGTGTACAAGTTTTGTTGATATTTGGACGCTGTTTATCTTGTGTTATGTACAAATGAGCAGGTAGCAGGTTGATGCAACTGCATGATTTGTTTTCTGCTATATAATGATTGTCATTGTTTGATTAATACTTATCCTATGGGTTTATAACTTTCAGTCTAAAGTATGTCCATGAGAAATAGAAAATTATCTGACTAAACAAGTTGAGCAAAAAATCCTTGTTAAACCCATACATCCAACAAGAATCCAATTGCTATCAATTTTGTATCCAAAAGCGGTTTAGAAAGGATATGATGCTGATACATGCAAGATGTATAATGACACCATTCTTAGCGTTTCGCCATGTACATGCATATCAAATTCAGGTAGAGGGGTCCTTTTAAAGGACCAGTGTATCAAAGATTTCAAGTCATGTGTAAATAGTTGCATTGGGCTCTATATAAGAGAAGTCACTTTTCTGATTGTTTAAATTGCTGCAGATGTTGGTGTTTTATGTTGTTTTGTTTCTCATGCTTGAGAATTTAAGTTTTTCGGGTTTTAGAACATCTGTTGCCAAGAGGGTTCAACTTGTAAAACCGACTGTCAGAGTTGGGTTATATGTATTGTTCTCAAAATTTTCGACAAAAAATTTAACCATCTTTGTGCACCAATTAAATTAGTTTTTGCAAAATATATTTGTGATGCAGAGAGATCACCATCATTAAATTAAGTCATATATCCATCATGTTGTAGTGTACTTTCAGATCATGATATGTTGCATTTCTTATTGGGTAGATTTTTCAGCATTTATTGTATATACAAACTTACCAAAAGAATGTTAAGACTTCATTTTATAGGTTTTTGATGTTTATATTCTACTTATTTGAATTTTTTTAATTAATTTCAGGGGATGAAGGAAACAAGATTGATGTTTTGATGGGCTCACTAAAGTCAAAAATAAGGACTTCGACATATTTCTCTCTCTCTCTGGTTAAGATTCTCTATATATGAAACTGATTGTAATAGGCTTTGTTGGTTAAGATCATCAATATGAAATTAATTGTAATAGACTTTATTGGTTATGTATGAAATTGATTGTAATTAATAGACTTTATGACTGGAAATGGATTATACTTTATATTAGGAATATCATAAATTTACTTTAGATTTGTTTTGGTTCTTTTATTGATATTTCTTTCTACAAATATTATGTGTGAGAAATATGGAATTGTGGTTGTGCTTCTGCTTGTTAATATTTACAAACTTGATGTTGATGGCCACTCAAGTTTTTGTGTTAGGAAATTGCCCATTTTTTTAAATACATGTTTATTAACCTGTTATTTTCCAAGATATGAATGATACTAATTTTGAATAATTATGCTTGAACTGCATCATTGTCTAGAGCTTATTCGGAATTATCTTTCTTCACCTGAGGTTATGAATAACTTGCAAGTCCAAGACCATGTAAGATTATACGCAAATTAGAGTCATCGTAAATTTGACTAAATTTTCTTGAGTTAAGATTGTGCAAACATGTTCGGTAACTTGTAAATTTTTTTATAAATATGATAGAATCACAATTTAATTTAATTAATTTTTGTAAATTATTTAAAATTTAAATCTAATTCCAAAAAGTATGAATTGAAATTATGTTGTGATAATTTTCTTCCTCTTTTAATCAGAAAGATAACCAAACAAGAGAAAATAACTTTCTTATGATTTTTCTTCTAACTTTCGCTACAATATTCTTTCTAACCAAACAATAAAAAGATTATCATTTTCTTTTTTTTTCTTTTCCTTTCTTTTTTCCTTTCTCTTTCTTTTAGGTTGTGGTTGGTTCGAGAGAAAATGATGGAAAAGAAAAAGAATTAAAAAAAGAAAAGAAAAAGAAAGAAAAATAAAAGAAAATAAGAGTCTCTCTATCGTTTGGTTAGGAAGAGAATTGAAAAGAAAATTGGGAGGAAAATGATAATAATTTAATAAAAACGATGTAGAAATAACAATTAACATGTTATATACAATCTATATTAGTAATTTTATAAATTTATTTTTCTAGATGAAAATTAGATACAACTGTTGTTGGTCCATTTTAAGAAAAGATCGATACTTATTAGCAAATAGCTATATCCTTGTGTACACAAAAGTTAAAGAAAAGGTTTCTTTTTCCAATATTACTCCCTTGCATCTTTCATATTTTGAATGAGTCCCTCAAATCATTAAAATTGCTATTAGACCCTTAAATTATTATGAGATTTTGAAATCCTGAATCATTTAACTTGTTAGTTGGGTTCCTTAATTCTCATGTAATTGTGAAATTAGTCCGCCCCAATTAAGAGTAAAAGTAACAATTAGGATATTAGTTTCAAACAACTTATGAGAATTAGGGACCTAATGGCAATTTCAATATTTGCAGGGAATTATTCTGAATTAGCTTGAATATTGGAGGACCTAGTAGAATTTTACTCATTTGAGCTCATTTCAAATTATAAAAGACGTAAGAGGCTAAAATAAAACCTTTTTAATTTATGGCAAACTACAGGGTAATGTAACATTTCCGTGTGCCGCATGGGGCCCACATAAAGAACAAGTGAATATGTTTGTTTTTGCCTAAACCTGAACTACACCTATTTAATTCTTTCACTTGGGCCCACATGAAATCAACTGGGTGAGCAACAATTTTGGTGATGTGATGTTCGAGTTCATTTCCATCCTCCTCGATAAATTTTCCGTTGCTAGAGTGGGAGCTACCCGTCAAAAATTACTTATTAGACCCTAGAGAAGGGGGGTGATTAGGATCTTATGCTAATCTAATCTGATTTAATGCCAATTAAAACTAATTAACAAGTTATCCTAGCAAGTATGAAATACAACAAGATATGTGAGCTAAGATAAACAATATGAATAATAAGATATATCCTATATGATAAAAATATATGCAAGGATATATAAACTAACACAATGGTGAAATAAACATAAACAAGATAAGAGTGGTAGTGTAAATAAACAATGCAAACATACAATATGATCACGGAGTTCGGACCTTTCGTCCTACGTCTCCGCTCCCCACTCCCAGAGGGAAATCTACTATCACAACCGGGTTTTCTACACTTACCCGAACAACATTTACACCTCACACTACGGTTTTCTAGTTTACCGAAAACTCTACAATCAACACTCTTGCAATCCCACTCTACACCCTCTCAAGTGTTGAAACTAGACGTGTCTTCCTCAAGTGCTCGGATACAACCTCTCCCTAGGTTCGTCAACCGACACCACTCCTCTTGGGATGATCCCGACTCTCGCCACACACTTCTCTTGATGTACAAGTGTATTACAAAGTGATTCTCACGATAAGCACAATTACAATAAATGATTGTTCTCTAATATGGATGAGAACACAATGAAAACTCACATTCAATTGTTACAACTCTCACCAACCCAAATATACAATATATGCAAATACAATAAGCTCAAGTGAGTGTGTGTAAACAATGAGTGAACTCAAATCAACTAAACTCAATATAAAACTAGCTTTAATAAAATAATAATCAAACAAATAGATGTAAAACTAGAAATATAGTTCATTTTCATCCTCCCTGATAAATTTCCCGCAGCTTTCACTAGGTCCCGACGAGGAAAAGGGAACGGGAAAGATTTTAGTCCATTTTCCTTCTGCTTACTACTGTTTTTATTTTCTTTTTTCTTTTTCTTTCAAAATAAACAGTTGCAAACAATTTTCTCTCTCACTCTTTCTTTTCCTTTCTTTCGATTTCAACCAAACCAAACCAAACACAGCCGCCGACAATCCAACGAATCCAACGAATCCTTGCCCTCTCCAGTCTCCACCCCTCACCTCCTCCCCCTTCTCCCATCCATCTCTCCCCCTCAAACAACCATCCCTTCAAACCCACCGGAGAGCGCCAACCGATCCCCGCCGTCGCCTCCGACCCAGTGATCCCTGTCCACCTCGAGGCCGTCGCTCGTCTTCGTCGTCGCTCGAGGCCGCTGACGCTGAGATCTCGTCGCCTCTCATCGATTCGAGCAGCTTTCGACCCCTGCATCCTCAGGTATGACCTTTTCCTAGTGTAAACCGACCGCACCGAACCGAACCGAACCGTATCACTTCGGTTCGGGTCGGTTTTATGTGGATTGTCGGTTTCATTCGGTTGTCAATATTTTCGTCGAAACCCGACCGAATGCTCACCCCTATGAATCAGAATCATAACCTCAAGCCTCTTCCTCTTCATTGGTTCCTCTTCCAGAAAAAAGGTTTGCTGCGAGGATCAAAAGAGAAGCCCCAGAACCCTAGATCCAGATACCCCAGCTTGGGGATTCTCGAACTTCGAGCGTTATGGTAACCTCCGGTTTTATTCGATTGGGTCCAGATCTTGGTGTTGTTGTTGTTGGATTCTTTTTCTTAATTTTTTTGGGTTTGAACTTCTGCAGTCGGCGCTGTTCAATTTCCACTCGTTTCTGACGGTGGTGCTGCTCGTGATATGCACGTGCACCTACATCAAGATGCAGTTCCCCACCATTCTCGAGCAGAGAACGGGGTAAGCTCGCCCGAATTTGTTCGATGTGATTCCCTTTTCGGTTAGGGTTTTCTTATTTTTGGAATTAAATAAGAAAAAGATGATATTTTGGTGCAATTTCTGGCTGTTAGTAGTGTGGTCTCTGGATTTTTAGGGCTAAACTTTGAGTTTTATGATGTGTTAATTTCATTAATTGGTTAAAATGTTTATAATCAGTTTTTTTTTTAATATTTATTGTAGAATAGTACGTTCATGCAATATCACAGTTTTTGCAGTACATTATGATTCATGCTATCATGAATAAATTCCACTGACATTCCACGTAGAAAGTGGCTGCATAGTTTGAGTTCTTACTTCTTGTTGCTTGTGTCGTGTTATTTACGTCGGTTGAGCAACACCCATCTAACACATGCTAGTTTTCTGGGAGCGTCTACCCGATACTGCCCATATTTCTTTCCAGGATAAATTAATTGCAGGACATAGTCTCACTCTTCTTGTCCAGAATTAATGGCTTGCTCATATGAGTTTCATTGATTTTTCCCAAGTAATGTTAATGTCATGGAGAAATCCTGCAGAATACGCAACTGTAATATGTGAGATCTTAGTATCTCCTCCTTGAAAACGTGTCCCCTTATAATCCATCTTCGGTCATGTCTCTTCATGAGATGTTAGTCCACTTTGACTGCCTTAAACGCCCATCTGTTCTTGCAGATGACTCAAAGGTCCATGTTGATGTTTGAGCACTTTGTTAGACTTCGTGAAGCTTAATAATGATAATTTTCTGCATAGCCTATGGGGTAAAACTCTGTACTATTGATCATGCTATTTCCTCTTTTCCGCTTAATGCATTGAAGCTTGTGCTTCAACATAAGAATTCCCCTCAGACTACCTCATTTGTATTTGCTTCATTTATTCTCTGATTAGTCTGAAGGATCTTAACCAATTGCAGCAACAGCTAGTGGCAAATCCAACTTCTAGAAGTTACATTGGCGATATCAATTTCATTGTCTGTATTTCATCTTGAGGCTTCTGTTATTTCTTCGTCATTGTAAACACCAATCACAACATGAATTCTATTACTAAGATATCGTGGTACTTGAAGTCTTATATTATTGCTGAAGGAGGGTACCTTTGTCGTCACTGATGACTGTAGCAAGAGGGTTACACTTTATACCTGAATTGATTTAGTTCTATAATTCTTGGCATTCTTTGTTAAAAATTTGGTGCTAGGTGATGTTTACTTGACTATGATTATTTTCTTTAGGATTACTTCTGTAGATTCTGAGACTGGATTTCTCTTTCGTTTTCGTGCTGGTCTAAATCTGTATATCCTTTCCCTATGATTTGGCTCATTTTATCTCCTTAAATGGTTAATAAAAGGCGAAATTGATGATGTTAGTTTGACCTCTTATTTGTTCTGAAAGCTGTAATGTGGTCAATAGCAAATGAACCAGGCCTGCCTTATCAATTGATGGTCCGAAGCAAAAACGGACAAAAGTGATGGTATCAACCTCCTGTTTGACCCAACATCGTACTGTGAGCAATGCCAGACTTGAAAGCTGGCATGCATTCTAGATTTGTAACCTTATCAGGAATGATCAAATGCTGACTGTTGTTTGACATCAATTCCACCAATTTGTGGATGATTCTTTTAGGTGCTTTTGAATTGTTAATTGTTAATGTTTAAGTAATTCTATTGCTTGAAATTGCTCTATGGCTGGAATATATATAACATTGACCAATTTTCTCCCATTGCTTTTGTGTTTTTATCATAATCATCTTTTTGTTTTGTAATGGTTAGTCTTTTGGTTGGAATTCTTGATTGTGTTCAGGCCAAGTATTGATATTCTAATTCCGGAAGTTCTGTTACAATAAATTGTATCCTGGTTTTAGGTTTTTTCTATGATTTTCTTACACAGTCCACAGTGCCCTTCATTTGAAACAGGTATTTTAATACATGAGTAACACACAACAAAAGCACCCCCA
>NC_033794.1:110836525-110861597 GCF_001876935.1 Asparagus officinalis | reverse complement strand
CCCCCCCCACCCCCAAAAAAAACCAAATCTGACCCCCAAAAAAAACCACCCACCAACACGTGCGCGCGCATGCCCTGACTCACACCCAGCTCTATTAAGGGGGAGGTTCTTATTAAACATGCTACCCTTATCAAACCTTTGATAAAAGCAGCATATAACCATTCTATTTTGTATGCATAAGTAAATGTTGTGCAGGCTAACTGATGGGTCTGTGTGATTAAATTTCTCATAAGATTTTATTTTGGCAGGTTCCGTGGCTTCTTCTGGAAAGCTGCTAGAATAGGTATGTCTTTTTTCTTCATCTGATTGACTATGTTCTCTGCTACATTTCAATTTCTTTTGTTAGCACAGGAAAGTAGTATAAATAACTACTTGTAGAAATGTTATGCTTAGATAGTTATATGATAAAGAAATTGATGGTGGAACATATAATTACATAAAACGTGGTAAGTCGAGAATGTTGATGGCTTAGATTGTTTTCTAATTATTTAGACTTTTGCAATACAATATATGTGTTTATTACTTCATCAATACAGCGCACATTCATTTGCATATTTCAGATATATCTTCAGTACATATTTAATTAAGTTGTGGACCCATAGAATAAATCCAGCAATGTTAAGAGTGAACTAATTAGTGTTGGTACTCAATTGTGCAATAAAATATGAACTTAATGCTATTGATTCTGTCTTGTTTTTGCTTTTGCCTACTTCACAATGGTTGTCCTACGCTCAAACTAGATGTTTCCTTGTAGATTAATAGATGTCTGAATACTGGTTTGCCATCCAGTAGGAATGTATTTTGCTGAGGCCAATCTCTTTCTTTGAATACATTAAACTTTGGTGCACCTCGCTGAAGGATGACCATGGTCATCGAGAGTTGTGCCAAAACCCATTGCATTTATATCCCAAATGTCCCTATGTTCCAACTCTTAGTAATAGTAAGACGTAACTGATACTCATGTTGCCACAGAAACAAATATTTCTATTGGTCATAACTGCCACATATCTGCTTAATCTCTTGCGAGGACTCTTGGATCCTCTTGATAAAGAAAAAGCCTGTTTAAATTTGACGAGAAGTTTTCTTTTTATTGCGGCTCATCTTTATTCTCTTAAGATGTCATGTTCAGTTTGGTAACCTTGTTGTGATGATATATATACTTTTTTCATGATTCAGGTGAACGACTAAGCCCATGGGTAGCACTAGGATGCTTTGCAATGGGTATATCCATAATTGTTTTCTGAAAAATCTGGAGATGTTTTCGCTCTTTGAGCACTTGTTATTTTCCTGTTAATGTCATCTGCTTCTTTTACCGATTGGATGTTTTTCCCCGATTCAAAGCTGAATATTGTACTTAATGGTAGCAGGCTGATCAATATGGGCATTTTGGTGCTCTCTCTGTATTCATTTGATACTTGGTGCGGTGTTGTACTACATTTTCATTTTATTCATAAACCGTTCACCTCAAGTATCCCGTTGGTACAAAAGTAATTTGGATTCTTTACTCTTCTCATGGCAAGCGGCTACTGATGACAATGAGAATGTTTGAAGTATGCAAGGTTATATATTGTTTGCTTTGGGCAGTAGACCATAGTGTAATCGCTTCAAGTAAAATTGTATGTGGTGGATCCTAGTCTTGATTCATTATTATTGTCTGCACTGCGTATGTTGAATGATTGTGTATATAGAATAGAATTTCCTTTAAAATCGTTCATCTCATAGCGCCAAAGGAGAATCAGTTTTTGATGCTAACTTCATGTGCAGTGCATAGTTAAACCTTAACTCTTTTCTGTAAAGTTAAAATAATAATATCTTTATTAATTGTTGTTTCAAAACTAAAAACCAAATCATTTTCATAGATAAAAGTGCTCCATCTAAAGGGACTAGTAAAATAGTGAATTTTCTTAATTAATGCATGCTAAAAAAAACTGGGTGAAACCATGACCGTCTCTTCACAGAAAATCTCCTGGCGCAACTAAATGGCAAAGATGCATCTCCTTTATTACTGGTTTTCATTATGAATAAAAAACACCGGGTGAAACGATGCACAAGAAATAAATACATCTTGAAATATAGATAGGATGTAAATTCTGTTCATTTGATGGCCTGATGAAATTAAGACTGGCAGAATCTCTATGAACTTCTTGCATGTATTTCTTAGTCTGAGTTCAGTCAGATTATATAACATCAATGAGAAAATCTGAAAACTGCATTTCAAAGATTTTACTCACATGAACAACAATAATATGGGGTAAAAAAAATCAAACTATTATATATTGTTGATCAACTGAACAATAACTAAAGTACTCCTAAAAATCATCCAATACACTAAAATCTTCTTCCTCCAAGCCATCACAATCTTCGTCTGGGTACTCTTCTTCCTCATACAGACTTTCGCTTTCAAAGAGGCAGGGAGCAGTACCTCTTTCTCCTTTTACTTTTCTATCATTAATCTCTATGATTCCAACAATCTTATCCCTGATGCAAGATTCAACAATTTCCTCCTGATCAGCTTCATCTGAGTCCAACCCAAGCAATGAAGCACATTCGCTTTGGAAATCCCAATCGTTTGATGATGTGATCAGACCAGCAATTGCTCTTGAAAGTTCGGGAACATATTGCCGAACCTGTAATGCATTAGAAATGAAAAAAGATTGGCTGCATCCTCTGTACTATTGAGGATTTAGCAACTTACAATCTATGTTTTATTTTATCAGAACATACACCCTACGATCTCAGTAAATTTTCGATAGTTTTCAAACTGCAAACTATAGTAGGAATCACATGGGAATGTTCTTGGCAAATGTCTAACTTTAATCATCACGTGATTCCAACAGGAGTTTAAAACTAATGAAGAAGTGATGCTGTCAACGTGACCAAGGGATGTATGTGCTATTGCTAATAAAATCAAACAAGGGTAATATGTAGCTAAACCTCCTACAGGGTGCATCTGCAATTAACCCTCTTACTTCTGGGCTCATGAATGGTTTCGATTTCTGAAGTACAGCATTGATAAGTGAAACTCTAGTTTCACCCAAACTACTACTAAGCAATTTTAAGTTCTATATGATGAACACTTTTCTTACCCACACTTCCTATCTCAAATCCACCTTACGAATTACTTCTAGGACCTATTTCATTTACTGTACATAGGTTTTACATGTCGTGAACCCTTGAGCTAGATTGTAGAAGGCTCGAGTTTGAATAGCACTACACTTCTTATATACATTAGAACAAATATTCATCGGAGGTCAGAACCCCAACTCCGAACTTTGCTTTTATAATGTCAGCATCTCATTATCAGATACGGAAAATATCAAGAATACTATATATTTCACACATTAATGTTTACAAACCAATACATTGAATGCATTAATAGTAAAAATAGATAAACATAATTTCAAACAAGAGCAGGGTTAACCCAACAGCTTTTTTAAGAGAATAGGGGGAAAGAGAAATAAGATTAGGTCAAACACTATATCGCATTGCATGCAAACTTAATGTCTATAGTAATAATACTGGTACAAGAGTGTTTAAGCAGGTCAAAACATGATTTGATAAAACATGGGTACAAATAGCTACTTTTGTTTGGACCACTGTGCAATAATCAAGTTGTATCAGTTGCACTATGTTGATAAATATTTGCATCTGACAATAGAAATGCACTTCGTGTGTTAACCCTAAGTTCTGATTTATGTTTTACTAAATATAGATACATTTTAACCTGTTGACTGAGAACATATTGGTCAGTGAATTCTGACATGTCTCAAATAACTAGCAAGATGCATACATGTAAATTTCAAATCCTAGTCTCCAAAATCAATAGGGACTATGGGAGAGAAAAACTTTTGGCTGTCAATATACTAAAGCACACATCTATTTATCATTATCCAGACAGAACCCACTAGTGGCTTAACATTTAACTTTTGTGTAAAGAGACCTAAATCCATTCATCTCATTCACCGTCATTTGTTAGGCTTCTTAACGTAGTGAAGAATGAGAAATACAAACACAGACATAATATACATGAACTATGAAACATCATAAAAAGTAATTGAAGGATTTAATTTTACCTTCAAAGCATTTGAGCTGAGAAAAAGTCCAGTATCCTTTGCCTTCAGGTCATCCATAGCATTCTTAACTGCTTTCTTAATAAGGGCTCTTTCAGCTGCAGTCTTCTGGCGTGATTGCAACGTTGTTACTTTAGAAAGATGAATAAGGAATTTACAACTGTCCAAAGAGAAAGGAAAAAATATACCACAATCTAACATGTAACTGTTCATGATTTTATTTGAGGAGCATCATGACTAGAGAATGTCATATATCATGATATAAATCATGTGATACCGGATACCTTTATTATAACTGTGAATGGCAATATCAATATGAGAAAATAATGGTATATTATCCCATTCAAGTACAGCATGACTGTCTTTGTCAACAAAATTGCTCTTCAGTTTCAAACCATAATTTTGCCAGTTGACAGATATCAGTGCACTTAATGATGAATCTGAGATTGATGCCAGCGAGAAGTCCTGAAAATATAAAACCTGGAAAGCATAATGTTAGAAGGACCATATTAAAAAATTGCATTTACGGTACACTAGGTTCATATTCTACAGGTTTTACTCATCGAGCAAAAAGGGCATGCATACCTGGTCCTAATTGTATCAAAGAATGTTTAAAAAAATCAACATATATAAATAAAAGAAAAGTGAATAACTATTATACAACGGATATTTCCAAATCGGTACATGATGAGTTATGCGTATGACTTCACGATGACATTACCAAAATATATATCGAAAAGAAGTTAAGCATGAAATAATGCCTGATCTAACTAAAAAGTGAAAGGTCAAGCTCTATTTCTGGAGATAAATGAAGGATGTGAAATGAGTTGAAAGAGAAGGCAAGTACTGAAAGAGGTTAACCTGTGTCACTGAAGAGTTTGCCCTCCAACAACACTGTTCTGAGGACATGGTTGCTATCACAATCGCCACATCCACGATATGTCCTGCACTCTTACCATTTCCTGTGTTGCTTGCTTGTCCAGTTCCAACCTTTAAATGTTCCCTATAAGACAGAATATGGAATAATAAAAAATTAGAGAGTCATGCGTATATTATGCATACAATACGAATACGAATTATGTCAATAAGAGGAACCAGCAAATAAACCTCTAACTCAATAGTGATCTTGGCAACATAAAATATTGATACAGGACATTAGAGAGGGTGAGCGAGCAAGAAACAAAAGAAAATTTAATGAGCAATTAAATAAATAAGTGCCCTCTTTATTGTTCAGCCTTGTTAAGGGATACCTTTTAAATCAGCAATGACATATCTTCTTGTTCGTTTGTTTCGTAATGCATGTTGATTTTGGTCTACCAAGCTCCTAGCTTCTCATGCAATTATGATCCTGCCACTAACTGTGCAATTTCGCTTGCACAAGTCCATATCATCTGAATGGACATTAATCTTGCCCTTAGTCCCTAATTTTTTTAAGATGAACTCGTTTTTTATCCTCATTTTATTGTATATTCCTCTATTTAAATAGAACTATACATGAAGAAGCTGCAAAAAATAGATATCATGAGCTAAATACAAGTAACTACTTAATATATGAAAACTAACCTTTTGGCAGCACATGTCTGGCAGTTCTCTTCTACAATATTTCCATGCTTGAGCACATAATTTTCAAGGCCAGAAGCTAAGCGCTCAATACATGAACTTGATATGGGGAGGGAATTGTCATCATTTTGTTGAAGAAGATGATCACGTCTTGAGTGTTGACCGTCTATATGCTCCGCTACAAGTTCAATGGCAACATTCTGAGGAAAAACACAGATTTTAAAAGAATATTCATTATTCAGCTGAAGTGAGCATTCAACCTCAATAAATGAAATGTTGACCGTGCACAGAAAAAAAAAGCGATAACAGTAATGTATTGATAGCTAATCACTATATAACTAAGCAAACATATGATGGTTTTCAACAGTATGTATGATGTCTGAATTGCTCACTGCAGTGCACTCATACAAACATAATTCTCTGAGAGCTATATAAAGAGGTGGGCAATCTGAACCCATTATTAATATCTGGTTAAGGAGAAGTGAAATTTACCACTTTGAAATTAAGCAAAGTTCACTTTAGCCATGTTGAGCAACACTTAAGATGACCATTTAGCACTGACTCACAATTCTAGGAAAAAACTTGAAAAGATGGTAATCATAAGTCTATATCCCAATCACCAACCAAGGAATTGTTCGAATTGCAAAATGAACAATATACACGTGCACGAAACTAGCTTTTATGGTCTATCTGTTGCCAATAATCTAGATCTCAGATCATATTCCACAATAGCTTTCATGTTTTGCTTGAGAATTGAGATCATTACTAGGTATCGTATGAAGACAATAATAATGATAGAACAAGACAATATCAACCTTGACAGCACCATATAACTCTCCACTGTCTTGCAACACAGCATGTTGTATGATGCGAGTCATAGTTTTCGTTAGGCAAAGAACCTTAAAAATAACAGAGTATCACAGTGGATTATTATCAGATGATGTGGCCTGGTTTTAGAATATCTAAGAACACTTTTATTATGTAGTTTATCTCTGCAAACAGAAAATGGAAAATCTATGGAAAGCTGCAGCAATTACAATAAGATCAGCAAATTCAACATATCAGTATGTGAACAGCACAACATCACGGGTGACTGAAATTTTGACAGGAAAGCATAAATGAAGTAACTGACTAATACTCCGAGCTGACTTGGATTTGGAGGGAAGGAAGCGTACATGCACATTCAGACTCATATTAGGCATGAGATTCCTTCATGCAAAATGGAATTTTTGAAGCACTGCCCTTGGTTGTATGGTTTAAATAACAGAACCAGGAAAAAGATAATCAAGTGAAAGTCTGTAGCTATGTGCCAACAGACCATAGAGGTTTATGGCAAGACGATCTTTAACATTGAAAGTCTCTCATTGAATTACCATCCGCCTCCACTTGAACTTATTAGTCACATGCACAGAAAAAACAACGGAAGGAGGCTGTCTAAGACTGGGAAGGTTCCAGGACTCTTATAGTCATCTAACCTTCTTCATTGTTCTCCTCTCACAAATATTAAGATTGTTTCCTGTTGGAATGGGTATGAAGCACAATTCAATAGTGAGAATGCTCAATGGAAAAACTTTAACAAAATTATGCAAGTCTATCAAATTGACCTCTATAAAGTTAGTACTAAGCTTCTGGGCAAGGAATTACTGAAGCATAAAAGACCAATTGAGGGGGAAGCTCATATCTACATCCAAAAAATCACTATTCATGTACAGTTTGCTACAGTGCTACTGTGCTGTGAATAGTGAATTGACCCCAGTTCGTCTGCTGCAGCAAATTACCGTACCTGAAATAGTAAATCAAATCTCCCACTAATTTTTTGAAGTTACTGTTTTTGCTACAATATTTTACTGTATCATAAACAGCAAATCAAATCAAATGTAGTAAAACTTAGATCCTCCTCTAAGTATAAATGAGTAGATATGATTTCTAAATCAAATATATTAAAACTTGGATCCTCCTACTTAGAGGAGTAGATATAATTTTTAATTTTAAGCATACAATAATCAAATTAAATGTATTAAAACTTAGAGGAGGTAAGTTCAAAATGCATAACTTAAAAAAATAGGGGGTCGTGCTTTGCACGGGGTGCACACTAGTACCTTATAAGTCCACAACTCAAAGCCCTTCAAAGTGCATTTATTTGTCAAACAATATGTAACCAATAACAAATAGTATAAATACGAAATCAATAGTGAATACCCTACAAGTTAAACAGCATGCAATGCACTAGTAAAAGCTGTCTCCCCACACTGACCTGAACTTGCAAGCATATCATATATCAGTCCATGTGCATCACACTTCTTTGAAATCTTTTAGATCCATTAATTTACAAAGACTGACAGATAAAATGTGTTGGTTCTTATAGAAGATTAGATCATAGCAAAAGATATTCTCGAGTATGGATAACTATTGAATAAAAGTAATGAGAAAGAAAGGGGGCAAAATGCACCATCAAAGGGAACACTAAGAAAATGCTATCTAAGTTGGCATGTTTTGCATCCTAAACAATAATACACCGGAGCACTAAAGCATATAGAACTCCTGCTTCTAATTATCAGTGTTGCAGTGTAAAAGAGATCCAAAAAATGATACCTAATTCTAAGGTCGGAAGAAAAGACAAGCTAAACGCCAAAAAAAAAACGTATAAATAAATAAATTGTCAATGTCACATAATGAGATATATAGCAGGTAAACTTACTTCATCTTTTAATACGAGCATCTGCAAGACAAAAATAAAGAAAAGGTAGAGTGAGGAAACGGAAATTAAGAGCAAAGACTTGACAAGCAGCTGGAAATATTAACTGCTACTTTCGAGGTACAACTGACAGGCAGCTCATGTTAAACTGACAGACCAAGCACTATGATACCAACTAGGGGCGCAAACGGTCCAGGTACGGCTCGGACATGATACTTGCCTTATCCATACCCACTTGCCAATCACAGATAAAGATATAAATACTGATATGCCTAGGTAAGGAAAACTCATATCCATATCTGCTAAAATCGGATATGGATACAGAAACAGATATATATGCGCTTACATAACGGATATGAGGAACAAATAAAATCTGAAAAATATAGTTGATACGATACAAGAGAGTCCATTAATATGTTTGTTATATTTGAAAAGCTAAAATTTTATCTCTTGATCATTGAAATTAGTCACAAATTCATTAATCTAAGGACTGAAACAATTGTAGTTGTATGATCAACATATATTCGAATATTTCGGACAAAGATCCAGGTATTTTATTTCATAACCTTATCCGTAACCATATCCTATTGTCTTTAGTTTTGAGTAACCATATCTGTATCCTAATGGATACGGTTACAGATATATCCGCGGGCACGGATATGATCTTGCACCCCTAATACCAACACACGGCTCATCAGAACATCAGGATTGACCAGCCAAAAAAACAAGTTTGTTATGCCAGTGCCAGACATTCCTATAAGAAACTGGCTGGAAGTAAACAGAATAACTGAAGAAATATACAAGTAACAAAGATTCAGGTTCAGGTTCAAATGCAATACTTCTAGGTTGCTACTCCGTATGGAGGTCCCCCATACTAAAAGATGCAGATCATAATTATTGAAGGACCTGGTGTTGTGATGATTGGTATTGTTGAAAGGAATTTTGGTATAAGTTTGTTTTCATTGGAACGTCCTGAATTCTGCTCTACATATCAAGCAATGGAGACCTGTTAGGTTCAAAATATTTGAAGAGTGACATAAATATTTGAATTTCTAATCAAGGTGTTCCAAACAATGCTAACAGTGAAGTGGTATCCAAGGATGAAACATATTGGCCTTAAAATTGTACTGTTTTTTACCTATGTGCTGGAACATGATACTCAAACGAAGCTCCTTGTGCATAAAATCCAACAAGGTAACTAGAGCAACGGAAGAAGAGAACGGCTAGATATAGGCGTTTTTCTTCCTTCTGGTATTGTCATACGTCCCTACATATCACTACTCCTTTTTAAATATTGGCAAGTGTCTTTCCTTAGAAAAAAAAAGGATTGGCAAGTATCTCATCTCAGGAAAAAAAAAACCTTTTATGCTGTTATATCCTGTTTCTTGCAATCTAAATTACGTTCTTCAAGCTATATTTAATTCCTAATGTAAACAAATCTTTGACTTGGTGTTTAGGCATGAGGGTCCACCTAACCTTATCTCTCAATCAGAAACTCATGCATCGCCATACGTTTGGGTCACTGTAGCAATGCAATGATAAAAGTTTTTAAGTGGGCAGTAGCAACATTATAGAGACTGGGAATTATGTTGAAGGAATAAATAAACAAATACAACCAGGTAGAAAGGATATATCCACCTATCATAACAGTTGCACATGCATGGCACCACAAAGTTGAATTCTCTTACTAAGGTGCATGTGTTGTGTACCAAAAGCATAATTTACTACAATGGTGGTGTATGGTTAGGGATTAACCTTTTGTATAAAGTGAACAACCCATGCCATGAGTTCATCAGCCTTATCTTCTTCCAAGGTTGACAGACCCACTTCTGTTCCACTACAGTGGATAATATTACAATACATTCAATGAAATATCCAAGCAATATATCAACAAGAATGCTCTCAAGACATCAACCATTAAACAAAAAGGATGAGGTACATGCCTGAATGTCCCACAATTTTTCTCTGTGGGAGGCAACCTTTTTAACTTTGTTTTGGATGCATTCAAATTCAAACGATAGTGGTGGATTTCCTTGTCATTTATCCCTGAGGGCAATTTCAGGACAACCACATGGGTCGTATAATTACCAATCAATTTATGAATTAATATTTAATGCACAATCTACTCTATTGTTTATGCCAGCAAATCATTAGATGCCTGTGTTATATTAGGTTCGATCAGTGATCATGATGATGATATGAAGTCATGAACAGATATCCAATAAATTCCATTATACAGAACATTAAGGAGTTGCATGTGAGAGGGCCATCTAATTACACTCCTGATCAAAAGGAAACGGTGGAGGAAATACGAATGACTTTTTTTAGTGTTTTTTCCCTGTATTTCATTTTTCTTGTTTTTAAGTAGTATAATGGTGAGGAATGAAGGACCGAAGGAAGAAGGGAACAGAGGTTGACGGAGAAGATATTAACACGCATAAAAATGGAGCAGCTACTAAGATACAACAGAAGACTGCTTACCTTAAAGATGACTATTAAATAAGAAGTGGACTTCAAATTATTAGGGCCTGATACAAAAAATTATGGATTTGTGCAGGACCAATATTCAAATATGATTTTAGTTAGGGACCTATATCAAAATAAGTTAAAAAGATATCAGGTGTGAAGAGTTATATTTAAAGACAACCTGGAAAAAAATTAAAACTTTGTAAGTGTTCTAGTTTCGTAAAATGTTTGTATGCATGAGTGAATGTAGCTCTACTAATCTGGTCAAGTAACGTGTATGTGTGTGTTAAACAAGTACAGTACTTTCTGAATGTTGTAGGAAGAGATCTAGTCTAACCTAGCAAAAATAAGAATTTAGAAAACATATCTGCAACTTTCCTTTTTGCATAAGAAGACAAACAAACAACTTACCAGTAGTTGTAACGGAGATCATACCATCTGCAATCATAAGAAACATATTGTCAACACTTACATGATTGGCAAAAAGGGGAACAAATATAAGAACCATGAGGTGAGACATGAGATTGCCTGCTTACTTAACTAGAGCTCCTTCTCTTTTTCTCCTATTTGGTGTCGTCGTTGACGAGTAGAATGAATGAACAATGATTATTCCCATTAAGAAGCTAAGTGGAAGTATTATCAGCATATACTTTTGTGTGTGTGTCTGCAGCTCAAGTCTAAAACTTGTGATGTGTCTCCTTTTAAACCCCTTTCTTGTCCCCTCTAACTAACAAGCTCCTCTATTATCGTTTACTAAATTTGAACTTTGAAAATTTTGTCATAGGCTTATATGTTTAGTATCTGTTCTGTGCAAGCATTATTGCAGCAGTTAACAACCGTACTAACTAATAAGGCTCATGACGATGACTCATGGTGTGTTTTGTTTGCTCATGATATAGTATTAGCTGATAAGATTAAAGAAGGATAATTTCCAAGGTAGAAAAGCAGAGAGAATCACTAGACTATGGAGGATTTAGAATTAGCACAAAGAAAATGAAATACAAGGAACAAAACTCTACAAATACTCTGAAAAGAAAAGAGACCATAGTGAAGAATAATGCTCAATAAATATCTAGGATAAATTATTGTTAATATTTAAGGATCAAGCTTTCATCACAATGATGAGATTCAAGAGGGTGTAGTTCACATAATAAAAGCATGCTGGTCAAAATGCAAGGAGATTGTGAAGGATTATGTGATTGTCATATAGCTAAAATTAAAGAAAACTTTATGTAAGGTGGCTCTAAGACCAGCAACTTCTATGAAAACTTTATGTAAGGTGGCTCTAAGACCAGCAACTTCTATGAATCTGAATGTTGTATTCAGAACATCTCCAAGAAATCTGTTGTGAAATGAGAATGTCAAATAGATGAGTGAAATTATTCTAGGATACAGGATATAAGATGATGAATGTAACTGTAAGACGTTAAAGGTTAGATAAAATGAGGGAGAATTTTGGCTAATGGTAACATGGATACAGGCGCAAGTGAGGATATGGACGATACGGGACACTTAAAAACTATAAAAGTTAGGATATGGGGATACGACTATATACATACATATTAAAATTAATAACCTACATGAGATCGATATTGTTTTTCATTCATATGTTATGAGAACTAAAATCCTTATAGTGTTTCTATGTTTCTTTAATTGAGTAGATTATAAATAAAAAAATGGCTCTTTTTAAAACTAGATACCCAAACGACATTTAAATCATACATATGAACTAGGTATGTCATGAAACAAGTCTGTCCCGAGTCCAATGAGTAGCAAAATTTCAGCTGAAGTGTGCAATATACATTCAAGAAGTGTATCACAAATATTTTGCACTGAAGCATGTGTAATATAATTGAGTATATGTCTGAAAATGTATGTATATATTCAAGAAGCATCCAAAGAATGTCAGACACAGACATGGACACATATACAGACACGGATACGGGAGCTAGATGAAGTGTCCAGGTATCCTATGTAGTACAACTCAGCCATAAGAGTTCCGGTTAGGAAAACTGAAAAGATCGTAGTTATTAGGGCATTGAAACTAAAGATAGGTCTAGACAAACAAGCACAGCGGCAACTAAAATTCAACGAGTGATGATAATCTAGTCTTGACAAGTTCTTTATTATTCAATTCTGTCATAAATAAGATGACTTCTCTCATTATTAAATAGATTTTTTGCATATATAACCCACAAATCTTCCATATTTGCAAATATACCCCTCAAATCTTGGTATTTGCAAAACTACCCTCCAGATTTTTCGCATTGAGTTTCTCTACTCCTTCCACTTAACAAATTTGGTTATTGAAAAGTACAAAACTTAAAAAATTTAATAATTGCCAATAAGTTTGCAATATTTTTTTTGTTTAAAACTAAAACTGCTAAGTGTGAGGGATAGAAAAGCTCGATTGAGAAAATTAAGGGGTAATTTAGCAATATCAAGATTTGAGGGGTAATTTTGCAAATATACAATATTTGAGGGTATATATGCAAAAAAAACTCTATTGTATATCAAATAACACGTCAAAATAAGCTAATATACGACTCCACATTCAACAAAACAAATCTTTCAAAAAAAGTATATGGAAGTGAAGGAAAGTACAAATTGATAAGCAAAGCAGAAGATAACTCAGTGATTACCCCATTTGTCGGAGACACCAAGCCTCTCTACTTCCAGTTCCTGGAACTCTACCAAACTGCTTCCAATGCCAGTATCAGAAACTGATCAAAAAGTTATTATTCAGTACATTGCACGTAACTAATGAAACACAATTAGCATCAACCCAAATGATGATAAGTTTATAGTTTAACATGCTCTTCTCAAGTTGACATTTCTCTGTGCTTCAGTTTTGTTTTAAGTATTAAGCAACTTAAGACTAATGTTTGGGAGTTTACTTAGGGAAGGGAAGGAAGGGGAAGGAAGGGGAATTTTTCCCCTTCCTTCCCTTCCCCTCCATTACACCCCAATTTGGGGTGTAAGAATTTGGGCCAAATTTCCCCTCCATTCCCCTCCTCTACCCTCCAAAATGAAACTCCCAAACAAGGTTAAAATGAAATTTCCCTTCCCTTCCCTTCCCTTCCCCCTCTCTACCCTCCATCCAAACAGGCCTAAGTGTTCAAATACGACCATGAAAAGCTAGAATCATAGAGGAATCAACCAAGCCCAACCATGAAGAAGAAGAACTCAACTCAGTGAGGAATTTTAATTGTATGTAGATATACTGTGTATTGAATTCAAAGAGAAGATGACCAAATCCAACAATGTAGCTTGGATTAAACGAGATTGTTGTTTCTTATGTACCTGGACAAAAGATGACGAGAAATCCTCCAGGACTACATTAATGATCACTCTTGGTATTGTACTTTGTTTCTCTTTTAAAGTCTACTTTATTTTTTGAGAAAATTTATGGTCTGCTTCATGTAACTTTTTATTATTATTTTCTTATCAATGAAACGGGACTTCTGACCTCTGACAAGGAATCAGAGAGGAATTTTTGAATTTGCTCTGAAAATCACGAACTCTTCAAAACCACTGAATCACAAATAAATTCTGCTAAAATGTGGCAAAAATTATTCGCAAGAACATCCAAAAAGATAACCAACTTCTAGGGTTAGTAAATTAAAGGAATTGCAAAATTACGAGATAATTGCACACTAGTAAAACCCTAATCAAATCGAAGTACTCAAAATTCTTTAATCTTACTTGAAATGCGAACAGATTTAGGGTTTGAATCGCAGAAAAACTTAAGGGAGATTGTCAATCTACAGAGAACTCCCGAGATCTGGCATCTTCGAACCGATGAAGCAATCAGCTGGTGAAAAAAATGAAAATAAAAATAAAAATAAAAACGTACGAGATAATTCTGTGAGATTGAGATTGGAATTTAAATAAATAACAAATTTAGTAAAAAGAATCTAAATGACTTACAATTGGAATTAGTTTTCGAGCCGTCGACTGAGGATTTTCCATTGAGAGAAGAGGATTTATGATTTTGTTCATAAAAGTGTTTTTTTATATACCACCAAATTTTTTGATTGTTTTTTGGAAAAATTATCTCAAGTCCCCAAATTCAAAACGCAATGTACTCAGCCCCTCGTAATTTTGGGAATGTGCTGCAGCTCCCAAGTTTTTCAAAAAATGTGGCGCAGTCACTCCAGCTCATGATTAATCCATATTTGACCTAAAAAAATCGAAATTTACCCTTCTTCTCCTTCTCCTTCCTCATCCTCTTCCTCCTTCTCCTTCATCATCCTTCTTCCTCCTTTCTCCTCGGCGATCCCCCAGTCTGTCGCTGACACTGCATGGGCTCCACCGACGATCCTCATCCTCTTCCTCTTCTCCTTCCTCATCCTCTCCTCTATCATCCTCCTTCCTCCCTCCCCGAACCTCCAGTCCGTCGCCGACTCTGCATGGGATCCACCGACGACCCTCTTCCTCATCTCCTTCTCCTTCCTCATCCTCCTTCCTCCTTGGCAATCCTCCACTCTGCTACTAACTTTGCATGGGCTCCACCGACGGTTGGTTGGTCACCACCGATGACCGATTGGAGATGATACTGCTCAATCCCATCACTCAATCCCAAATCTGACTCCCTCCAATCTCCACTATACTCGAGTTCTTCCCAATATCCTCACCCGAAGAAATTTACAAAAATGTCATTCTGTCTTCAAGCTCCATGGAAAAGGATTGTGTGATTATGCTCTGTTTATTGGAAGCAATTAATTGGTCTACGTGTATATCTAGCCGAGATGTTCCTAGAGTGAGAAGCAATTGTATTTACTTTATCGAAGACTTTGTGGATACTAGATGGGGACCGTGTTTTGAAAGGAAGAGAAGAGATGTTGAGTGGATTAATCTTTGTTTAAAATTTTATTGTATATAGGTCATTTTGTTGGCTTGAAAATTATATGTAGTTTGTACATGATGCGTTGATAATTAAAAAAAATAAAAGACTACATACAAAAATATTCATTTAAAATAATGGATGTATAAATATTCAGTAAATTAATTATTTAGTTTTACCTAATACAAGTAAACTATTGCAAAGTAACTATTAACGTTTAACTATTCCATGTTAAGTATAGTAGGGTAAGTGTTAACTTTTTTCTTTAAAATGTTAAGTTTTGTTTATTAACTATTAAGTTTTACCTAGTACATGTGAACTATAGCCGATTAACTACTAATATTTAGTTGTTCCCATATAAGTATAATTGAGTAACTGTTATCTTTATTGTTTTAAATGTTAAGTTTTGTGTTGTACATGTGAAATATAGTTGATTAACTATTAACCTTTAGTTGTTCCATATAAAGTATAATGACAGAGACCGACTACAATAACGACATATTCATGGACCACTATGATTGTGGTTAATGAGCAAGAACATGAAAGAACAAAGGCGGCTGAGCTCTTTCGATGTTAATGGGCTCTTTGATCACTCATGTCTTAAGGGATGGACTCACTCGTAATTGGATCTTAAATAACCCGAGCACTCATAAGTTTTTTGAGAAAGGCTACGTAGGTTTGTTGGAGCTAGGATTTATACAAAAGTTTCTTGCAACATTAGAACTAAAAAATTAGTAAAATATATACTACAATTTTATTAGAACTAAAAACATTAAACAAAGAAAGTTAAAATTTAACAATTTAAGAGTTAATGTACATTAATAGGTACTTCGTGAGTTTTAATAGACATATATTAACAATTACTTGATATTTTGCGTTATATTGTTAGGTCTCATGTTATAAGCCTACATCTTCTAATATTGTTTTGATGATTACAAATAATTTCTAATACTGTTTGTCTAGTGTTTATATTTTCTTATTAGGTATTTTAGACAAATAATAAGTTGGAGGTTGGATGAATTGAGCATTCACGATCACATCAAATGGAGGATTGGCGGAATAGTAGAATGAAGTCTATGCATACTAGTCAAGATCCAAGTTCAAGCTTCATCCGCATATTTACCAAGACAAACTACAATGAAGATCTATCAAGCTTAGGTAAATTAGTTTAAGGTTTGTATAATGTGTGTTAATTCTATAAGCTCAAATATACACACACATTACATTTATGAATTTTCATGAAAATAGGTGTCTTTATGCAAAATATATTCAAATATATTTTGGACTATACAAACTATGCTAACATCTTTTATTATGTCCATGAAACGATTGCACAGGTTTTTAGAACTTGATTTGAGCTAAAATGGTAAAAACAACGTATTTGAAAAACATGTATTTTAGCACTTTTGAATATTTCTGAGTTTTCACAAATGATAAGAGTAATTTGAAAAATTCCTTTTCTAACATGTTCATATTCATGATTATAAACTTTTCTCAAAGTTTTACATTTTTTAAAATTTATTTGCTATTTTTTAAAGCTCTTCAAAGTTGGTTTTTACTATTCAATACAAGCTGAAAACCTGTTATCAGTCGACTGATCAGTCAACTGAAGAATGTGCCTGGAATCATCAAAAAGTTTCTGTTTTGTTTTGGTCGACTGGTCAGTCGACTGATGATCCATCAGTTAACTGATAAAGGTCGTCAATCGACTGATGAGATGGTAAATGCCTACAACGGTCAGCTCATCAGTCGACTGATGAAACCCGTCAGTCGACTGACGGCCCAACGGCTAGTTTTTCCAGCCTTCTATTTTTTTGTCTTTTTGCTGGATTTGTTTGGGTTTTGTGCCTTGGTTTTTCTTCCTATATAAATCCCTATTGTTCTCATCAGAATTAAGTTTTTGAAGAGGGTTTTATAGAGGAGTTTAAAGTGTTTTAAAGTTTGTTTAAGTTTCTAAGTTTGAGTTTACAAATAGGAGGCTTGCATTTTCAATTGAGGAATTCATCCTCAATCTTCTTCAACCTCTTTGTGTTTATAGAGAAGTTTTTCTAACTCTTTTCTCTAGCAATTTTATTATTGATTTTTATATTTTTTTTCTAACTCTTTTCTCTAGCAATTTTATTATTGATTTTTATATTCTTATTATTGCTAGTTTGCTAACTGAGTTAGATTTTATTTATACTCATTTTATCACACACACCCTACTTGAGCTTGTAGCATTTCATACATTATATATTGGGTTGTGGGTTTGTGACTTGTGAGATTGAGCTTACATTGAGTTCTCATCCAATTAGAGAACATTTTATTGTAATTGAGCTTGATTGTGAGATACACGTTGTATCACACTTGTACACCGAGAGGAGTGTGTAGTGAGAGACGGGGTTGTCCTAAGAGGAGTGGCGTCAGTAGTAATTCCTAGATCACTGTTGGATTTTTTATTTTTAGCGATGGAAAAATCCGTCGCTATAAGTCGATATTCCGTCGCTAAAACTTTTAGCGACGGAAAAAATAAATTTCCGTCGCTAAAAGTTCGACGCTATTACAGGGGTCCCTGAAAACACTTTTAGCGACGAAAATTCTGTCGCTAATTTTTTAGCGACGGTTTATTAGCGACGGAAAAATGGTCGCTATTTTAAAAAAATTAAAAATTAAAAAAAATATTTGCGACGGATTTTTCGTCACTAATAAAACTTTAGCGACGATTAATCCGTCGCTAAAACTTTATTAGCGACGTAAATTCCGTCGCCAATATTTTTTTAAATTCGTCAGATATGATTTCGTGCATGTTTTCCGTCGCTAAATATTAATTTAGTGACGGAATTTCCGTCGCTAAATATTAATTTAGTGACGGAATTTCTGTCGCTAAAACTTTTAAAAAAGGAATTTGGAAAATATTTTGAAAATTGAAAAAACCCTGTACAATAACGATAATAATTTTTAAAAACCTGTTCAATCAACAGTATAATATTCAATCTCGCGCAAATATCACATCTCACGCATATATCACACATTTAATTCAATAAAAGCAAGTAAAAGTTTCTCGACGGGTACATAATAAATATTGTTTATACAACACAAGAAATTGTTTGCAAAGTTATATTAAGGACAATCAATCCTCCTGATCATCATCATCCTCATCCTCAACACCAGCCGCATTATGACTATCCCAGGCTGTACCTTGTGAAGAAGTCCTGGCCTGTAAATATAAATCAAATGTTAACAAGTATGTGTAAACGTTAATAAAAGTGCAAATATAAATATACTACAACACAACACCACAACATCACAACAACACCACAACACCACAACACCACAACACAACAAACACAACACTACACCATCACAACACAACACAACACTACACTGCACAACACATCGCCACACATCACCACACATCACACCACAACACAACAACACCACCACAAATCCTCAACCACGACCAAAGCCCCCACCCACCAACCAATCACACTCTACACACCCCCTCCCCCCCCTCCACTACCATCACCACCATCAACACCCAATCCCCATTCCTCCCCCCCACCACGACCACCACAACACAACACCACAACCAATCACATAACCACCATAACAACACCACAACCAACCAACCAACCAACCCACCAAACAATACCACCAACACTACGCACGCATACACCATTAACACCACCATCACATAAAAACATTATAAGTATATATTTTGAGGTTTGTGTTAGGGTTAGAGTTAGGGTTTGTGTGTAACAGTTTGTATCAGTGTGTATCAGTATGTACGATATCATCTAATTAAAAAAAAGCAAAGTATATATATTACCTGTGACGACAGAAACCGTCTCCTATATGCCTCCTGAGCCTCCTGAGGCAGAGTCGACATGAATTGTGTGAACTCCAATACGGTCTGCTCCCGGCGCCTCCGTTCTTCCTCTGCAACCCGCTGATATGTTATTTGCTGCGACTGCCAATCTTCAATTGCTTTTAATCGCTGCTCCATCGAGTCTTGATATGAACTACTTCCTGGTGTTCCTTGTGGTGCTGCAGACTCGTAGGTGCTACTAGACTCGTGCAGCCTCTGTTCGGATCCTCTCTACCGGTATCTGTTCTTCCTACTGGGTCCAATGACCGTCTCGATGATGGAGTCCTCCTCCTCTCTACTTAGCCGGCCAGGAGTGTTAGAACAGATCTGAGACTGAGTCATTTCCTCCTGTACCTTGGCATGTAATTTCTCCTGCGATATATCAAAACAACCCGGGCAAGTCGACTTACTAATGGTGCATTGATATGAAATTGAATATATAAATGAACTGCTACTTACACACAGATCCTTATTCTTTGCTTTCTTCTCTTCATCGGCGTAATTCGGGCTCCAGGAAGTCAGAATACGATCTGCAAAATGTCTGAGATCTCCCCTTCCCTATTTTATTCAAATATATCATTAACCCATAACACATAAATTATACTCAACTTAAAAGCTAATATATTATATATCTCAAGCTCTAATTGCAGGCTGAAGGACCTGGAGCCCCCGTGATGCTCGTAACTACGAGGCGCGTTGCGATTCCTCCTTGCTATTTCAGCTTGAGCCTGCAAAACAATATCAAATCGAAACAATATAGAAATTCAAACAATAAATTAAAAATATATACTTCAATAATACCTGAATTTCAGCCGTGCCCCAGTAATCGCAAAGTGCAAAAAAATCTACTCCATTCACACGCTCGTCAAGATGCCAGAATCGCTCCCAAACTTCTGTTATTTGGACAAAATATTTTTTCTTTACCTCAAACAGCCATCTCTTGAACGATAAATTGATTTGCCCGAAGCAGTACGTCCAGGCACAAATATTATCATCAAGAAAGAAAAATCGCTTAAGCATATAAAGAAAAAATAGATACAAATCAGTGTATTAAACATAATAATAAACTAATAACTAATAATGATGAAAATTGAAATAAATGACTCACACATATATATCTCCAACAAGCCACCAGCGCATCAATCCGCTGCGCTTTCCACGTCAAAAAAATGTTGAAGAAATCGTGTCTCCTGGCTAAAGCGGCAAGGAAATTATTGAAAGCATTGGCAAAGGCCCCGACAGGCACTCCGTTTTCCCATCGGATCACAGCCCTCCGATTAATATCAGGGATGACACAGTAGCCTCCATAATGCTTAACCACATTAGAAGGACCTCTGGCATATAAACAAACTTTCTCAAACAGGTTAATCACATTTGTAATCCGTTTGTCAACCTTTAAGAAAAGAAGCAAATAGTTTACATATCTGTTGACAGGCACATATATTTGATATACGAATCAGAAATGTAAAAAAGATCTTACTTCACTCTTCAGCCATGCAGGGAATTGTCTAGAGTGTGTCCATAACTCTCTTATTTTTTGTTCTGCATTTAAGATTAGTCTGGACATGTCGGATGTGAAGCCTAGACAAGAAGCATTTATAACGGTTAAATAGAGATAATTATTGTGAGGTGATATAATCTGATTCAAACAGTTAAATACTTACGCCGCGTATATGTTAAATGTAGTATCATTGCTCAGGATATATGTGTAGGCTTGATCTAGCTCCATTCTGGGGAATCTAGTGTTCTCCCCACGATCATTGTAGAATGTACCGTCAATTATTCGTTGGGGACGGTTCAGCCTTGTCTCTACGCCCCGCAAGTAACGAGAGATAAAATTCAAACTCTCGTTACTTATGTAGTTCTCTGCGATCGACCCTTCAGGATGTGCACGATTATGCATCAGTTGTTTCATGAAACCCAAATACCTACAAGCATATAGTTTCATGATTTGTGACAAAATAGAACTGAGAATCGTAATTTGACAAATATTAAATGAATATTATAATAATAAATACCTCTCCACGGGGTACATCCAGCGATATTGAACTGGTCCTGCGATGCGGGCTTCGTATGCTAAATGTATTGTCAGATGCACCATGACCGTGAAGAATGATGGTGGAAATAGTATTTCCATTTTACACAGTGTATTAGCAACACGTCCCTCTAAGTCTTCAAACTCCCTCACATCAATCACCTTAGAGCACAGTTGCTTGAAGAAACCGCAGAATTCTATTACCACCATCGCGAGTTCCTTGTCAGCATGTCGCAACGCAACCGGGATAAGTTGGTGTAATAGAATATGATGATCATGTGTCTTGAGTCCTAAAATCTTTATGTCCTCAATATGCATATTTGCTAAAATGTTTGAAGCATAACCATCCGGTGTCTTCACGGACTTTAGAAATAAACACATATTGTGGACCTCATCCTTCGACAGTGTGACACGGGAGGCTGGGAGTTCAAACTTTCCGTCGCCCTTATCTATAGCTTGCAGTTCCGGACGAATGTTCAATTCTGCTAGGTCTCGACGTGCCCTTAAGTCATCTTTCGATTTTTTCCCGTCCTGCAACAAAGTGTTCAAGAGATTCTCGCATATGTTCTTCTCGATGTGCATGACATCCAAGTTGTGACGTATTTTTAAACTTCTCCAATATGGCAGCTGATAAAATATGCTGAATTTTGACCATCCATGCGGAAGTTCGGTGCCTTTTGAGACACGCTCATGCGACTGGACATTGCGAGGCTTATTTCCTTTTGATTTTCCCTTTCCCTTCCATTTTTGCTTCAATATTTTTCTCCTAACACCAAATGGATTTTCTTTGTTGAATCTTTTTTTTCCAAATATTTTTCTAGGTAAAGGATGTAGAAGCTCAAATATTTCTTCTCCGGTCAGCCTTGGTGGTGCCGGTCTACTTTTTGGATTGCCGTCGAACTTTCCTACTAACTTACTGAACTTGTGCCCTATAGGAAACCATCTTCTGTGTTGCCAATAACAAAACTTACGGCTATACTTTAGGAACTTTCTCTCATAGTCTGACATGCAAATCGGACAAGCAATCTGACCCTTCGTCGACCATCCAGACAGGTTAGCGTATGCCGGGAAGTCATTAATTGTCCACATGACCATTGCCCGCATACAGAAAGACTCCTTACCATAAGCATCATAAGTGCTGACACCTTTTTCCCAGAGAAGCTTCAGGTCGTCAATTAATGGTTGGAGGAAAACATCGATGTCATTTCCAGGAGAATATCTTCCAGGGATCAAAAGTGACAGTATCATGTATGGTTGCTTCATGCACATCGACGGCGGCATGTTGTACGGTGTCAGCAACACTGGCCAGGTAGACCAAGCAGAGGTCATTAATCTAAACGGATTAAATCCATCGCTAGCAAGCCCCAACCTAATATTCTGAGACTCTTTACCGAAGTCGGGGTATATACGGTCAATGTGCTTCCATGCCTCACTGTCCGCAGGATGTCTTAGTTTCCCGTCCTCTTTACGGTCGGTCGAGTGTCATCGCATATTCTCAGCCAGCTCGGCAAACATATAAAACCGCTGCAGCCTAGGAATAATTGAAAAATATCGGAGAACCTTCGCAGGGATTCTGTTCTGCTTATTGGATGCACTGCCTTCGGATATGCTTACAACTTCTCTTTTCCAACGTGATACATGACACGTCGGACATTCCTCCAGAGCTTCATTACCCTTATTGTACAAGATGCAGTCGTTAGGACAGGCGTCTATCTTCTTGTAATCAAGCCTCAGCGTATCAACAATCTTGTGAGCTTCATAATAGGTCGCGGGGATGCTTTTCTCGCAGCCTGGAATGACTTTCCTCAGCAAATCTAATAACATCTCAAAATGTGTAACAACCATCCCACTGAGTGTTTGGATATGAATAAGCCTCAGCATAAAATAAAGCCTTGTGAACTCCTTACACCCCTCGTATAACGGTGACTCGTTTTCTTCAACAAGTCTCATCAATCGATCTACATCTTGAAACATATCATTAGTGTTGACATCACTCACCGACGGCGCTGCAAGAATATCTTCTAACATATCAGCCGTGTCAACTGTCGAATTGCTGACTTCAGTGAATTCTTTCTCTGATTGCATCACCAGGACGCCTTCACCGTGATGACTCCAAAATACATAAGAGCTATCAAATCCATTGATTGACAGATGAAAACTTACGTCACTCCTAGCGAGCATTTTACCGTTCTTGCAATTCTTACAAGGATAAAAAATCGACCCGCTTAGAGATCGTAGAGGGTTTGTGTCAGAGTAGGCTAAGAAAGCTTTTATCCCATCCTTGTACCGGGTGTCTAGATGTCTTCGATCACGTGGTATGCTCATGAACGATTTGTCAGGAAGTGTCCGCATCTATAATTTAAAAATTAATGGAAGTGAGCATATCCCGACATATATCATTTTAATTTAGGGATGTAAACATGTGTTCAGAGGACCGCATGTGTGACTGGCTGTCAGAGGAAGGCTTCTATCCCATTAGGTATGTAAACGTGACATGTATATGTATTTACGTGTGTTCAAGTGTACTTTTAATTCGTCAAAATTTTGGCAGCACCTACCCGCTGTTCTCCGAGTACACTATAGTGGGAAGGATATACTCATGCATATCCCTCCGTAATTTGTACACGGAGAACAACGAGTAAGCGTCGCCGAAACTCTGACAAAAAGAAAGTACACAAGAACACAAGTAAATACATATACACGCAATGTTTACATACCTAACCCGTCCAAACTGGACAGATCCAATAAATATTTATATATAAGCCCCCTCTCACATACGCGTACAAAAAAGTTATCGGACCGAACAAGATGGTCTCGTATCCGCCAACGATCCTGTACGCGTATGTGACAAGTAAATAAAGAGATTATATATAGTATTTATTGGACGGGGTATTCTACGACTCAAAAATATGAGTGTACGGTGTGTGTAGTTTCCGAATAATTAGCGATATAATAGTTACGCTAACCCCTTATCCTCACCCTCACCCCTACCCTCACCCTCACCTAACCCTAACCCTAACCCTCAACCTCAACCTCACCATCACCTAACCCTAACCCTCACCCCTCACCCTCACCCCACCCTTGATCACCTAACCCTAACACTCACCCCCACCCTCACCTAACCCTCGCCTAACCCCAACCCTAACCCTTACCCTCACCCTCACCTTCACCCTCCCCTAACCCTAGCCCACCCCTCACCCTCACCCCACCCTCGATCACCTAACCCCAACCCTAACCCTAACCCTCACCCTCACCATCACCCCCACCCTCACCTAACCCTCCTCTAACCCTAATCATAACCCAAACCCTAACCCTAACCCTAACCCTCGCCTAACCCTAACCCTAATCGAACCCTAACCCTAACCCTAATTAAAATTAATTTTTTATATTATAATTTCATCAATATGAACATTTTTATTAGGGTTTGGGTTTTTTGCATAAGTTTTTTATTTTATCAAAATTAAACTATAATTATAAAAATTAAATTATAATTACAAAAATAACAAATGCATCTCTCCCCTCCTTAAATCTCTCCCTCTCTCTCCCTCTCTCT
>NC_033794.1:110785619-110836321 GCF_001876935.1 Asparagus officinalis | reverse complement strand
GCGCGGGCTGGCCAAAAAATTTGGGCGCCCGCGCCCAAAATTTTTTCGCCCGAATTAGTTTTTAGCGACGGAATTTCCGTCGCTAAAAATTCTTTAGCGACGGAATTTCCGTCGCTAAAAAAGTTTTAGTGACGAAAAACTTTTCCGTCGTAATATATTTTAGCGACAAAATATATCCGTCGCTAAAATGTAAAATACCGTCGGTAAAATATTTTTAGCTACGGAAAAATGGCGACGGAAAATTCCGTCGCTATAACGTAACATATAGCGACGGAAAATTCCGTCGCTATTTTTCCGTAGGTAAAACCCCAATTTCTACTAGTGGATGTAGGTCATAATTCCAAGCACTTGAGGGAAACACGGGCTAGATACCAATACTTAGAGGGTGTAGAGTGTGATTGCAATTGTGTGTGTTGTAAAGTTTTTGATGAACTAAAAAATCGAATTGTGAGCTGTAAACGTTGTTCGGATGAGCGTAGAAAACCCGGTTGTGATAGTGGATTTCTCCCCGAGAGTGGGGAGCGGAGACGTAGGACGGAAGGTCCGAACTCCGTGATCATCCTTGTGTGTTAGAGTTTACATTGGCGTATCATTTGTGTCTAGTGCTTAGTCTATTTTATTCGCCATTGCCCATTGTTTATATTGCTCATTCTTGCTCATATCACATTGTATATCTATCTTGTAAGAATAATTTGTTAATAAATTTTAATCAGCATTAAATATCTAATAAGATTAGTAATAACCATATTCACTCTCCTCTAGGGTTCTTTCCTAGTGGCATTAGGGAACTTTCAATATAGTCTTATTCAAAGTTAACAAATACTCAATTATATTTAAGAAGGACTAGGTAAATGTTAACAGTCAGTCAACTATAGTTTATATATATTAGGTAAAATATAACAGTTAATCTACAAAATCTAATATTTAAAAGAATAAAGATAACAATTACTCAATTATACTTATATGGAACAACTAAACATTAACAGTTAATCGGCTATAGTTCACATGTACTAGGTAAAACTTAACAATTAATTAACAAAGTTCACTTGTATTATGCTTAACATGGAACAAATAAACGTTAACAGTTAATTTGTTATAGTTTACTTGTATTATGTAAAACTTAATAATTAATCTAATGAATATTTATACATCTATTATTTCAAATGAATATTTTTGTATGTTGTCTTTTATTTCTCAATTATCAACTATCATGTACAAACTACATATAATTTTCAAGCCAACAAAATGGCATATGTACAATAAAATTTTAAACAAAGACTAATCCACTCAACATCTTAGCTAAATATACAAGTAGATACAATTGTCTCTCACTCCAGGAACATCTCGGTTAGATATACACGTAGATCGGTTGCTTCCAATGAACAAAGCATAATCATACAGTTCTTTTCCATGGGGCTTGAAGAGAGAACGAATTTTTTATAAATTTCTTTGGGCGGGGAGTTAGGGGGAAACTCCAGTATAGTAGAGATTGGGGGGAGTCGGGTTTGGGATTGAGTGATGAGATTGAGAAAGAGAGAATGAGAAAGGAGACGAGGAAGGCGGAAGGAGGGTGAAGGAGGAGAGAATGAGAAAGAAGGAAGGAGGATCGCCGGGGAACTGGAGGATTGCTGGGGGAGAGAATGAGTCGGTTTCGGTAGAGCTCATGCAGAGTCGGTGGCGAACTGGAGGATCGCCGAGAAGGAAGGAGGATGAGGGAGGTGTTGGGCACATCGGATCCACAGAGTTGCCGAGAAAGAGAAGTTACACGAGATCAAAAACAATAGCACAAACCAAACATAGAAGATTTACGTGGTTCGGCAAATTGCCTACGTCCACGGGGCAAGAAGGGGATAGGTTTTCACTATAGAGAAAGAGAGTACAAAATAGAGATTATAATATCACTCAATTAACCTCTCAAACAAAACTCTCAAATCTCTCACAAATAACCCTCAAACAAATTGCTCAGAAAACACTCTCTTTTCTGTGCTCAAAATCTCCCCTTCAATCCCTCAAAATTCAATAGAAACCCTAAAATTCGTGCTTACAATTTATATCAAACACAAATCCCAAACAGTTCAGGAAACCCAGTCAGGCCCAAACTCGACTCGCGATCGACCACGACCAAGTTCGCGGTCGACCGACCAGAACGATAGAAAACTCAAAAATCGACTACATAGTTCATGGTCGACCATCACGGTTGACCGGCCAGAAATCCAGAATCTACCCTGTAGCGTGCACGTAATCCTGTAGCGACACGACGACGAGACTGAGTTCAGAAAAGAAGCAGGAAACATTTTGGGTGCTGGCCGATCGATCGCGGCGGTCGACCGTGAACCCTGTAGTCAATTTTTGAGTTTTCTGTCGTTCTGGTTGGTCGATCGCGAACTTGGTCGCTGTCGACCGCGAGTCGGGTTTGGGCCTGAATGGGTTTCCTGAACTGTTTGGGATTTGTGTTTGATGTAAATTGCAAACACGAATTTTAGGGTTTCTATTGAATTTTGAGGGATTGAAGGGGAGATTTTGAGTACAGAAAAGAGAGTGTTTTCTGAGCAATTTGTTTGAGAGTTATTTGTGAGAGATTTGAGAGTTTTGTTTGAGAGGTTAATTGAGTGATCTTGTAATCTCTATTTTGTATTCTCTTTTTCTATAGTGAAAACTCATCCCCTTCTTGCCCCGTAGACGTAGGCAATTTGCCGAACCTCGTAAATCTCATGTGTTTGGTTTGTGCTATTGTTTTTTTATCTCGTGTGACTTCTCTTTCTCGGTAATTTTGTGGATCTGCTGCGCTCAACAGGAGGAGAGAATGAGAAAGGAGAAAGAGACGAGGAAGAGGATCGCTGGTGGAGCTCATGCAGAGTCGGCGACAGACATGAGGATAGCCGGGGAGGAAGGAGGAAGGAGACTGATTCTAAGCCTATAGAACTCCAATGAAGCCGTAGAAACAAATAAGCAAACTATAACTGAACTTTGTGCACATATATGCAGATACGTGATTAAGGTATCCAGTAATCTTTGCTCACTCGATTAATCATGGATCAAGAAAGATATAAGGTCTTGAATAAGTTTCTTGATCCTCGAGCTTATTACAACGCATTAATACAAGAATAGATAATTCTCGGTACCGCACGCTGAATACTTACTGACACACACAACTATAATTTTATAAGGGAAATAAACTGTTTATTAAAATAAAAAAAAGCAAAGCCATGAACTGAACAATGCCGCGTAAGTCTAAGGCTCTAAGCAACCAAAAAAAAAAAGTTGGGCCCAATCTCTTACGTTCGGGGGCAAAGTTAAAATTTTCAAACCCCATATAAGTACCAACGTAAATCTACTATGGGGGTGTTTGTTTCATTTTTTGGGGATATAGGCTGGATTTTAAGTTTTGGGATGTAAAAAGAGGTTTTTTTAGATTTTGGTATTCCATAAACCTTGTTTGTTTCAAAAAAAAAAATTGGGATATTGAATCCCCAAATTATAAAAAACTAATTGTTTTTAGGATTTGAGAAATCCTGTCTTTGAGCTCGGATGTGGGCTGGATCTCTGACAATCTCGTGTCCAGCTCATCACCCCTCCCTCCTCTCCGCCCTCAACCTCACAGGCATGCGCGATGCTATCACCACCTGCAACGCCTTCGCTGCTGCTCACTCCTCCTACACAATGGCATTCAAGAACTCCAGCATCACCCTCAGCGACTTCGGCCATGGAGAATCCCACTATTCGAGCTCTCAATCGTCGATTCTGACGGTCACCTCGTTGTCGGCGGCCTCGGTTTCTGCAGTCCAGGCCTGATTGAATATCTCCGGCCCCCGCCTCCGCCGCTGCCTGATTTCTCGCCGTTGCCGCTGAAGAGAGCGACGAGCATGCCGGAGATCTCAAAGAAGTTTCAACATGCGAAGGTTCCTGTAGATGCTACTATCAGTGAGGTGATTGAGGAGGCTGGGACTGAGGAGAGGAGATTGAGGAGGTTCCTGTAGATGCTATTATCAGTGAGGAGATTGAGGAGGAGCGATGCAAGTAATAATTTGCTAATAATTAGTTATTTAATTCTGTGAATATATTTGAGAAAAATTTCTTATCTTAATTCTAGTTCATCTAGTATTTACAGAAATTAGTAAAAAATTAGTTCATCTTAATTCTGTGAATAATTTGCTAATAATTAGTATTTACAGAAATATTTAATCCTGTGAGCTTGGGTTAAGTTCAGCCTTTGATGGATTTGTTTCAGTTTCAGTTTCATATTGATAAGCTTGGTTTTTGATGGATTTGTGAGCTTGGGTTAAGTTCAATCTTGGGTTAAGCTTGGTTGTTTTTGATGGATTTGTGAGGTTTGGTTAAGCTCAGTCTTCATAGTTTCCATAATTTCTCGTAAGGGACATGTTATGTGTTGTAGATGACAATTGGTTAGACCAACCTACAACACTAGTTATATGAGCGTTTATAGCTGTTGGAGTATAAATTTGAATGAGTATGCTTACCCCAATTGAACACAATTGTATTTGTTTTTTTGTGGGAGGTAAGCTCACCAAAGATTCTTATATTCACCAATTATTATTTTGGTAATCCTAAAACTTGTTTGCTACAACTAGGAATTTCAAATTCTAAAATTTGTAATGCCACAATTTGAGTTTGAAACAAACAAGAACTTACAAATTATAGTATTCTAAATCCCAAAATATTGATGAAATAAACAAAGTTTTAAAAATCCCAACCCATGTTAAAAAAACCTATGGATTTTAAATCCCATGATGAAATTCATATCCTAAAATTATGTGATTTGAAACAAACCCCCGCTAAGAGCCTTTACCCAAAAAATTATTCGCAGACCTCTCTCCCTGTTAGCTCGCAATTTGATGGGTTTTTTTTTTCATTTTTAGGAAACCTTTCCTATTAAATCTAATTCAGAAAGTTTAATAGGAATTCTTCCCATTAAATCTGAATCCTAAACTTCAACTCAAATCAAACCAATCCTTCTCACTATTTTCCACAAACTTAAGAGTTTTATTTAGTTTTGGGGCTTTATTCATAATTCTAAAACAATGTGTATTTACTAAACCTAAAGGTAAATATTTTTCTACTTTTCATTCTTTTTCTTATTTATGTTATTATGAGTCATGACAAACTAATATTATTTTTTAATCATTGTCTGTTGTAAAACTAATGAAGTGGAGAAGAAAAGTAGACGAGAAGTAGAGAAATTTTTTATTTTATTCGTTCTTCATTGCTATCCCAAAGTGAGGTAGGAATGCCTCTATTTATATACAAATTAAGATGATGATACATGAATCATATTAATTACTCATTCATGAACTTAGTCTTTCAAGAACATGCATTGTGTTGTTCTAGGAAGAAGATTAATATACTAGGGGAATATCAACTTCTTGGGAAACTAAATGGACATCCACATTATTTCATAACACTCCCCCTTGGATGTCCAACATTACATAAAAAATATGTCTCGTTAAAACCTTACTAGAAAAAACCCAGTGGGAAAAAAATCCTAATGAAGGAAAAAGAGTACACTATTCTTGTGTATTAGTTTCTCCCCCTGATGCAAATATCATTTGAGATCTTTCAACCGACGCATTCCAATATTTTTTTACCAATTTCTTAAAAGTTACAATCGGTAATGCCTTGGTGAATAAATATGTCAGATTATCACTCGATCGAATTTGTTGCACAACGATTTCACTATTCTTTTGCAAATCATGTGTAAAGAAGAATTTTGGTGAAATGTGTTTCGTTCTATCTCCTTTAATATATCCTCCTTTTAATTGAGCTATACAAGCTGCATTGTCTTCAAGCAAAATAGTCGGAGGATTTTTATTTTCAGGAGATAATTCACTATTCTTCCGGATATAGTGGATCATTGATCTTAGCCAAATACATTCTCCACTGGCCTCATGAATTGTAACTGTTTCAGCATGATTCGAAGAAGTGACAGCAATTGATTGTTTCGTAGATCGCCATGAAATAGCTGTGTCACCACATGTAAATAAATAACCAGTTTGAGACCTTGCTTTATGCGGGCCAGATAAATACCCAACATCAGCATATCGAAGCAATTCAGGTCAAGAATTATAAGAATAAAATAAGCCAAGATCAATTGTTCCTTGGAGATAGCAAAAAATATGCTTTATATCATTCCATCCAATATCGTTTTGTAGGAAATAAACTAAATCTTGCTAATAAATTCACAGAAAATGATATATCTAGTCTTGCACAATTAGCAAGATACATTAGTGCACCTATTGCACTGAGATATGGTACTTCATGACCAAGAATCTCTTCATCTTCTTCTTTTGGTCTAAAAGGATCCTTAGCAGGATCAAGTGACCTGACAACCATTAGGGTACTTAATGGATGTGCTTTATCCATGTAGAACCGTTTTAATACCTTCTGGGTATAAGCAGTTTGGTGAACAAAAATTCTATTTTCTAAATGCTCAATTTGTAAACCAAGGAAAAAATTAGTTTTACCAAAATCTTTGATCTTAAATTCTTTCTTCAAATATTCAATCACCTTTTGGAGATCTTTGGGAGTTCCAATCAGATTAAGGTCATCAATATATACATCAATGATCACAAAATTTGACTCATTCCTCTTTATGAAAACACATGTACATATAGATCCATTTGTATAACCTTCTTTGACTAAACATTCACTAAGATGGTTATACCATATTCGTCCAGATTGCTTGAGTCTATACAAAGATCTTTACAACTTAATAGAGTACATTTCTCTAGGATTTGATTTATATGCTTCAGGCATGCTAAATCCTTCAGGGATTTTCATATAGAGAGTACATTTCTCTAGGATTTGATTTATATGCTTCAGGCATGCTAAATCCTTCAGGGATTTTCATATAGATATCATTATCTAATGTTCCATATAAATAAGCAGTGACTACGTCTATCAGACGCATATCAAGTTTTTCATGTACTGCTAAACTCATAAGATATCTAAATGTAATTCCATCCATTACTGGAGAATATGTCTCATCATAATCAAATCTCGGTCTTTGTGAAAATCCTTGGGCTACAAGTCTTGCTTTATATCTCACAATTTCATCTTTCTCATTTCTTTTCCTCACAAATACCCATTTATATCCTACTGGTTTTACACCTTCAGGTGTTTGGACTACAGATTCAAAAAAATTCCGTTTAGCAAATGAATCTAATTCAGATTGGATCGCATCTTTCCATTTTGACCAATCATTTCTTCGCCGACATTCATCAACCGATCTTGGTTCATGATCCTCGTCCTCTTCCATAATATCAAGTGTTGCATTATATGCAAATGCATTATTGACAATTACTTCTCTTCGGTTCCAACTCTTTCTCGTAATGACAAAATTTATTGAATTTTCTATAGTTTCATTCTCTTCTGAAATTGACTCTTCAGGAGGTTGAATTTTTTCATTAGCAATATTTTAATCATTCGATCCTCTTTTCTTTCAAGGATTCTTATCTTTGGAACCAAGCGGTCTACCACGCTTCAGGCGTGCTTTAGATTCGTAAGCACTTTTAATTTATCCTTTTGGGATATCAATTTTAATCGGAGTATTTTTTGCTGGAATATGCGATTTAGTAATTCTTCTAGAACCACTAAAAGCATCCAGTAATTGGTTTGCAATTTTTTGTAAATGTATAATCCTTTGAACTTCCAGTTCACATTCTTTTGTATGAGGATCAAGAAAGTCTAATGATATTTTCTAAGTAATTTCCTTTTTCGGTAGATCTTTACCTCCCCCTAATGTTGGGAAATGTGATTCATCAAAATAACAATCTACAAATCTTACAGTAAATAAATAACCTGTTAATGATTAAATATATTTAAATATATAAGGTGATTCATACCCGACATATATCCTCAATCTTCTTTGAGGGCCCATTTTAGTACGTTGAGGCGGTGCAATAGGAACATATACCGCACAACCAAAAATTCTTAAATGAAAAATATTAGGCTCGTGACCAAGAACTAATTGTAAGGGAGAATAAATATGATAACTTGTCGGCCTAATTCTCACAAGTGTTGCTACATATAATATAGCATGACCCCAAGCAAATAAAGGAAGTTTAGACCTCATTAACAATGGTCTTGCAATTAATTAAAGTCGTTTAATAAATGATTCGGCTAGACCATTTTGTGTATGAACATGAGCTACATGATGTTCAACACTTATCCCAATAGCTATGCAATAATCATCAAAGACATGTGATGAATATTCACCAGCATTATTTAGATGAATTTTCTTAATGGGATAATCAGGAAATTGTGCTCGCAATTTAATTATCTGAGCAAGCAATCTTGCAAACGCTAGGTTACGACTAGATAATAAACTTACATGTGACCATCTTGTTGATGCATCAATTAGTACCATAAAATATCTAAATGGTCTACATTGTGGATCTACAGGCCCACATATATTACCATGAATTCATTCTAGAAATGCTGGGGATTCAGTTCCCACTTTCGTTGGTGATGGTCTAACAATTAACTTCCCTTGGGAGCAAGCAACACATGAGAATTCATTAGAATTTAGTATTTTTTAATTTTTCAATGAATGGTCATGTGAATTTGTAATTATTCACCTCATCATTATAGAACCAGGATGTCCAAGGCGATCATGCTAAATCATAAAATCATTAGGATTAGTAGACTTCTGGTCTTTAAGGTGATACATTTCAGTTGCACTTATTTTTGTATAATATAAACCAGAAGATAGAGAAGGTAGCTTTTCTAATACGTATTTCTTCTCAGAAATGGTATTTATAATCAATAAGTATTCACCATTTGTCTCATCATCTCGATATGATATCCATTTCGGCGGATATCTTTAAAACTTAGTAAATTTCTTCAAGACTTTATCGAGAGTAGTGCATTATTTATGACAATTTTAATTCCTTCGGGGAGAAATACAGTGGCTCTTCCGGAGCCATCAATCAATTTAGCACTACCACTTATTATGTTAACATTTGTTTCTTCCATTTTCAAATGAGAAAAATACTTCATGTTTTTAAGTATAGTGTATGTAGTAGCACTATCAATGAGACAAGTAATATCATCACCATTGTTTGATCCTAAATATTTGGCATACATTTCTTCTTCAGGAAGAAATGACAAAGAAAATTACAAACAAAAGTAAATATTAATAAAGTCCATAAAATACAAAATTCATAAAAGATGCGAAAATAACAAAATTCAAAATGTCAGCTATTTATCATGGGATCATTTCATAACTCCAGGTTGCTCAAGGAAATCAACTACATCGAGGTATGTGATATCATCAATATCATCATAAACATTGTTTTGATCAATAAAATTTGTCTCGGCAATTTTGTCTTTCCCTTTTAATAATGCCTGATAGAGGTTAACAAGATGTTTTGCCGTAAGACAGGTATGGGACCAATGACCTTCTATTCCACACCGGTAGCATATTTTCTCATAATGTTTTTTCCTCACTTTTCTTATCATTATTGTCCTATTTTTGGGAGTTGTTTTATCTTCTGCCACGGCTATGATCAATGTGATTATAAGGCACATATCTGCCACGACCTCGTCCATGATAATGGCTACGTCCTCGGCCTCCTCCACGGCCATGTCCACGCCCACGACCATGATTTTGAGATTTAGTTGCATTCGCTTCAGGGAATGGGCTAGAACCAGTAGGTCGGGATTCATGATTTTTCAATAATAATTCATTATTTTGTTCATCCAAAAGGAGGCATGAAATCAATTTAGAGTATTTCTTAAATCCTCTCTCTCGATATTACTGCTGCAGGAGCATATTTGAGGCATGAAAGGTGGAGAATGTTTTTTTCTAACATATCGTCATCAGTGATATTTTCTCCACACAATTGCAATTGAGAGGTAATTTTATACATTGCAGAATTATACTCACTAATTGATTTAAAATCTTGTAGCCTTAAGTGAAGCCAGTCATACCGGGTTTTTGGGAGCACGACCAACTTCAGGTAGTCAAATCTCTCCTTCAAATTATTCCACATAGTAAGTAGATCTTTCACAGTTAGATATTCAGTTTTTAATCCTTCATCCAAATGATGATGAATAAAAATCATAGTTTTGGCACAGTCTTGTTTTGATGTCTCATTTTCTTCCATAATAGTATATTCAAGACCTTTTGTAGTAAGATGTATTTAAACATCTAACATCCAAGATAAGTAGTTCTTTCCAGAAATATCAAGTAACGTAAATTCTTGTTTTGTAAGGTTAGTCATAGTGAAAAATAAATTGAATTGGAAAGAGAAATTATACCTCGAAAGTTTATCCAAAATATCAACACGTGCCCAACGATGAATCTAATGGATTTGAAGAAGATTGTTTCAATGGTAGAGTCTCGTGCTGATAACGTGTTGTAAAACTAATGAAGTAGAGAAGAAAAGTAGATAAGAAGTAGAGAGAAATTTTATTTCATTCGTTCTTCATTGCTATCTCAAAGTGAGGTAGGAATATCTCTATTTATATACAAACTAAGATGATGATACATGAATCATATTAATTACTCATTCATGAACTTAGTCTGTCAAGAACATGCATTGTATTGTTTTAGGAAGAAGATTAATGTATTAGGGGGATATCAACTTCTTAGGAAACTAAATGGACATCCACATTATTTTATAACATTGTCATGATTATTATCTTTTTTTTTATTTATTTATTCAAGCATATGTATTGATTGCTTTTTGTAATAGATCTGAAGAGTTCATTTATTTATTTATTCAATTGTATGAATCTGTTATATTTTTTTAGGGTTATACTATTTGGCTCACGGGTTTGACGCGCAAACCCAACACGCGTGAGAGGAGGTGGGTCCCACCACGTGGACCCATCTCTCTCATGTGCATTGGGCTTGCACGTCAAACCCGCTAGCCAAATATCATTTTACATTTTTTAATAGGTTGGCAGTTGAGATATGTTTGGTATACAGAAAAAGCTTAGATTCATTTGTTTTTAATGTAAAAACTAGAGAAAATAGTATCAACTGTGGACTAATGAACCCAAACCAAGAAACTTTTGCACCCCCCAAAGTTCAAATCATTGCTATGCCACTAGTTCATTTGTTACATTGGAAATATATTTAACTAAAAAGAGGAAAGCTTCAATACGAAAATTTTGACGCAATTAAATTTCTCTCTTTCTTTAATTCTCTTAGAGGGGTTATTGATTGAGGCAAATTGGGGCCAAGTGGAAAAATTGTTCCAATAGAATAATTTTATCCCTTTGGGATATTTTGAGTGTGATCAAGTGTGATAGTAGGATAATGGGATAAATTGAGTCTTTGATTTGACAATTCATATGGGATAATTGATGATGTGATATTATATTAAAATATAATTTTATCTATTAATTATTTCTAAATTAACTTATTGATACGAGTGTATCTTCTCTTCGGAACTTAGCGATCCTCATGGGAGCTTGAGGATAGATGATTCTCATGATAGCATGAGAATAGAGGTGTAAACAACACGCAAGTTGAAGTGTGAAACGAGATGGCGAATCGAAGAATCGAAGAACTAGTTTTCAGCTTCATGAATCGACTCGACATGTTATGAGTCGACTCATAAATTCATCAGTCGACTCAACCTGTCAAGTGAGTCGACTCAAGAAATCAAGCCCAGTTAGCAAAACGGCTCTGACCAGTCGACTCATCATTTCATGAGTCGACCCATGTGTCATGAGTCGACTCATATATGCACATGAGTCGACTCATCTTGGGTTTCTTGGTTTGTTTGGATTTCTGTTTACACGTTTTTCTGTGGGGTTTAGGCTTGGTTATTTACCACTTTGCCACCCACATTGTTACACATATAAAAGGGGTTGCTTAGGGTTTCTAATTAATCAGATGTAATCAAAAAGGAGAAAGCAATCAAGAGAGATTAGATTGTATTTGAGAAATGAGAGAGATTATTCTTCAATTCTAGTAAGATTATGAGAGATTGTAAACTATTTTATTCTCATAATCTAGAGAATGTATTTTTCTTCGCCACCACTGAATTATTCTTGTGTTCTTGTTATTTTCTTCTCAACCCACCTTTGATAATTCCGCGATCAAAGATGCTCGCACGGCGACTCGTATCAAGTTGGTATCAGAGCAATCAGATCCTGTGAAGAGGGTATCCTGTGTATGGTCCTAACTCGATCGTAATATAAGAAGCTAGGCGGGATCCTTATTTCATTGGAAGGAGTCTAGAAATTAAGGAAGAATAAGATGACTGAAGGAGATAGTTCAGCGAGACTAGATGTATTGGAGAAACAGATGGAGACAATAAGTTCGGCTCTCATACAGCTCGTCAATATCTTCCAAGAAAAGGACAAAAAGGAGGAATCTTCTTCGAAAGACAAGAAGAAACTTATGGAGTCCGATGGAGAAGATGAGGAATCTGATTATGATAGGGAGACCGAGATTGTCAAAACTGTTCCGCATCAAGAGGGTAAGGGTTCTTACCAGAATTTAAAGATAGACTTTAATGTAGAGATTCTTGTTTATGATGGGAGTGTCAACGTCGAGAGGCTTGATGATTGGATCGAGCGGATAGAGACGTATTTTACCCTCTATGGATATTCATCCAAGGAGAAGCTTGTGTTCGCGACTTTGAAGCTTCCGGGACATGCACTGACATGGTGAAAATCCTATTGCAAGCAGGAACAGAAGGCAATGTCGTGGAATAAATTCAAGGAGCTACTGAGGAATCAGTTCTACGCAGTAGGGTTCCTTGAGGAGCATTGGTATAAGTGGTACGGATTGCGCCAAAGGTTCAACCAGATCGTTCAAGAATATACGACGAAGTTCTAGCAGCAAGCGATGGTTCTCAACATCGCGACGGAGGAATATTCTATCTTTATGAAGTATATGGTGGGTCTGAATGAATATATCCGAAAGGAGATGAATTCTATCTTTATGAAGTATATGGTGGGTCTGAATGAATATATCCGAAAGGAGATGAAGTTGTTCATAGTCGAGTCCATGGCAGAAGCGAGTGTGGAATGAATATATCCGAAAGGAGATGAAGTTGTTCATAGTCGAGTCCATGGCAGAAGCGAGTGTGAAGGCTATTGTCATTGAGGGTAGGCAAAAGAAGGGCAACAAAACGAAGGGAGACTCCAAACAGACGGGAGGCAAGTCTAGTGACTCTCAGCCTAAGGAAGAGAAGAAGAAGGGTGATTTGGGGAAGGCATGATTGACATACAATCACTGCAAACAGACAGGGCATGTAGCTGATCGTTGCTGGGAGAAGTATCCTCATCTGAAGCCAAAAGGATTAAACAAAAAGGAGGAGAAGAAGTCATATGTAGTAGCTCAGGGTCCGAAGGAAGTTCCCGGGATGAGAGAACTCAATAGTAATCTCAACCTTATGGCGGGAAAGTACACCACGACTGAGGACGAAGACCCGAGGGAGCAGCTCTTTGTTCTGAAGTTACAAGTAAAGGCCAGTTTGGTTGATGCCATTGTTGATCCAGGCATCAAAAAGAATTTGATATCCGAGGCATTGGTTCAGAAGCTGGGTCTGAAGATAGTCAAGCATCTGAAACCCTATTCATTAGGGTGGATTCAGAAGGAGACGAGACTAAGTGTAGTTGATCAATGCACTGTCAGATTTGCGCTCCACGAGTCTTATAATAACGAGGTCACGTGTGACGTCGTTCCATTGGATGTTTGTCAGGTTATACTGGGCAATCCGTACTTGTGAGATAGATACGCGATCTACGAAAGGCGGGCTCAGAAGTACACATTCACCAAGGATGGTGAAAAGTTCATATTTCGTTCGGCGTCTCTTTCGAGGGAGGCAAACTTGGCGACGGTGACGCGAGCGAAGAGGCTAGTGAATGCAAGCAAGAGTTCGGCTCGCTGTGCATTAGACTTCATGACGAGCCATCGAAAAGGAGTTGCATGTTGGAGCGGAAGATGACTACGATAAGGCGAGGAACGAAGGAGTCGTTTCCACTTGTACGTTGATATGAGGTTCCTAGCAAAGCCAGGTGGTACAGAAAGGATGGAGGAGCTCGCGAGTTTCCTCAGCTAAAGTTCTAACTTGAATGAGACTTCAAATTCCTAAAGGGGGGACCCATGATACGGGTGTATCTTCTCTTCGAAACTTAGCGATCCTCATGGGAGCTTGAGGATAGATGATTCTCATGATAGCATGAGAATGGAGGTGTAAAACAACATAAGGGAATGCATGTTGAAGCGTGAAACGAGATGGCGAATCGAAGAATCGAAGAACCAGTTTTCAGCTTCACGAGTCGACGTGACATGTTATGAGTCGACTCATAAATTCATCAGTCGACTCAACTTGTCAAGTGAGTCGACTCAAGAAATCAAGCCCAGTTAGCAAAACGGCTCTGACTAGTCGACTCATCATTTCATGAGTCGACCCATGTGTCATAAGTCGACTCATATATGCACATGAGTCGACTCATCGAGGGTTTCCTGGTTTGTTTGTGTTTCTGTTTACACGTTTTCCTGTAGGGTTTAGGCTTGGTTATTTATCACTTTGCCACCCACGTTGTTACACCTATAAAAGGGGCTGTTTAGGGTTTCTAATCAATCAGATGTAATCAAAAAGGTGAAAGCAATCAAGAGAGATTAGATTGTATTTGAGAATTGAGAGAGATTATTCTTCAATTCTAGTGAGATTGTGAAAGATTGTAAACTATTTTATTATCATAATCTAGAGAAGTTATTTTTCTTCGCCACCACTGAATTATTCTTATGATCTTGTTATTTTCTTCTCAACTCACCTTTGATAATTCTGCGATCAAAGGTGCTCGCACGGCGACTCGTATCACTTATCCAATTGGTTTAGTATATTATTATAATATAAACATTATTTTACTTTATATTAAAATATAATTTGTTGTACTATAATTACTAATTAATATTATTAATTATTATATTATATTATATTATATTATATTATATTAGCATGCTATACTATATAATACTTAATATAATATAAGATTAATATCTTTAATATAATATTTTAATAATATAATATTAAATATAATACATTATTTAATATAATATTTTAATATTATATTATTTAATTTAATAATAATATATTATAATATAGTATCATAAGGATAGTAATGTATTGTGTAAAATATTATATATTTTATTTTATATGATGTAATTTTTTAAAACATTATATTATAATATATATATATATATATATATTAATATATATATTATATATATATATATATATATATATATATATATATATATATATATAATATATATATATAAATATATATATATATATATATATATATTACAATGATAATTACAATAATATATATTAAAAGGTATCATGTTATATGTATAATAATTCTATTATTTCAAACTATAGTATTATATTATGTTATATAATAATATTTTATTTAATATTAGTAATTAGTATATTATATTATAATAGTATGTCATATATAAAATAATTATAATAATATTTTATATAATATATTACATAATAATACATGTTATTAAAATAAATATGTTATACTATAATTACTAATTAATATTATACAATAAATTATTATATAATATATTAATATATATTATTAATATATGTTATTAAAATATTATATAATATTATAATAAATATGTTGTACTATTATATAATGTAGTATGTGATATTGCATAATAATATATAATAAATATCAAAAAATAAATTATACATATAAATTAAACTATAATAATATTTTATTTTATTACACGATAATATAATATAATATATTGAAAATATTATTACTTTATATTTTATATATCATGTCATATATTAATAATATAATTAGCATGTATTAGTTTAAGTAATACAAAAATGTTTGAAAATTATCTCAATTGCCTTCAAAGTGGAACAAATTTGTTTCAGTGTGGAGGATAGAGTAAATTTTTACTATTGAGACAAATTTTTTGTATATGAGTGGGGTAATTTTATCCTAAGTGGTGAAATTATCTCACTAGTGTTCTAAAAAACCAATAACACAAAAATGTATTATCCTTATTCCATTATTCCAATGAATAACACTATGAAATAGAATCCCCAAAATTATCTCATTATCCCCCAAATGTCCCAATGAATAACCCCCCCTAATCTTTATACAGTAAAATAAAAATAAAATAGTAGCATCTCTTCTCTTGTCTTCTGTTCTTAATTATACAATTAATCCTCAGCCTAAGCTCCATGTGTATCACACTAGTTGCGATGAATGTTAGGTCTTTTGAGTCGCCTCACTCCCTTCGCTGACTTTGATCCACCCTTGGGGAAGAATAATGGGTGGCACGATTTACATCGGAGAAAAAAGAACAAATCAATGAGGAAGTGGCTGAGAACGCGACTGTGTCACTATTAGATTGGTGGAATATTTGTTGAAAATTATGGTTAAATCTGGAATAAAACAGAGAAATTATGATGTGCTCTAATTTTAAAATTTTCAGTCTACTGTTGTGCGTTTGAGAAACGATGTGCTTAAAGTAATATTTGACATACTTCGGTACAAGGATCCAAAGGCCAAACTGCTTCTAGGAACAGCAGCACAGTACTCTGGTATGCACCAATCCAGTACTGTCAAGATCTCCTCGATCTATAAGACCTTTCGGTCAAAGCAAAGATTTCCTTGATCTTAGAACCTTTCGATTTAAGGACAAGTTCCTACGGGCACAGATTCTGTAGCAGCAGCACAACAGCAACAACAATGTCAAGATCTCCTTGATCTGACGTTCGTTTTCCAAACTCGCGTGTATATTTTCATGAGCTGCCCAAGGGTGCTATTTATAGGCCTCTAAGGCCAGCTCAAGAGTCACTCGTAATTAATGTGTCTGTTACAGTTCTCAATGACAATTAAGATTGTAACATCAATGTATTAAATTACTCTAAATGCTGTTGTAACTGCTGCATGCAGTAACTTCTGAATACGAGGCAATCAATAGATGCGTTGCTACGTAACGCGAGGGTCACGTCTCAACAAATCAGATGAACCTCGTTTGACAAACGAACCTCATCAAACAGGCGAACCTCGTATGACAGACGAACCTCGTCAAACGAGCGAACCTCATCAAACATGCGAACCTCGTCAAACAGGCGAACCTCGTATGATAGACGAACATCGTCGAACGAGCGAACCTCGTCAAATAGGAGAACCTCGTATGACAGACGAACCTCATCGAATGAGCGAATCTCGTATGACAGACAAACCTCGTCGAACGAACAAACATCGTCAAACAGGTGAACCTCGTTTGACGAGCGAACCTCTTCTGATCTTGTGAATCAGACGAACCTCGTCGAACAAGTGGAACCTCATCAACCAATTGACGAACCTCGTTTGACTTCGAGAACGCTATGGTCATACCCTCGTGCGAATACGTAGCTCGTCCGCATAATACTATGAAGCAACCTTCATTGGCGACTATAGTGGCGCCACATAGCATCACCTCACCCCGATGCCTCCGTGTAAAGTGCAAAGTACACCTAACAAAACGTCACTTAGCGCCTCACCCGATTAGCCCCGATCTCGGGCCCATTGGCCCTCGACCCCCGGCCCATGGCCCACTAGAACTTATGAGGGATTAATTTAAATAAAATACTTCTCGGCTTGCCGTTGGCAAGCCTCGAACAAGGGACCTTTTGAAATACCAAAACATTAACTTTTTACTAGGCTACTAAGCATTTATGAAAAGTACTTGTAGTTAATATATATATATAGTTTAAAACTCATTTTGGAAAGCGGTTTTGACCAAAAAATCCAACAATCCTCCACAAGTTTTTAAACTAGTGTCGTGTTATGGTGTCGTCGTTTCAATCATTGTGCATAAGGTAGATGTCGCAAGGACTTGAATCCCCCTTAGACCAACTAAATAGGAGATAGATGCATGCTATCGTAGAGACTTAAACCAGCACATGTCTAAATCCAGCGATCACACATGATCAAACTCATCTGTGGTAGTCTTTACTTTAAACCATAATTGCCTTTGCCTTTGCATATTTATGGCCTTATATTTGTCCTGGTTTTTGCTAGGGCTCTAGGTATCTTTCCACAAGACACCATAGGAGACAGCCAAATCTTTACCCAGGCATAGGTGAGTTCTTTAGGCATGTTTCTTGTCAAACATCCTGCATCTGAAATACTTTAAACTCATTAAGGCTTAAGAGTCATCATCTCTCATGACAGGATTCTAGGTGAGTCCTTTAGATGTTTTTCCTATCTAACACCTCGCATCCGAAATGCTTTGGACCCATTAAGGCTTAATAGCCACCCCCCTTTACATGATAGGATTATCGGTGAGTCCTTTAGGCATGTTACCTATCCAACATCCCGCATCCGAAATACTTTGGACTCATTAAGGCTTAACAAATCTTACTTGACTTTTGAACCAATCATCTTGTCATTAGTAGCATTAGCTTTGAACTAATAACTTGATGAAATGGTAAGTGTTTGTAAGACTCACAAAACTTTGAGACCCACAAGGAGTCATCTTGATGAAATTGTAACAGACGTCCTTTCGACTATGTCCTTTTTCATACATTTAGTCAAATGATCAGTCACATTCTCTTAAGACCAAATGTCAATCATCGAGATGACTCCTTGGCAAATGAGTTCTCTTAAATAGCTATGCTTCAGATGAATGGTCCGCTTCATTCCATTGAACAACGAGTTTGCTGCCACAGCACCCGTTGCCTTATTATCACAATAGATTGTAATTGCGCCTTATAATTCTGTCAATGGAAGGTCTCGGAAAATATAACTGAGCCACTCAGCTTCATCTCCAGCAACACAGAATGCGAAGAACTCATATTCTATCGATGACTGTGCAATTATAGTTTGCTTCTTAGATTTCAATGAGATGGCAGCTCTGCCCATGGTGAAGACAAAACATCCAGTAGATTTGCACTCATCTGCTTCTGAGTACCAGCCCGCATCTGAATAGCCTTCGATTACAGCCGGATATCCAGTGTAGAATAGGTCCAGACCTATAGTTCCTTTCAAGTATCTCATCAATCTCTGGATTGTATCCCAGTAAAGCTTTCCAGGATTACTTGTGAACCTACTAAGCATTCCTACAACGAATGCTATATTTGGCCTTGTGCAGCTCATCGCGTACATAAGACTTCTAATTATCTTTGAGTACCTTAGCTACTCTATTAGTCTTCTAATGTTAGGCCGAAGCTTCTTATTGTAATCATACGACACTGGTAGTTCTGACAGGTCGTAGTAGTCATACTTCCTTAGCATGCTCTCGACATAATAAGATTGAGACAATCTAATACCCTCTTCATAGTATATGATTTTGATTCCGAGAATCACGTCTGCAGTTCCAAGGTCCTTTATGTTGAACTGAGCTGATAGAAATTTCTTGGTAGATGTTACCATCTCCAAATCACTCCCGACGATGAGCATATCATCTACATAGAGGTAGATAATCACCACCTTTCCTTCAGCGATCTTGATGTATAGGCACTTATCAGACTCACTGACTTGATATCCATTATTGTGAACAACCCTATCAAACTTCTCATGCCAGAGTTTCGGTGCCTGCTTAAGTCTATATAAAGACTTAATAAGTTTACAAACTTTACCAGCTGGAGTATTAAGTTCTTCTGGTTTCTCCATGTAGATCTCTTCTGTGAGGTCTCCATTGAGAAAAGCAGTCTTTATATCCATCTGATATATGTTGAACCTTTTTATCGTCTCCCATGCGATATGCACTCTGATGGTAGTGATCCTACAAACTGGTGCATAGATATTAAAGAAGTCTATTCCTTCTCTCTGAGAGAATCTTTTTGCCACAAGTCTTACTTTGTACTTCTTAATAATACCATCAGGACGAAGCTTCTTCTTAAAGATCCACTTGTAACTGATAGGCCTAGCACCTTCAGGTACATCTACCAGCTCCCACATGTGATTTTGAATTAATGAATCAATCTCATCATCTATAGCTTCTTTTCACAGGAGAGCGTCTGTTGACTGCATTGCTTATTGGATAGTTTGTGGGTCTCCTTACATATTATAGGTGATGAAGTCATCTCCAAAATCTTTCTGTCTCCTGACACGCTTGGAAGATGGTTCAGTAACTCCTTCATCACTGACACTTTTAGTTTCTCGTGAAACTGGCTCCTCTGGTGCATCTGACGTACTAGCATTCTCGGCTATATCTTTGAGCAATAATCTTTTATCTTTGATAAACTTATCCTCAAAGAATTCTGCATCCTGAGCTTCAATGATGAAGTTGGTTCCAAGATCAAGGAACCTGCATGCATCACTATCTTCAGCAAAGCCAAGAAACATACATTTGTTTGCCTTTGGTCCGAGCTTAGGCTTCTGATATCTGGAACTCAAACATATGCGAGACACCCCCACACTTTGAGATCATCTAAAAAATCTGGATATTCCAACCATAACCGATGAGGAGTATTATCAATTTTAGAATATGGTACTCTGTTTGGAATCCATTTTGCCATCAGTAAAGCCTCTCCCCAATAGCAGGTAGGTAGACCGGATATGATTAGCATCGAATTCACCATCTTGGTCAATGTGTGATTCTTCCTTTCTGTAATTCTATTAGATTGCGGAGAATACGGAGTAGTAGTTTCAGCAATGATTTCATCTCCTTGAAGTATGCATCCGACTCTTTAGATCAGTACTCTCCTCCTCTGTCACTCCTGAGTCTTTTCACCTGAAGTCCAAGTTGCTTCTCCACTCGAGTCTGAAACTCGACAAACTTTCTGAAGGCTTTATCTTCATATTTCAGTAGGTAGACGTGACAAAAGCGAGAGTGGTCATCAATGAAGGTGATGAAGTACTTCATGCCGCCTCGAGTGATGAAGCTCTTGATATCACAAGTATCTGAGTGAATCAGATCCAACAGGTTGGTGCTCCTTGTGACACTTGGAAATGGCTTCCTTGTCAGCTTTTCTTGCGTACAGACTTCATACTTATCTGGTTTGTTACCCCCACATTTCGAAAGTAATACTAACTTCTCCATGCTAGACAGCTTTCTATAATTTACATGTCCTAGCCTTAAAAGATAACACAGCCTTTCCTCCTTGAAAATCCAGCCTCATACCGATGTCACACATTAGGCTTCCAGAGACTAAGTTTTTAGCAGTTGAGGGAACATGTTTCACATCCTTCAATGTGAGAGTCTTCCCTAAAGAAAGAGTCAGCACCATAGTCCCAGTTCCAAGAACAGGAACCACAGAATGATCAGCCATTGATACGTTCTCTTTGACAGCAACATAGGAAGAGAACAAATCTCTGTTGGAGCAGACATGATAGGTAGCACCTTTATCTAACCATCAACCAGAGACGTTGTTGGGAGTTGCCACTTGAAAGAGCATAGCCACACAATTGTCAAGTTGATTAACATTGTATGTTGTTCCCTTCTTTGGTGCTTTGCAATCCTTGGTAAAATTCCCTTGCTTCCTAAGTTGAAGCATTTGCCGCTCTTCTTGAAATCTTTCTTCTGAACATTCAGGTTCTTCGGATTATGGTTCTTCTTTTTGTTAAAAGACTTTTTTTTCTAATAAGAAGAACTGGTACCCTTCTCAGAGTTAGTAGCCACCATATTAGCAGACATCTTCTGCTTAGCTAGGAGCTCATTCTTCGTGCGAGTCCAAATCTCATCCTCGATCCGAATGAATCTCTTCAAATCAGACAGAGTCACATGTCTTTTCCTTCTTCGAATGTTCGTGGAGAATGACATTCAAGATGAAGGAAGCTTGTTGATAATTGCTCCAGAAATGAATGTCTGATAAAGATTAATCTTTTCATCCTTCAGCTTCATAACAAGCTTTTCGAGCTCTTTGACTTGAGACAAAACCTCAGTATCTTTGAATTTGAAGTCAAGAAACTTGTCAATGAGGTGATACTTGGAAAGTTTCTCCTCATCCTTGCATTGCTCCTCCAAAGCATTTTAGATTTCCTTTGCAGAGGGCTTGTTGGTGTAAGCATCTGCCAGATGATCAGCCAAGCAATTAAGGAGATAACTCCTGCAGAAATGATCATCTTTAGCCCAAGAGGCTTCAGACTTAGAGTCTTCTTCAAAGTCAGGTTTCTCCTTAGAAACCACATAGTAGATTTTCAGGAGTTGCATCCCGATAATCACTTTTCAACGCTATGCGTTAAAGTTGGATCCATCAAAGTTCTCTAACTTAAGACAGTTCACTCCAAGAGTCCTCCCAGGATCCATTGTAGATCAAAAATTATTGCTTTAAGATTATTGGAAATTATGATTAAATCTGGAATAAAATAGAGAAATTATGATGTGCTCTAATTTTAAAATTTTTAGCCCACTGTTGTGCGTTTGAGAAACACTGTGCTTAAAGCAATATTTGGCCTACTCCGGTGTAAGGATCCTAAGGCCAAACTACATCCAAAAATAGCAGCACAGTACTCTGGTGTGTACCAACCCAGTACTATCAATATCTCCTTGATCTATAAGACCTTTCGGTTAAAGTAAAGATCTCATCGATCTCAGAACCTTTCGGTTTAAGGGCAAGTTCCTGCGGGCACAGATTTTGCAGCAGCAGCACAACAACAACAACAACGTCAAGATCTCCTTGATCTGAAGTTCATTTTCCAAGCTCGCGTGTGTTTTTTTATTGAGCTGCCCAATGACGCTATTTATAGGCCTCTAAGGCCAATTCAAGAGTCACTCGAAATTAATGTGACTATTACAATTCTCAATGGCAATTAAAATTGTAACATTAATGCATTAAATTGCTCTAAATACTGTTGTAACTGCTGCATGTAGTAACTCCTGAATACGAGATAATCAATGGACGCGTTGCTACGTAACATGAGAGTCATGTCTCAGCAAATCAGACGAACCTCATTTGACAAACGAACATCGTCAAACAAGCGAACCTCATATGACAAGCGAACCTCATATGACAAGCGAACCTCGTCAAATAGGCGAACCTCGTATGATAGACGAACATCATCGAACGAGCGAATCTCGTCAAACAGGCGAACCTCGTGTGATAGACGAACCTCGTGTGATAGACGCGAACGAGCGAATCTTGTCAAACAGGCGAGCCTCGTATGACAGATGAACCTCATCGAATGAGCGAACCTCGTATAACAGATGAACCTCATCGAACGAGCGAACCTCATCTGATCTTGTGAATCAAACGAACCTCGTCGAACAAGTGGAGCCTCGTCAACCAATTGACGAACCTCGTCTGACTTCGAGAACGCTAGGGTCACACCCTCGTGCGAATGCGTAGCTCGTCCGCATGCTGCGAAGCAACCAACGTGGCGCCAAACAGCGCCACATCGCCCCGATGCCTCTGTACGAAGTGCAAAGTGCACCTAACAAAGCGTCACTTAGCGTCTCAGCCCGATTAGCCCTGATCCCCGGCCCACGGCCCACTGCTTACTAGAACTTATCAGCGATTAATTCAAATAAAACATTTCTCGGCTTGTCGTTGGCAAGCCTTGAACAATAGACCTTTTGAAACACCAAAACTTTAACTTTCCACTAGGCTACTAAGCATTTATGAAAAGTACTTGTAGTTAATATATATAGTTTGAAAACTCATTTTGGAAAGCGGTTTTGACCAAAAAATCCAACAATATTCCTGGTGAAGAAGATAGAGCATCTATTTTCGTTTGTGTGAGATTTAGTTTTTAGCGTTGTTATTTTCTTCGCTTATAATTAATGCTTGTGTTTTACACTATCTTGCTGTATTGACGTAGCATTAATAAAGCATTTATTTACTTCTCAAAAAAATAAAAAAAAGATCCACAATCTCTCATTGCAGCCAAAACAATTCTCGATTTTTCATCCATTGAAATGATGTTCCCCGGTACAACATATCAAGAAGACTATATTTTTTTCCTCTCCCCTATACCTTTTCAAATTGGCCGTGTCTTTTTTCCTATACCATCCTATCTGAATTTGACCGCTATAAAATTTACAAGCCACGTCGTAGGCAAAATTTAACAAATTTCTGATAAGAAATTTTTGTTGGAAGATAACACAAGAATATCTTGAGAGAGGAATAGTATTTATACTACTTGAGAGCAATAGGCTCACCTTGTTTCTTCATTTTCCTTATTAGATCAGTCGCTGAAGAGAGGAGAGAAGTAGGCAGTGGAACTGTGGAAGTGACCAAGATAAGAGATGGAGTGGAGAGCAAACAGAGAGAAACGAAGAACATAAGCTACAAGGTGCTATATCCTGCTCTTCATATCATGCTTTTGAAAATGCTAAGCCCATGAACTAGGATTGTGATTCTCTGTGAAGCCTGAGAATTTGATTCTCTGTATTATGTGGATATACGCAACTATCATGATCTATAGATAGACATGTGAAGTTTGACATCAGAGATTGCTTTTAAGAAATCCAACTGGGAATTACACTCCCATCCACAAGACAAGCATATGCGCATGCACGTGGTGAAAGTATCATGTCATCTGTGCTCAATGCATTCTTGAATGAACTCAATAAAATCTCCAACCCCTTTGCAAATTGCTGTGCACTAATTCACTGGAATTTTTTCTCCATGCACCACTATAACATTTCTTTATGTATACATACATGTATATCTGTTGTGCCATAGAAATAAACAAGTGTTAATCGCATTCAACTTGTTGACGCGTGTCCCAAGCAGACTACACCCCAACTCAATGCAGACATACCAAAAGAAGAGTTGTCCCTTCTCGCCTTGCCGGGACAGGCACCCCTTCTCGCCAGGTTAAGTCGTCCCTTCTTGTGAGGCCGAGACATGCGTTCCTTCTCGCTAGGAGGCATCCCTTCTTGCTAGGCCGTGCCGTCCCTTCTCGTCAGGCCGAGTCGTCCCTTCTCGTCAGACCGAGACAAGCATCCCACGTTCGCCAGGCCGAGTCATCCCTTCTCGCCAGGCCGAGTCATCCCTTCTCGCCAGGCCGAGTCGACAACTTGCGAGACCAACTAAAAAGGCGGTGCTTGTCATCCCTTCTCACCTGGCCGAGTCACCCTTTCTCGCTAGGCCGAGTCGTCCCTTCTCACCTGGCCTAGTCATCCTTTCTCACTAGGCCGAGACCGGCATCCCTTCTCTCGAGACCGAGTCATCCCTTCTCGCAAGACCAAGTCATCCCTTCTCACCAGGCTGAGTTGACAACTTACAAGGCTGACTAAAAATATGGTACTTATTGTCCTTTCTCTCCAGGAGGCGACCCTTCTTTCTAGGCTGAGTCGTCCCTTCTCGCCAGGAGGCGAGCCTTCTCACCAGGCCGAGTCGTCCCATCTCGCTAGGCCGAGACAGGCATCCCTGCTCGCTAGGTCGAGTCGTCCCTTCTCGACTGGCCGAGTCGTCCCTTCTCGACTGATCGAGACAGTCATCCCTTCTCGCCAGGCCGAGGCAGACATCCTTTCTCGCCAGGCCTAGTCGACCATTCTCCCTAAGTCGGGTCAAAAGGCAGTCATCCTTGAGCTCCACGCCAACCGCCAGTCACCGTCAAATTAAATGTATTGTTAGAGTCATTATTGCTCTAGGCCCCATAGGCTTTATGATTCATTAGGCTCCATCAACATCATGCTTCCTTTGTCACCATCACATTGATCACAAATGTGACTCATGTCACCCACAACCGACACATGTAAAGTAACTGCTGACTAAGCAGTCTGCTTGGGCTTGGCCTAAATTACAAAATTGCCCCTTAGAGGGACTGTCTGCAGCACATGTGTAAGCAATCTCTTGCTAAAAACACACTATCTCCATATTATTTCTCCACTCAAGGTTAAATACCGATTTGATCATCGGAGGAATCACCAGAGAACCCAACTCCGGTCCTCTAACGTGTTGCAGTTTTGCAGGAAGCTCAACAGTCTATTAGGGATCAGCCATCAAAGAAGATCAAGGGACCCTAACACCTCCATAATCCACACATAAACCCCATGTTTAATAACTGACATCAACAATATCATGATAATAATAATTTATTCGAGAAAATAAAACTATTGGATCAATGCACCGATCACTAATTCCCTTATATTGCACTAATACGAGTATAGACAGTTCTTCGGTGAATCAAAACATGATACTTTACACCCACTGTAACTTTTAAAGGGAAGTATTATGTTCATGTATCGCATCAGAAAGACGTGAGATATATTTTCGGTTTTCATATCAAACTTGGAAATCTTGTCTTAATATTATGATCATGGAAGAGAGGATCAAAATTAACTCGAGTATGAAGTCATGTGACGGTTACATACAATGAGTTTTCAACTGCAGGAGCAAAGGAATACTTCACAGCATCAGATGAAACATACACCGAAACCAACAATCCAGAGCCTCAGACATAATGCAACAAAATCTACAAGAACCATAGAACTCCAATGAATTCGTTGAACTAAATAACCATTTTTTTACAGTAACTTTACTGTTACACAAGTGTACATGTATAAATCATCATAACACAAACATTCATTTAATATTACCACCTCCTTCTCCTCCTCCCATACCAATAAGCAAACGCAGCAATCGACACAGCCACAGCAACGCCAGCGGCCGCATGGAAATTATATGCTGGTTTCTCCACCATAACTCCACTTACAATCTCAGAGCTCACCTCCCGATCACCCTTCAAAGCAAACTCAATCCCTTGCCTCTCAAACTCGCCCATGTCCTTTACGGTCATTTTAAGCTTAACAGCCTTGGCAATCGCCTCATACTCCTCTTTAGTCCCTCCTTCAAGAAAAGCCCCAATCATTCTTCCTTTATTCACCCAATAAGCTCCAAATCTACCACTACTGAAATCTCCATAGTGAACAACATCACCAACATTATCTCCATAAAATTGCCATGAAAGAGTAAATACTCTCGAATAGAAAAATGGCAAGTAATCGAAATCGCCGGTGCTGTTAGGGTTCATGATGGCCGAAACAGCGTGCCTTGCAGTCTTTCTAGCGGAATCGACGTGCTCGAGGCGGCGGATGTCAGAACTGAAGAGTTTCACAGGGAATGATGCGACGTCTCCTACTGCATAAATTGAGGTGTTGCTTGTTTGCATACGGGTGTTGACTTTGATCCCGCCCTTTTCTAGGGTTAGTTGGTTTTCAAAGAGGCTTGTATTTGCACGGATTCCGATGCCCACCACAACCATGTCGGTTGGGACTCGGGTCCCATCTCTTAGGATTACTGCCGTAACCTGCACAGGAACGCATAGTGATTTAGAGCAGCTCAGGTTCGAATTCCACAAATTAGGACATCTAAAAAGTCTAAATGCTGATTATATCACCTTTATCCTAAAATTTTTGGGTCGCCTACATAAATCTTTTTCATTAAGTTTTTAAGGCACACCTCCTTGGCCAACAACTATAAAATTGTCAAGAAAAGACATCTTTATTTATTCATTGGTCATTGGAGGGGTAAATATCCTTTATATAAACAAATATTATAGGATACGCAAACGCTAATAAGAAAGGAAAATTATAACAAAGGAAAGCCCTGCTAAAGGAAATTACTATATTTAAAAATTTTAAAATAGTAAAAATTTCATAAATTAGGACATCCAAAGGTATGATATCAACACCAAAACCCTTTTCCTAAAAATTACGAGTAGCCTAATTCTTTTTTAGGGGCATCTCCTCAATTAACCAGTAACAACTATAAACTATGAAAAAAGTAGTGGTTTCCAAAATTCCTATGGTTGCCGCCATTGTCCAAATGGGAAAATGCATTCTGCAAACCACAGACATGTTTTCTAACAAAATCCGGCAGCCACAAAAGTGTAGCTATCTGAGCGTTTCTATTAACTACTCCCAAAAAGCTATGGGTAAATGAGAACTTTTCCAGTGAGAGAAAGAGAATGAATTTGAGTGTGAATAATTGGTCAAAACAACGCTTGATATCAACACAGATTCTAGATCAAAAGTAAATTTTGCAAGAATCAATAACAGAAATTAATACTGCACGGAGATTCCAACTTCATGGAAAATAAAATAAAGTGAGCAGTTCCAAATTATTTCTTCCCCTATATCCCATTCATAGGTCTTGAACAATTTGAAAAAATAATTCAAATGAGATTATTGAGGACCTATTATCATTACCTTCCCTTCAGAATCATTTTCAAAAGATGTAAGCACTGTTCCTTTTATAAAGTTTACTCCCTTTGATTCATAGTAGTCCTCATAGAAATCAGCAATCTTTGGTGTAAACAAACGAGCCACTGTAGAAACAAACAATTTTCTGAACATATTTTGCATTGTAGTCACACTGTAATCAGTGAGAACACGGTAATAAAATATAAATATGAATTTACTTACTACAATGTGCCTCAGGGAACACCATAGTTACTTTTATTCGGTTTGTAACCAAGGCAGCTGCACATTCCATTCCAATATAACCCCCACCAATTACTACAGCATTGCCACCTGTAAAGGTTTTCATTACATCTACAAGTCTATTTGCATCGTTCAAATTGCGTAAATAACAAACATTTTCAGCATCTGATCCTCTCACTCCAAATTCTTCAAGCTTCAAAGCCTAAGGACACAATACACACAGTTCAATTATATCAAGACTTTTTAAGAATGTAATGTTCTCATACGATATTTATTAGAATATATAGTTAGGATTTGAATTTAGTACCCGAGCACCTGTTGCCACTATGAGAATTTTGTAGCTAATAGTTTCTCCATTGGAAGTGATTAACGTCTTCCGGTTCACATCAGCAGATTTTACTTTAGTTCCAAGAATCAGCTCAATGCCTAAATAAGAAAGGGTATTGATCAGTAACAAGATAAATAAATTAATGAAAGTAAGGCATTATCAAGTAATAACAGAAAGTAAAAGAAGAAGCAAGCCAGAAAGTCATTTCCCATTATTTGATTTTAAATAAAAATGGAAAGTAAGAAAGGAAACTTAGAGGGAAATCCACAAAAATACAGTAAATGGAAGAGCTACATTATTTGTTAAGCATCTCAAAATATAGCTGCAGCTCTCTAGACTTGCTTCAGATTCCTTGCAAAATGACAACAATGCAGAGAATGCTTCTAAAATCATCCTTTTCTATTTCCCTAGTTATCAGCAATAAGAAGATCTGGATTACAAATTTTTCCGCTGAACTGCATGAATCATTTTTCTCCATGTCCATACAGCTCTGATGAGTTGCTTTTCTTCTGTAAGTTAACAACCCTATATCTACATCAAACCCAGTAATGCTTTAACATTTCCCTATTCCTGTACCATTCATAACTGGTGGACTAATTCTTCTTCTTGCACATGTAAAAATGTCAATTGATTCTCCGCGTTTTATTTTTAATATGACCTCCCAACACTATTATGCATGCAGTCATTTACCTATGTAACAAACAGTAACATAATTTCCTTACTGTTATGTTCATTAATGTTTCTCTTATTTTAAGATTCCATTTCATCACTTCTGTTACACATGAGTAAAATTAGTTAATAAATATCCTTTTACGCAGTGAAATTAGAAGTTAGAGCTGAGAATCAGCAAAATATAGACAGAAAAATTTAGAAAGAGTTGGATACATATAAAACTGCACACCAGTACTGAAATAAGATTCTTGGCAAATACAATTCCCCGAGTTGAACAAAAGTTGCAGTTTTGATAGCCACGCTTATTTATATCCTTGAAGAACAATGCTTTGAGATAAATGAGTACTAATACCAATCCAAGATAAAGAGACAATTCACCGACTAAATATAACAAAATATGGAATGAAGAACATGTCAAAAGTGGCCTTCAAGTGTTGATCATTTCATGCGATTACTCTTTTTTCTTTATAAATCAAGTTTGAAATCAAAAGATGCATTTTTTGGAGTACAAATACAATTACTCGATAAGAAGACATTTGCAAGGAAATTCAAATAGGTTGCAATTACATAAGATTTACCATGCTCCTTGTACCATTTCAGTGTCAACCTCTTTTCACCGGCGCCTATGCAAGTGTGAAAAGACGGAAGACGTGCAGGAGCTGCAAATAACCATGACCTAAAGTTTAGTCTTAGGACCACATTAACAGGGAAATTACATAAAAGATTAAACAGCTCAACTTAAGGTCGATCTTAGAAGTTTCTAGGGAACATACTAAGGAAAAATCACTACCACTTGCATGATTAGAATGATTACTAGAGTTAAAAAGACAATGATCGCAGCCACAAATAGATGGGAAGATACTCCCGCACTATACTGCAACTGTTGAAAGTATAATAATTATGTCTCTACTAGTTTGACTTAACTGGAAGACTCGAGCAAGTTGTAAAACTAAATTGAAATATAACTGAAATATATAAAGAATTCAAAAAAATATTTGAACTGCTATATAAAATAATTAACAATATGCACTCACTTTGATGTGTCAGATGATCGAGTCGCAGAACTTCTTATGAAGCAAAACTAAGGGATAGAATTGGAACAGAGGTTGGCATGGTTCCAGATCAACTAAGTAAATTGCTCAATCATATTTGTCATAGCATGTTTACGAATCAAATTAAATACCAAGGAAGTATTAGACAAAGGTCTAATAAACTAATTTGATTCCAATCTGTAAATGGACAAAAAGAAGACGAAAGAGTGAGAAATTGAAACCTTGATGTTTACCAACAATAATTTGCTCTGATGTCCCACTAATAGCTAAGGACTCTTTTTCTAGCTTAATCGTGAGAAAAGCTTGCCTCTTTTAGTTAGGACTCCGGAAAGATAATAAGAATGGACATGATGACGGTTTTTTTTGTCATTTCAGGATATACTTTGCGGTCTGATGGCATATTAAACAAACAGAAATTTTAGGGTATGTACAAAAATACGATTATTGCTTCGATGTCCATGTGCACTCATGAATGTGAACACAAACAAATTTTATACGAATTATGTATATGGACTATTTAAACCAATAATAAATCCTAGGGTTACACAGAAGATGAATAATACCTTCTGGAAGTAAATACCCTTTGCTTAATGCAGGTCGTTCATAAGGTGCCACCTGCATGCAATAATCACAATATTTCACATTAGACTAACATTTGCTTGAAGAAATAATGACTAAAGGAGGTTTTTGAATAGAATGCAACCGTATATACAAATCCACAGAAAACAATAACTCATTCCTTCAGATAGACCTTAAGTATTTTATATTGCATAAACATTTTTAGACAACTAAGCAATAGCATATAGATCAGCTTATTTCTACTTTTCAGAGAATAAAGTAAATCCTGGGCTGCTTGGGTGATGAAAAGTATAGTTATTCCTACAATACTTCATTACTACTAAATCTTGAACAAATTTCTAATGAGCAAATATATAAGATTTATTTCAATTAGTGCCAATATCTGTATCCAAACAAGCAATCATTTAGCAATTATATTCCCAAGTAGTATCTAAAATGTCCTGAAATCATCATCTCATAAATAAGCAATTGAGCATCTTAATTATAATATGCCTATGAAAATATATCATAAGCTTCATTAAAGATATATACATTTAGTAATTTTCTTGTGAACCAAAACAACTATCAGATCATAGTACAGGTTATCGTACATGGATAGGAATATGTCAATGACTCAAAGGTGATCCGTGCCCATATGAATGAGCACAAACTTCTGTCAAAAGAAAAGGGAAAAAAAGAGAAAAAGAAAAAGACAAAAAACTAAAATAGGTTTCAATATTGCAACCACAAAAAGCAGTAATTATAAAAAAAGTCAACACATAAGTGTTAAGAGGACCAATTTTGTAAGAAATTTATTTAGTTTGAAAAAGTATCAACCTGGCATAATAGGGAAATCAAGGTGAACAATGCCTTTTCTAAAGAAAAACTGTCACCAAATTATCAAGTTCTCAGCAATATGCCAGTCAAATAATCTGAAGTTGTAATGACGAAGGAATGTGTTATCATGTGAAACGTCATAAGGCCAACCAAAGTTCAAGAATATTTATAACAGGCTAGGTGGTAAATAGTTACTAAATAACACCATCTTCATCATCATTAGCTAAGTCTATTCCTATCAAATGGTATAGGCCATGAGCCCAAGTTTCCACAAAAGACTTGACAAGGCTTCTCCTCTCTGAGCTAATCTGCTCAATTTACTCAAAAATGGAACTATGTAATCATGTAGCTATTATCTGCCTTAGAGGTATCTAAATGTTCTGAAATCAGGCTTTCATAAATAAGCTTCCTAAAAAGTGTTGAGAGGACAAACTTGTTATGATACAGATGCGTAAATCATTGCATACAATTATCAAATGAAGGAATTTCTCTCTAGCCTAAAAAAATATCTAGATAGCTCAACATAATAGGGAAATCAATGATAGCCCAACCATTTCTCTCTCGCGATATGCCACTCAACCAACTGGAAGCTGTAATGATAAAGGATTCATGAGGCCAATCAAATAAATGTGTAACAAGCTAGATAGTAATTAATAACTAAAAAAACATCATCATCATCTAAACCTCGTCCTATCAATATAGGGTTGCGTATGGGGCCAAAGTTCCATTAAAGACTTGACAAGGTTTTCTGAAAGGCTACTGACCCAACATTAATCCTCTCTCAACTACTCCACTGGGTTTTTCTCACAAAAGAAACTATGGGCAAGAGAGGAGCTTCACATAATCCCTAAAGAACATTTGACATCCTCCAAATTCCCCTACATAGGAGAAACCGTTCAACAAAGGCAAATGCTAAAGTCAAATCTTTTGAAGAACAGTCTTCATACTCTAATTACCAACTATAAGACAAAACCAACCAAACTCTGAATATGTAAAATTCTCAAATACTCCCAAATTTCTGAATATTACACGTATCTGAAACCAACACTCGAAATTGTCAATGACCCAATTGACCAAAACTAACAAACAAGTTCTCAATGAACATCAAATTCTCAACAAACCCATTTCGCCAAATCACTGTAAATCACTAACAATTTCAAGAATTCAATCAATTACTCCAAATTCTCAATAACCCAGTTGATCGAAAATAACAAACAAGCTTTCAATGACCCAAAATCACTGAAACAAGCTTTAATCATCAAATTCTCAACCAACCCATTTCACCAAATTACTATAAATTACTGAAAAGTGAACAATTCGAGCAAATGGTATTGAAAGATTGAAATGGATTAGAAACTAACAGATTCCTCAGAGATGATGCAGAGCTCGCCATGGTGGATCCCTCTCTTTGAGAACTCGAGAGCAGCGTAGCCAGCAGCGACTCCACCGCCAAGTATTACATACACGAAGGCCCTCCCCATTTGTCTCTCTCTCTCTCTCTCTCTCTCAAATCTTTTTGGGTTTTGTTTTGTTTTCTAGTTTTTGTTTGGCTCAGGCTCAAGCTTGTGTGGATAAATAGGTGAGCGTGAGCTCTATAATCTTGCCTTCTACGGATCACTTTCTTTGATTCATTGGATGAGGCTCAGCTTTTGACGATATTTACAATTGTGGGTCTTCCTTTGTTGGGGTTTTTTTTCCCTTTTTTCTTTTTTTCTTTTTTTTTTGGTGCTATTTATAAAATATTTAGGGGAAAATGTGTTAAGACCCCAAAAAAGACGCTGATATGGCACAGCCCCATCAACGTTTTTTCCTTACTCTTTAGCTCCAAAAAAGCCAAAAAAGTGTGGCCCAACCCAAAAGCCCACTTTTGTAAAAATGTACTCTATGTATTTTCACCAGTCTACCGAAAATGTCATCTTCTCTCACCCAGGAAACCATCTCCTTCACCCATGAAGCCGGTGATCTCTGTCATCGCAATTAATGCGATTCGACGGCGAAAATGAAGGGAAAAAAGCGCGGGTTCCCTTCATTACTGGTCTAACTCATCATGGGTATATTTTATAGCTTTATCTCTCACTCTCTCATTTATGATATTAGGTTTTTATTCTTCAACTTTCAACAACCCCTTATGCTCTAAAAATTCACTCAATTAATCCTCATAACTGTCCTCATAACTTTCAACTAGGGCTGAGCATGGTTCGGTCCAAACCGAAAAAACCGACCGAACCGATCAAAAATTAATGGTTTGGGTCGGTTTTAGTATTAAATCGGTTCGGGTCGGGTTGAAAACTTTTTAACCCGAACTGCCCGAACCGACCGCTTAACACTACATTTTTAACCCGTAACCCACATGCTCGACCCGTTCATATAAAATCCCTCAAATGAAAGTGATGAAACCTAAACCCTAACTCCATTCTTCAAATCTGCTCTCTCCAACAAGCATAGACCTCCGTCGCCGCCGCCGGCTGAGCAGAAGGCGATCGTCGTCTACTACACGAGCCTCCGCGTCGTCCGCAAGACCTTCAAGGACTGCAATTTCTCTTTTGCAACTCAGTCCCGAATCCAAGTCTCCATTCTCTTTTGAAGCCGGCGTCTGTAAGAGCTTTCATGGAACCGACAATCACAGATTTGAGTGAGCTTTCATGGAACCGACAATCACAGATTTAGGTAAGCTTTTATGGAATAACATGGGTAAGCTTTCAATTAAACCGACAATCACAGATGGTCATGTTTATTTATTATCATATCAGCCATACAAAATATAGGTAACCCTTTTCATTTGATCAAGATTCTAATTTAAAATGAAAATAACAACTGCACTTAGTTTGCATGGGACTTGGATCACAACACTTGAGAGCAAGTCCACTTTAGTGCCCCATGCAACATTGAAGTCAAAAAATATGCTCAACCCCTGTCAATATCCAAAGAAACTCCCAGCAGTAAATCACCTTGACTAATTTCAGACTAAAGGATTGATAGATTGTTATGCTTTCTGCTTTAATTTCTTGTAATTGTCATGATCTTTGCATCAACAACAATTGAAATACAGACTTTATTGAAAGTTTGATGAACTTAGAATCGAACAAACCGAACCGAACCGACTTGTAACGGTTCGGTACGGTTTTGAAGAATATGTGGTTTGGTTCGGTTGTTCAAATTTTGATAAAAACCAAACCGAACCGAACCGTGCTTAGCCCTACTTTCAACAACCCTCAATGGTCGTCAAAGACTTGATTTGCATGGTGTCGTTAGGCGAAAATGCTATATTCTTGATGCTAAATTCTACAATAAGCTTTTTTGAACTGAAATTTGATGTGTCTGAAAAACTAAAAGTGCCTCAAGATGCTTTATCATTGATATATAAATCTGAGATGCACCCAAACCTAAGTTTTTTAGTTAACAATGAAGATGATTTGAAGTGCATGTAGAAGCATAATCGAAATATTAGTTGTACGGAGATTCACATGTAAGCTGTTGTTAATATAGAGGGTTCTACTTCTGAAAAAATCAAAAAGTAAAATTCTTACTGAAATGTAAGTAATAAATACTCTTTTTAAAATTGTGCTTTGTGTGATGTAAGCTTTGTGATTTCAGGTTTCAATGCACAGATGAAACATAATTGTTATCTTTAATGGTTAGATGTTAACTCTTCCTATAAAATGTTAAGTTTCAACAAGATATGTTAACTTTTACACGAACGTGTTAACTTCCATAGTAACATGTTAGTTTTTTCATAAAGTTGTTAACTTTCCTCCTAGCGTGTTAACTATGTGTATAGTCTATTAAATTTCACTGTTCTATGTTAAGTTTTACCGAAACATATTAATTTTACTCCTAGTCAATTAACGCTCACGGTTACCTGTTAGTTTACATAAGGAGCTGTTAATTTAAAATATCAGAAGATAATATTATATTATAGTTGAATATGATATCTCAATGGCTCATTAATTTGTGCAGTAGTAATACCTCTTTGAATGCAGAATATAGTCTTACTCCTCCACGAAATGCTTCTAATTCAGAGAGAATCCAAAATGATTGTCCGTCTGGTGAGAATGTAATGAGAGCTGATGATATTCTCAACAACACTTTCATCATTCCTCAATGGTGGCACACAACATTAAGTGAAAAGGACAACAATTTGAAAGTATAAATGAATTAAGACTAACTTTGTAATACTATTCTATGGCGAAAAGGTTTGATTATGAATTTATAAAGAATGAACCCAAACATATCCGAGTTTATTGTCGATATAAGGAGACATATGGATGCCCTTGGATGTTGTATGCCTCTCCTGTTAAAAATAAAAAAAGAATTGAAATCAAAAGGTTTGTGAATGAACACAGTTGCAGACAACATACTAACTTGTCAGATAATCATGGGCATCTCGCAAATTCATAGCAGCCCAATCGCGACATGTATTAAAGGTTTGGTCCAAAATCCATCCAATTGATGTGCAAAAGGAGTTTCTCACTCGATATAGATTGAGAATTGAATATAGTAAGATATGGTGGGGCAAAGAAAGAGCACAAGATGATATGTACTATTATAGTTATGAGTTGTATGATCAATTAAGATGGTAAATTTTACAGTCCTTTTATTAAATATACAAATTTTATTAGTAGTCACTTATAGTACAATGCTAGTTATTGATTTATCGTGCAATATATTAACCTTAGATGTTTCATGTTAAGTTTCATTGATATATGTTAATTGTCACTGTAGGATGTTATGTTTCATGAATAACTGTTAGCTTTTATGTTAAGATGTTAACTTTCTCAGTTAGATAATACATTTAATAGTTAGATATTAACTTTCACTGTTAGACGCTAACTTTAAAAAATTAATACATATTTGCTCCATTATATTATATTTACATGAAATGTGGTGACATTGATGTACAGGTATGAGCACATGGTGAAGGAATCCAGGAAGCTATATTTCCATTAAATAGAATGAAGGAAGGTTCAGAAAACTGTTCATATGTTATGTTGCTTGCATCATTGGTTTCTTAAATGGATGTAGATCCCTATAATTTTTGGACGAGACCTTTTTGAAAGACAAATACAAAGACATGCTCCTCATCGCCATAGCGTAGGACGGAGACCAAGGGATATTTTCACTTGCGTATTGCATATGCTAACAGGAAATGTAGCTAATTGGAGATGGTTCTTTCAAGGTCTGTGATCCATACTGTATGAAAGGTCAGACCCATACAATCCTCCCTCACTAATTATAATTATTTCTAATGTCGACAATGAGATTTGAGAAGCCGTAAGAGAATATTTTCCTAAAGCAATCCACTCAAGATGTGTTCTACACCTACTTGAAAATTTTAGATCAAAACTAAAGGATTTGGGAATAAAGGTAAAGGACACAGAAGTTTTGGGGAATTTGCTCCAATATGCTTGCTAGAAATACACTATAGCAGAATGGAACGACTACATGAAGAAAAGTTATGAGATGTCTCCATCTGCATATGAGATTGCAATTAATTACTCGATAGAGCAATGGGCAAATATATTCTTCGCTAGCAGTAGGTACTGCATTCAATCATTATGATGTTTTGCAGTAGATGTTAACTCTTTCGCATATATGTTAAGTTTCCTTTGTACATGTTACTATAACTAGTAGATGTTAACTTTCATTATTATATGTTAGGTTTCGGGTTTATATGTTAACTTTCACTCTTAACGGTTACGTTTTGTAGTTACATGTTAATTTTATTATATATTGTATGCATTATACTTTTTATTATTTTGATGTTTGCAGATATGGTTATATAACTTCTAATGTCACAGAATCCTTTAACAGCTGGATACGTGAAGCTCGATTGTAACGTGTACTACAAATGGTGGAGCATATCCGAAAACAAATTATGGTTGGTGTATGTGTCGAAAGTTGTTTTCATTGCTGAATCCATTACACATTTATTGATTACAGATTCAAAGTAAAATTAGTCTTTTATAAGAATTTCTTACACAATAAAAAATAAAAAGTTACAACTCTCTAGAAATGAACATAAAAATTGTTTATCAACTCCTGCTTGCGTGGGATCTTTGAATGTGCCGGGGTTTATCCGTGAACGACCAAATCACAGATCCAAGTTGAATCGTGAAGGTTTTGGTATTCTTGTTTCGTTTAAGAAGTAAGAAAAGAAGTGAATATCTTATCAATGTAAGATGAACACTCTTCCCAAGATCAAGTTAAAGTTTAGATCTTGAGGAATCGCCAAAAGCTCCTGAAGGTATTCGCAAGGAATGAAGACTCTCTCTTTCTTGCTCGGAGTTTGCTAAAAGCTCAAATTATCATCCCCTCTGCTTACTTCTGCCTTGTTATGCTCCCCAGCCCCCTTCTTAATAATGGCCCTAAGGGGTATTTATAGCCCATAGGAACTGTAACTGAAGCCTGGAGTTGAAACAAAACGACTTGACAAAACCTCTGTTTCCTAGACACCCACAACTGTTTCGAAAACATGGCTAATGACTTGACAAAACTTATGTTTCCTAGACACCCGCAACTGTCTCGGAAATATGGCTTGTTTCTGGCAGTTTTGTAACTGCTCCCATCACGCTTAAATGTCATTATTTCTGTAGTTATGGGCTAGATTTTTGTTTGTAACGGCTCCTCCACGTTCATGGATGATCCCCAGCAGTTATAAAGCCACGTGGACCACACAAAACTTAAGAAAACCGTCACCAAGCCCCCTCTAATTTCCGAGACAATCGCATGTGTCTCAGAAGGTATGAGTTGCCCTCATTGTTGTTTTGTATCTAACTCTCTTGTATGATCTCAGAATGAGGTAATTAAAGATGCATTAGAAAGATAACGAAGAGATCTATAACTTTTGTATTTTGAGATTCTTTAAATTTGAATCGCATCATGGCCAAAATGTAACATCTTATAGTTTCTGAGACAGTTGCATGTGTCTCGGAAACTTATGTGATGTCTGCATTGTTGTTTTGTCTCTAACTCCCTTGTCTGATCTCAGAATGAGGTGATCCAAGATGCATTAGAAAGATGATGAAGTGATCTAAAAATTTTGTATTTTGAGCTTCTTCATATTTGAATCGCATCATAGCCAAAATATGTGAGACGTCTTGTAGTTTCCGAGACAATTGCATGTGTCTCGGAAACTTATGTGATGTTTGTATTGTAATTTTGCCTCTAACTCCCTCGTTTGATCTCAGAATAAGGTGATCTAAGATACGTTAGAAAGATGACAAAGAAATCTACAACTTTTGTATTTTGAGCTTCTTCAGATTTGAATCACATCATGGCCGAAATATGTGAGACATATCATAGTTTTCGAGACAGTCGCATGTATCTCGGAAACTTATGTGATGCCCTCATTGTTGTTTTGCCTCTAACTCCCTCGTCTGATCTCGGAATAAGATAATCCAAGATGCGTTGAAAAGCTCATGAAGCTCTACAACCTCCTATAGGCAAGATACTCATGGAGTGGGCGAGACACACATGGTATTTCGCCCTTTGTGGGCGAAGCACAACTCTCAGCTGAGTTGCTCCTTCATCGTTTAGCGTGTTTCATAAACTCGTACGCTTTGTCGACTTACTTTATATGATTTTTAGCTCCTCTATGGTATCGTATGATCTCTATTGACTCAGATAATCCTTCTTGACTCAGATAATAACTTTCTTTATCTCAAGCTGCGTGCGATGACCTATAGGCAATTTTTGACGCCTCCAGATACCCCCTCCAAAGTGTTTCAGTCTCATTCTTTCATAGAAAATACTAAAATACTTTGGATATGATACATATAGACTTTAGTTTGTTAACTTTTTCATTTTTTTAGTCTATTTAGTATTTTATCGAATAGCTAAAATTCTTCTGGTGTTGTGTTTTGTCTGACAGTTGTCGAAATCTTGAACTGAAGTTGGTGTGTTGATTTCTGAATTAGCTCATGTTGTTGAATTGATGTTGAACTAATCACCCTCATATGGAGTTTATATCTGAACCATGATTGAACTCCTAGGGATTATTCTTTGACCTGGAATTGATCTGAATATTGTTTCGGTGAAATTATTAACGTGTTAATCAGCGTTGACCTTCGTTGTGGTGAAAATATAGTTTATACTCGTACGTTAACTTGAGTCTATACAGTTTAAGCTCTTAAGATATTGGAGCGTGGTAGTCCCGAGTGTCGAGGATGCAGGACTGACTGTTCAGGTTAGTTCATCTACAGGTATGGATTTTATCCTGAGTTTGTCGGATACTCAAGTCACAAGGCTAACTAATGAAGCTGGTACGTCAGTGACTATCGTATTTATAGGATTTTGGCAAACCCTTAGACATCAATGAGTTTGATGAAGTTTACCGACTGCCGTTTGAGTTAGGCTAGCATGCAAATTATTTAAGTCCGTTCTGCATGTAACGTTGTGCTAAAAGAGTTAACCCTCTTAGTGCTATGATATCGAATACGTAGACTTCGTCTTTCATATGGGAATAGACTACTCGGCTGTATGTATCAGATACGGATTTATCTCTATTCAGGGATCGCGATAACTTCCCCTAGACATGGATTCTGGTGTATTTTCACTCGACGAAAGACTAAACTGGTAATACGTGTTAGGCGTTGACTTATCCCTACTTAGGATTCAGGATAAACTTCCCCGCGCGTGTAAGGCACGGGTTTTGGCATTATTAATAATGGTCTGTCACAATATTTAATATGTGATTTTTTATCCTTTTATGGTCAAAGACTAACCGGCAACGCGTGTTAGGCGTTGACTTATCCCTACTTAGGATTCAGGATAAAATTCTCCGTACGTGTAAAGTATGAATTTTTGGTGTTATTAATAACAACCTGCCATGATGTTAAATATGTGGGTTTTTATCCTTTTTATGATCAAAGACTAACCGGCAAAGCGTGTTAGGCGTTGACTTATCCTTACTTAGGATTCGGGATAAAATTCCCTATACATGTAAAGCACAAATTTTTGGAGTCATAAAGCTATGTCTTCTCTTGGGGCAAAGATGAACCCGGTACTAGAGAGGAAAAATTTTATATTCTATCTCCAGTTGTAAAGGAAACTCAAAGTGGGATCTCCACTTTGAGAATCCGGGCAGGTCAAACTAAGAGTGGGATCTCCACTCTGAAAATCGAAAAGGTTCAGATAATTTTAACTGTCGGAAGGTTTGATTACCAAACTAAAGGTGAATTTCTCGTTTATCGAGAATGAATTATGATTTTGGCCCTAACTGTAAGAAGGTTTGATCTAGTTGGGATTTGAAACAATCCTAACTTTTATAGGTTTGATTGCTCAACTTGAAAATGGACCTCTCGTTCATAGAAGGAATCGAGAGGAGATTTTGGTTGTAGTCCTAACTGTAGGAAGATTTGACCGAGTGGGGGGTTTGAGACAATCCTAAATTTTATAGGTTTGATCGCTTAATTTGAAAGTAAACCTCTCGTTCATGGAAGGAATTAAGAGGAGATTTTGGTTGTGGTCATAATTATAGGAATGTTTGACCAAGATAAACAGTGAGAGTGGGAGTACAAACCACAGTGGAAGTGTTAACTTGTACAAATCACTCGTTGGGGGTTTTCTATGTCAAGTGATAAGGACTTAACAAGAAAAAGGTTTGACAATTGTCAAGAATTAATAGATTAAAATTCCAAGCACTATGTACGGGCTCTAACGATTGAAATGTTGAGTGCACAGACACAGCGGGAATTTGAGTGGATTGAACCAAAAAGAATTTTAGTGGACCAACTGTCAATTGATTTGATCAGTGAGAGACTTTGTGGTGGAGGATTGTGAATCATCACACACCAGTGGGAGATTTGTTAGAGAAGACTAATCCAAAGAAGTGATTGAATCTCATCATAGTAAAAGAATTCTTGGGATTTGGTGAAATTGATCCCAAAAATGGGATGCGTTTCATCCTTGGAAGCATTCAGAGTCTATGAGGGAGTTTCTCATTCATCACGTTTTTTGTAGTGACCGGGTTATCCCTAAGAATACACTATATAGCATTCTTTCGGGAACTTCCTGTTTCATGGGTTATCCTGATTGGGCTTAGGATAGTACTTTTTTAGGAACTTACCGTTTATCAGCATCATAAGCCTAGCGCTTTCTTGAGTGATAAGGCATTATGCACCATTTGAATAGACTGTATTTATCATAAACCCAGTTGACTATTATTTGAGACTCACCAAAAGCTTTGAGATACTCAACCCCTAGCTCTTTGGCAAAATTAAACCCAATAAACAACATCTTATATTCAACTCTTTTATTGATGTCGGGTTATCCTTAATAATATTATGTGTAATATTCTCCAGGAACTTCCCGTCAAATGTGGGAAACAGTTTATACTCGTGTGGTCGTTGGAGTATTACAGAGAAGTAGTTTAACCTCTTATACTCATCGGAGGAATAGGGAGCAGTTTAACCTCATATACCTTTTGGAGGAAATCGTTCCCATTTGGCTTATTTTGGCGTTAAAACGCCAACTTCAACCAAAACGTGGATGCTATTTTTGAGAGTGAAGTAAGATTTGGTTGGATGAAGGATCCTTCTGTGGTACGCACAGTACTTTGGATCCAAAGTGTTGTTAGCTTCCTCCTGATTCGTGATAGGTAGCAGCTTGATCTTGTTGTTTCCAAGGAGGTATTTAAAGATAGTTGGAACTTCCTCATTCTTGAAGGAGTACTCTTTTTTGGATTCTCGGGTCTGAAATCTTTTGTTGCTTTAGAGGTTGTTGCTGTGACGCATGATTAATAGCTGCTGCAGGTGCTTTTCCTTTACGATAAGTGAAATTCAAGTTTGGAGGGTTGGTCATTGCTTGACCTCTCTCAGCCTTCTTGAGAAAGTGTTTGGCCTGCTCTCCGCACACCTTCAACTCTCTCCAAGTTTTGGATGATGTCACTCTCATAGCTTCTAACACGTCCAAGGAAAGATTGTTGTGGTATGTTTGGAGGACAAATTCCTTAGTGACCGGATCTTGACAGTTCATAGCTTTGTTCCGAAAGCGATTGACGAAGGTATCGACTGACTCTCCGTCTTTCTGCTTCTCATCAAAGAGTGTCTTGATTGACACATCAGTATCATCATCAAAGAAATTGCTGAGGAATAGGTTCTCTATATTGTCCCAGCTATTAATGCTTCTAGGCATTGCTGAGAAACATGTTCTCCATATTGTCCCAGCTATTAATGCTTCTAGGCTTGAGACGGTGGTACCAATTGAAGGCAGGCCCGCGAAGGATGCCAACAAATGACCAGACCATCAGAGGTTCATTGCCGAAGATCACTTCCAGGTGGGACTTGAAGTAAATGAGATGCTGAGCGGGCGAGCCCTTCTTGTCGAACGGCGTGAAGTTGATCAGGTTAAACTTCGCTAGATATGGGATTGACTCTCACTCTCTTGGGTAAGGACAAGATATATCAGTCTTCTTCACCTCCTGAGCAGAAATCAATGCGTTGATTTTGCTTTTGAGGTCCTTTATTTTCTCATCCTCGCTCGTATCCTTCTTTGGTCAGTTTTGAGGAGGAGCAACATGGTCACCCCCAGCGTTGTCATCATCAGTGGGACCACCCCTAGTGTAGGTATTATGAACGGGACCATCCCCAACGTTAGTACTATCAACGGGACCACCCTAGTGTTGTTGTTGCCGGGAGGGGCATCAATGTTGATATTCTTGTCCACTTCTGGATCACTATCCATTTGGTTAATGTTGTTGCGATGGCTAGATTCACCTTGCTAATTCATCAGAGCCGTAATTTGTTGGTCGTGCATTTTCCTCATTTGCTGCATAGTCATTTCCATTTCAAGTTCGAAATCCTCTTTCTGTTTTGCCAGAGCATCTTCAAGAATTTAGGACAATTGTTCGGCGTTGATCACAAATGCTTCCTGAGCTTGTCTCATGCTAGACATTGTATCGTTGGAAGCGATCACGAAGCAAGTATCCGAAAGTTGGTCTTCTAAAGATAGTCCTTCGTGCATCTTCGGGTAATCTATATGCTTGATAGCTTCTAGCTAGAGTCGAGACATTCGTTGGGCTATTCTCGAATTGACTTCTCTTCCCGAAGAAAATTCGGGATTAGAGCCATTTGAGGCAATCACAGACTTTCATTTGTCAGTCATATTGATGGTAACTTTTGAGAGTTCATCATCTTGAATGGCTGATATTCTTTTGCGGAAGTGCCTTGATTTGGGCTTTGATGCTTTAGTGGATAGTCTTTCGAATATCGAGACTCTCTGCAGAGCGGTCTTAGGACATCTACATTCTGATAATACTATCCTGATAATATTGGCGCATGGACAGTAAGAGTCCATCTCTCGAGTATTTCTCTTCCGAGACTTGCTCGTACCCCCAGCCCGATAGTATAACTCATCGGCATGATTGTCGGAGCAACCTATCGTGTGTTGACATGATTTCCTAGGTATAAGGTTATCGTCAAAAGAATACATTTCATTCTGGGGATTTAACACCTTGTTAGCATTTTCAAGAGTCGCATACTTGGAACTACGCTTTCGTGAGCACTGGACCTCAATGGGCTCTTGGGCTTCGACATGCAGTCCAATATGGTCGGTTATAGAATTCTTCTCTTTATGAGAGGCTTTCACTGCTTAGGAGGACATGTATAACCCCCAGTCTGTAGCATCACTTGGGATTTGTTCATTGGACCCAAACGGTCTTTGACTGGAGCTTTGCTTTGATCCTCTTGAAAATGACCCAGGTGATCCGCCATTTTGATTTTGAATTTTGATAGGTCAGGACTGATCCATGGCTTCACTGGGGGCATAGTAGATGTGGTAGCAGCAGACGGATGAGGACTGAACGTCGACGGAGTTAAAGAAGTGCCCTCAGGAGGTTGTTTTTGGCCGAGACACTTGCGAGTGTCTCGGACACGACTACCTTGGCCGAGACCATTGTGAGTGTCTCGGCTGAAGGTGCTTTGGCTGAGACAGTTGCGAGTGTCTTGGCTGAAGGAGACAATCCCTGATTCTAACTTTCGCGTAAGTTCAGGCTTTAGGATCCAAACTTTGCGGGTTCCTGATGATTCTTTGGCTACCGTTTCCTTCTTCCCTTCTTGTGCTTGTCGCACCTGGGCACGGGCATAAGCTGCATTTGCATGATGCTTCTAAATGTGTTCCCTAAGGGTTGAACAGGCTCTTTTGACGAGAACTCATTCCTTCGCCGATAACTTAGCAGAGATGTGAGTGGTTTGTCGTTGAGGCAACTAGACCACTCGATGTTTCCTTGACTCTAGATCCACATAGCAGTGAACCTCGTCGACTTGTTCTAAGGCCTTAGCCATTTGACGAGCACGGTGCTGACGTTGTCTATAATGAGCCCTCTTCGTTAGTGCTGGCGAACTTTGATTCAACGACTCATTAACTGGAGGAGAGTCATTGTGAGCAGAGGTTACGACATTGTTGATTGCCGGAGCAGCATTGTGAGGGGAAGCCTCAACAACGATGGGGCGAGAGTCATCACCTATAGTCTTCGTCAGAATTGAAGATCGACAAACCTTCTTAGAAGATGAAATCTTCATGTATTTACGAGGCGAGGAAGATTTTGACTATGAGGATGACAGATACTCCTCAAACTTTGCTTGGTCAAATTCATACTCGACTGTAGACTCAACCGGGATCTTGATCAGTTATGACACGATGGTCTCGGTAGCGAGACCGTTGGCTCTCACTATGGTCGTCGGTTTGTTTTTGTTGAAACTTGTTTTCATTGCTGAATCTATTATAAGTTTATCGATTACAGATTCAAAGTAAAATTAGTATTTTTATAAGACTTTCTTACACAATGAAAATTAAAAGTTACAACTCTCTAGAAATGAACATAAAAATTGTTTATCAACTCCTGCTTGTGTGGGATCTTTGTATGTGCCGGGGTTTATCTGTGGACAACCAAATCACAGATCCAAGTTGAATCGTGAAGGTTTTGGTATTCTTGCTTCGTTTAAAAAGTAAGAAAAGAAGTGAATATCTTATTAATGTAAGATGAACACTCTTCCTAAGATCAAATCAAAGTTTAGATCTTGAGGAATCACCAAAAGCCCCTGAAGGTATTCGCAAGGAATGAAGACTCTCTCTTTCTTGCTCAGAGTTTGCTAAAAGCTCAAATTATCATCCCCTCTGCTTAGTTCTGCCTTGTTATGCTCCCCCTTCTCAATAATGGTCCTATGGGGGTATTTATAGCTCATAGGAACTATAACTGAAGCCTGGAGTTGAAACAAAATGACTTGGCAAAACCTCTGTTTCCTAGGCACCTGCAACTGTCTCAGAAACATGGCTAATGACTTGACAAAACTTACGTTTCCTAGACACCCGCAACTGTCTCAAAAACATGGCTTGCTTCTGATAGTTTTGTAATTGCTCCCATCATGCTTAAATGCCATTATTTCTATAGTTATGAGCGGGATTTTTGTTTGTAACGGTCCCCCGCATTCATGGATGATCCCCAGTAGTTATGAAGTCATGTGGACTGCATAAAACTTAAGAAAACTATCGCCATACCCCCTCTAATTTCTAAGACAGTCGCATGTGTCTCAGAAGCTATGAGTTGCCCTTATTGTTGTTTTGCATCTAACTCTCTTGTACGATCTCAGAATGAGGTGATTCAAGATGCGTTAGAAAGCTAACAAAGAGATATACAACTTTTGTATTTTGAGCTTCTTAAGATTTGAATTGTATCATGGCTGAAATGTGTAAGACATCTTATAGTTTTCGAGACAGTTGCATGTGTCTCGGAAACTTATATGATGTCTGCATTGTTATTTTGTCTCTAACTCCCTTGTCTGATCTCATAATAAGGTGATCCAAGATGTGTTAGAAAGATGACAAAGTGATCTAAAAATTTTGTATTTTGAGCTTCTTCAGATTTGAATCACATCATGGCAAAAATGTGCAAGATATCTTATAGTTTCTGAGACAGTTGCATGTGTCTCGGAAACTTATGTGATGTCCGTATTTTTGTTTTGCCTCTAACTCCCTCGTTTGATCTCAGAATGAGGTGATCCAAGATGCGTTGAAAGATGACAAAGAGATCTACAACTTTTGTATTTTGAGCTTCTTCATATTTGAATCACATTATGGCCAAAATGTGTGAGACATATCATAGTTTCTGAGACAGTCGCATGTGTCTCGGAAACTTATGTGATGCACTCATTGTTGTTTTGCCTCTAACTCCCTCATCTGATCTCGGAATGAGATGATCCAAGATGCATTGAAAAACTCATGAAGATCTCTACAATCTCCCATAGGCAAGATACTCATGGAATGGAGTGGACGATACACACATGGTACTTCACCCTTTGTGGGTAAAGCACAACTCTCGGCTGAGTTGTTCCTTCATCGTTTAGCGTGTTTCTTAGACTTGTACGCTTCGTTGACTTACTTCATGTGCTTTTTAGCTTTTCTATGGTATCGGATGATCTCCATTGACTTAGATAATCTTTCTTGACTCAAATAATAATATTCATCATCTTTTCTCCGTCTCAAGCTGTGTGCGGGGACCTATATGCAATTTTTGATGCCTACAGTTGGCATGAACAACATACGCATAATGGCTGGTAATGGAGTAGTTATCTTTGTTCTAAAGCTGAGCAGGTTGTTAGAAAAAAATATAGGAAAATGATATAATTTAGAGATTAAACAATCTAGAGATTATATATTCGAAGTGCAATCACATAAAACTACTCACGTTGATTTGGAGAAGAGGACATGCACTTGTCGAGCTTGGGATATAACACATATTCCTTGTGTGCATATTTGTGCAGTCATTATTTATATGAAAAGAGATGTATATTAATATTGTGATTGATTTATGTCCGTAGAAGTGTTTAAGAAGAGCTACGACGAAATCCTTTATCCCATACAAGATTATGAGAAGTTTGATATTGAATCTTGTACTTGAATTTCATCGAATCCATTTCAAATATCATCGTGTAGATGCAAATCCACACAACATGGGTATATGTGAACAAAACACAAATACTAGAAAACACAATTATAAATTGTTTGTTAATCATCAAAACTAGATTAAAAAGTAGGCTCATAACATGAGTCCTAACAATCTCCTACTTTTTTATGATGATAAATAATTTTCTTAATGTTATGGGGTACACCCTTTTTTACGAATATTATGACCTTATAAATTAACATTCTGACATTTCAGTCATGTCAACATCTTTATATCGACTCAAGAGATGGCTGCTAGCTGAGACAAGATGATATCTCGACCAGTCGGACAAGCCGACACTCTTGTGTCGACACGAAGGACGGTGTCGACAAGAAAGATGGTGTTATTCGACACGAGAGTTAACAACTCATAGAGACATCACCAGAGGTCTTGTTTCTCGACGAAGCTAAGAGATTATCTTTGCCTCAAACTTATCAACATAGGTTTCCCTTCTCAACATTGTTTAATCTTTGGATCATCATTATGTCTCCAGCCTCAACAGTCTTGAAGACTCATCGGGCTGTTCCATCCCGATGTTTGCTGAAGTGACCGCTCATCACTCACAAACCATCACACATAGAGCAAAGAGTGACTCGACCTCCAGCTCACATTTATCACCGCCATTGGCATGACCGAAGTGACCAATTTTCCCTTGACATCCTCTATAAATACAGGTATTATTCGAGCTAGCAAAAGGTCCGCAATCTAAAACCCTCTAGAGCACACACTGCACAAAAATAAGAATACATGGTTATTCTTTTATCTCACTCAAGTTCATCAATTGACTTGATCATCGGAGGTATCACAGGGGAACTCATCCCTGTCCTCTTACGATTCTTTGTGTACAGATTGTTCAGCTATCCTAACTCCCGAAGCAGGCATAAAGTCGAAGAAGAAAATGGCCCCTCTTTTACAAACTCCGTGACTTTAATTGGTTGTATGATATTTACATCAACACTCAATAGATATAAAAGAATATAAAATGCACAAACAAGATACTCCCTAGTCACTTGTTTTCCCCCTTTGTCAATGTTTGTGGGAAATTTTGGAAGAATATTATGAGGTCAAAATTGTTTTATTCTATCTAACTAACTTTAGAAAAAGAATGATTACAATTCCCCTCAATTATAATTTCTCTCTAACTAATTTTAGAAAAAGGAATTACAATATTTTTGAATCGGATTCCTCATTTACAAAAGAGAAGAGGATCGATGGAGACCCTCATCTTTGTTTGAAACTAGGTTCTTCACTATGTCAATGGGCTTTCGATGTTGTTTCCCATTAAAGATTCGAACACCTTACTTTGATGGAACGTGGTTGATTCATCCTGATTTGATGTAGAGGGGAACTTGCGTAGCAAGTTTAAAATTCTTAACGAGTTAAAGAACTCTGAATGAGTTTAGAAGAACTTGCAGAGCAAGTTTTGAACTCTGATCGAGTTGAGAAGAACTCTGAGAAAGAGTTCAAAATCCAAGCTGTGTAATCTCAAAGGGTTTAATAAAAGCCTTCTGAGATGATCCAAGGGTTCCTCCAAGTTACTGATCTCCAAAACTCCAAAAAGATAAAATACGATCCTCTCCTGATGATTTTTTTTTAATCTGGAAGAAGACCCAAACTAAGCTAAATTTTTAGCTATTTATAGGGGATTAAGGGGTATAACCACCCTCTTAATTCACTTATTAATAGGGTGTAACCACCCCTATTAATCTCTCCTTCATAGGGGTTTAATTACCCTATTAATTAGGTGTAATAGATCCACAATCGGCTCCTCAGATCGTGGAGCAATAGTTTCAGAACCATTCGAGTCATGGCTGAATGGGTTAAACGCAGTTAATTACGTTCTAGGCATAGACCTATGTTTGAACGGGTGATTGAGAAACTGCATTGGGCTTGAGCTGTGTTTGAACGCATGGCTGAGAGGCTGCATTAGCATCTGGGTTTACGTTGCATCAGTGGCCGAGAACTCTGCATCTGTGTCATGTCAAATAAGAACGCCTTTCGGGTTGACAGGGAGGTGTCAACTAAGACCACCTTTTGGGTTGACACGAAAGATGCTGGTTAAGACCACCTTTCGTGTCGACTAAGACCGCTTTTAGGTCGACACGGGAGATGTCGGCTGAGACCGCCTTCCGTGTCGACTAAGACCGCCTTTTCTGGTCAACACAAAGATTGTCGTGTCGTCTAGTTTGCTTCGACACGGAATGTTGTCTTGTCCAATTTGTTCCAAGACGAGATGTTGTCTCATCTGGTTTGCTTCGAGACATCAATTTTTTTTAGGCGATGTTAATCGGCTAACACCGGCTTTCGAGTTGACACGGGGGTGTCGTCTCATCTGTCTTTCGAGTCGAGACAAGTCTTTCGAGTTGGCACAGGGCGCGTCGTCTCGTCTGGTTGATTGAGACGTTGACCTTTCCTCGATTTGTAGGAGTCGTCGGATTGGTTGTGAAGACTTGTTGAATCGGAGCTTTCACTGGTTGTTTTGAAGGTCATTGGATTGTAACCTTTCTCAATCTGCGTAAAAAATTTCTAGTTGTAGCCTTCATATGTTGTCATGAGAATCATTTGATGATAACTCTCGTCGTTGACTGGTTGATGTGGAAGTCGTCGAGTTGTAACTTCTGTTGTAGGTGTTTGATGAGGATAAACTATATGTTGTAATTTTTAGACAACCTACAGTCAACATCAAAATAGAGAAAACAATAATAGAGAGCAAAAGCTCCCCCTATCAACAAGCATGAGTGGGTATAAACAAATATAGGGAATACTCTCCCTATCAAAAAGCCAATTAGAATGTATGCAATGGTGACTAATACAATATATTAGAGGAAACCACATAAGCTCAAACACTTGTTTCTCCCCCTTTTTACTCATATTTACATCACAAAAGAATGTAAGCATGAGAATTATGTAACAAAACACAAGCCACCAAACACACAAATAAAACACAATTAGGATGATCCATGAGCTCAAACACACACACACACACACACACACACACATACACACACACACACACACACACACACA
>NC_033794.1:110779630-110784642 GCF_001876935.1 Asparagus officinalis | reverse complement strand
TATATATATATATATATATCATCATAAAAGTGTTTACAATGGTATCATTAGCACAAACTCATTGTTTAAACCACAATAAACCAAAATACATAGTTCAAACCAAACAAAAATACAAACCAAATAAGCTGAAAACACATAGTTCAAATACATAAAATGAAAAATACAGATTCAAAATGAGAAAATATGTCTTCAAGAGTCAGGAGCCCCGGAACCCGGAGGAGGGGGTGCATATACATATCCATGGATTGTCGTTGCACCCTAAAAAGCTCATCAATCCTACTCTTAACTCTGGAAAACCCCTCATTCTGCCTACTCCTAATCCTGGAAAACCCCTCATTCTGCCTACCCAACAGCTCGCCATGCTAACACTCAGCTTCAGCACAAATTTCTTCTTGTCATCACTCATAATTATTTAGGCGATCAAATATTATCTCCTCTAAACTATCCATACGGTTAACTACATAGTCTGGAATACTAGAAGTTGATGCAGGAGGAGGACGAGTATGAGCCCTAGAGCTAGAAGGATGAGATGATGGTTCACCTATAGGAGGAGCTGCAAGAACATCAGGATGGTCTAATTGACATTGAGTTATAGGAAGACCCATCCTAGAGAGAACAACGGAGTTAAAGAAGTCGGTGATGTGAACAGGAGACTCATCTAACAGATCTACCTCAAAATGAGTAAAAATTTTGGTTAGAAAAGCTCCAAAGGGAAGGAATTTTGTATGATTAATAGTCATGGCATCAAAGATAACTTTGCCCCATTTAATGTCAAGGCTACCAATAATAGCATAAACAACACTAGTCAAATCTTGCGAGAAGTGATCATAACCCCATGTTTTGGGAATTATGTTATAACTAAGAATATGAGCAATGATACGAGCTAGTGGTGAAAGTGAGTCGTTATTGAGAGTAAAATGTTTTCCTAGAATAAACATTAAGGAATCTACATTTTCATCATAAAAAATAACATCATCCAAAAGAGTATCCCCATGAGGAATGGCAATAATCTCAGTTAATTGATTGACAATGAAGATAATATGATGATTCTTGACAAACTTGAATACTTTTGATGCTCATGTGGTGAGCAAATCATGCAATCGATCATCATTAAAATAAGTGTGCAACTAAAAATGGGAAAAATCATTAAACTTGACAAATCTCCTGATAAAGATTCTAAGCTGACAATAGGCAGATATTTGCTAATTAATGAAGGATTACGAAGATATTGTTCATAATAAGCAAATTCGACCGCGGGAGCGCGAGTGGGTTCGGGTCTATTGGATCTAGCTCGTTTAGGATGAGATTGAGACATGATTAAATGTAGGATCTGATCTAATACTCACTAGAACACTAGAGGGGGGTAAATAGTATTCTTTTAAAAATTATGCAAAGTAGATTATAAATAACAAGAGAGATAGCATCAATCATAGAAATTTGCAAACACAAACACATAATTTTATACTGGTTCCACCTCTTCGGTGTACATCCAGTCCCCAAGGAAATCACATTTGAGAGTTCTACTAAGATTTTGAAAAACTATTACAAAATCTAAAAACAAACCTAACCAATTTGCAAGACTATGCAAATTGCATACAATCTCTTCACCAATAGATCAATACCTCTCACTCTTGTGAGAATACCTTTCTTGTCAATAACAACAATTCCTATAAGGCTTGATGTGTAGTGATGTGTAGCAGTGGCTTAGGAATGTTTTTTAATCTCTGGAAAATGCCTACGTATTTTGTATACGGGATTAAGATCAAAGGCAAAATCAAAGAATGCTTTTCTCAATACTTAACAAAAATCTGAATGTTTTTCACTCTTGAGAATGAACAAAATTAAAACTTATGGATAGGAATTCATGTGAACAATTTCTGAACTTGTAACCTATATATATATATCCCTTGAAAAGATAATATTTTAAACCAAAGAAATGGATATAAACGACTACAAACGTTCACGAATTCAAAATCTGAAATGTCAGAAAACTGTCTCTGTAGTCGACTACAAAACTTAGTAGTCGACTATACTGAGTTAAAACAGATTCTGTGAAGTTAGGATTTTTCTTTGTAGTCGACTATACTGTAATATAGTCGACTATAATGAACTTTGACAGAAACTTGAAATTTTGATTTTGGCTTTAGTAGTCGACTATAATATGTTGTAGTCGACTACACTGACAAATAACAGAAACTTAATATTTCGATTAAAGGCTTGAGTAGTCGACTATAATTCTAATTAGCCGACTACAAAAAATGTAAACATATATAAATGATGTATTTTAAAACTTATTCTTTGACTATAAACTCTAATGGTTAACATAAGGGATTTTCTATCGTTAACCAACACACTAAATATATATTAGTGTGCTCTAATTTCTATTGTGTGTATGTGTGAGTGATCAAGACTTGTACAAAATTTCTAAGTAAAGAAAATGTAAAATTTACATTAATGTATAAGCTTTTCATCTTCTTTACTTCACGATGCCTTGAACTTATCTTGCACTTGTTCATATTTGATGTTGAAAGCTACATTTATATGTTAGTGCATATGTATAACACACATAGTATAAATTATTATCATCAAAACAATATCTTGGGGAGATGATATTCAACATTAAATAGATATTAAGGATCCTAAATGATTTTAAATTAAAAACAACACTAGATTTACAAACCCTGAATTATGAACCCTAGATAAACACTTAGGCAAGAAATAAACGAAATGAAGAGTGAAGGAATAGATTATACTGAGCATTGAAGAATGTATGGAGGAAGAACAAGGCTCGGAAGCAGCAAAATCTCGGCAGTGAACTCTTTGGTCGACTGAGCTGAAGCGTTGGTCGACTAAGGGATCTTCGGTTGACTAATGGGCTCAGAGGCAGAAAAACTTGTTAGGCCGACTGGTTTAGAGGATTTTGGGATTTTGGATTAGGGTTTTGATATATATGTGATGAATAAACAGCCAAGATCCTCTCACCTAAACATTGAACGGCTAGGATTGAAACGAGTATGAGAAACGGGTCGGGTTGAAGATAAAAATCCGATTTGAACCGAAAAACGGTAATCTTATCAATCAACTGATCAGTCAACTGAGTGCTCTGTCGGTCGATTGATTCATAAATCAGTCAATTGATCACCTAAAACTCGGTTTTTATAAAATATTATGAACTATGGTTTTAAAATCTTAAAAAATTCATTTTTAATTTTTCAATAATGTACGTGTGTGTGTGTATTGAAAATACTTTTAAAAAATTAATTTACATTGTTAAAAAAACTTGAAACTCAAAATCAACACATCAAATCAAAAAAATCAAAAACCAAAAAATACAAAATAAACACAATCAAATTTGTTTTGGCATCCAAACGTTTTTTGTGCCGAAATATTTAAGGACATGACCCCTATCATTAAAGTTCAATGACATTGGGTTATGATCTCATTTGGACGCATTTGATGCACGGACACAGTTATAATAATAATTGTGTAATATGTGCAATGAAATGGATGCATTTGTTTGTGTTGACCTTAAGATTGTGCACGATGAATATTTGCAAACAAAGATAATTTATTTGAAGCTCTTTGCAAATGTGAAACCTTTTTCAAAATCAAAATAAAATTTGGTCAAATGACCAAAACGACCACAAAAATCACAAGTATACACATTTACATGTTTGTGATGAATTTTATGTGCATGTGTATATGTGTGTGATAATGAAGAAACTTGGTGGGATGCACAAGGGGTAATAATGTTGGACTTAGTTGATTTTTATGCATTATAGTACAATTGCGCAATACGGCCTTTACGATCACAAATTGAGCACTTATAAATTTTGCCATATATATGTGCATAGTGAGTGGATGATTTTGAATTATTTGCACTAGACTTAGCACACATAATCACAAGCTTCTTATGATTATCAATACATTTAGTTAAGGTTGAATCTAAAGAAGAAATATGGTTATTCATATAATTCAACTCTTCATTTTGCACATTTGTATTGATAATAGAAGTAGAACAAGTATGATTATTCTTGAAAGAATTAAATTTATTTTTAATTGATTCTACTTCTAACAATGCATCATTTTTCTCATTTGATAAGCTAGTTATATTAGAAATCAATTTTTCATTTTCTAAATTTAATTTATCATTGCTTTCTTTAAGTGTCATGTTTTCTTTAGTAATAATTCAAATTTGGAAACTAGCATATCATGATTGAATTTTAAATTTACATGCTTACTTTTTAGATCTATAAAATTATGATGCACCTTTTTATAGGCATGCATTAAACGATCATATGCACAAGTAACTTCATTTATAGATAATTCACTATCGAAATCAGACTCGCATACCTCACTAGGGCTATCGCCTAGTGACCGTGTGCATGATATAGCTCCAATTGCACTTGAAGTGGAATCCGTTAAAGCTCGTCGGATCTCCACCAAGTTTTCTTGATATGCTTCTATAAATATCCATAATTTGTAAGCACTGTCAAAATGAGCAAGCTTGTTAGATATAGATGAATTAAAGGCATTTAGCAAAAATTCTAACAATAGCTTGCTCATTGTAAACATTTTCTTCTCATCTTTAATCCACTCAGATTTCTCCAATATGGACACAACATAAGCGTAGTCAATAACTTCCCATAAATCGAAATGTTTAGATCTAACAAATAGTTTAAATCTAACACACCATTGAACATACGGGAAAATATCGAGTCTTGGAGCAATATTAATGGCATAGCCTAAACTAGGTGCACCGTGAATGTCCATAATATAAATGTAAGTAATAATAAATCTCAAAACTATATTAGCAATATATAAAAAGCTTAGATCTTTAACTCTAGATGGTTAAGCCACAACGCAAGTGCACCAAGCCCTGATACCAAATGAAAGTACCCTAGAGGGGGTGAATAGGGTATTTGCTAATCTAACCTGATATTAATGCCAAATTAAAACTTACTAAATAATATCCTAGCAAATATGATAAACAAGATATATATATATATATA
>NC_033794.1:110776923-110779027 GCF_001876935.1 Asparagus officinalis | reverse complement strand
AAATTAAAACTAATTAACAAATATCCTAGCAAATATGATATGTAACAATATATATATATATATATATATATATATATATGCAAGGATAAAAAATTAAAACAATAGGCGATATAAAAATATGAATAATAGAAATATGCCAAGGCAATCGCAAACACAAAGGAAATGATCACGGAGTTCGGTCGATCCACGACCTATGTCTCCGCTCCTCACCCTCGAGGAGAATCTCCACTATATCATAAAAAACTACACAATAGGTTTTCAACGCTTACTAATGGCCTAGCTCGTGTCACATTCCTCAAGTGCTCGGAATTACAAACTCTCCCTCGGATTTACAACCTTTTCCTAGGATTTACAACCGACGCCACTCCTCTCGGAACTGACCATGTCTCTCACCAACCACTTCTCTAAGTGTCCTTGTGTATTATAATGTAATCTTAAAAATTAATTGTAAACACAAGAATTGTTCTCTAATACAAAGATAAGAACTAAGTGTAAGCTCACTCTCAAAGATACAACCCCACAACCCAAAATATATTGTATATGAATAAGCTTAAGCTCAATGGTGTGTGTGTAAACAAGTATAAATAAAATCAAAATAAATTAAAATATAGCTTATAGATATGATAATCAAAATGTAATTTGCTAGAGATTGAGTTTAGAAAAACTTCTTTGAAACAATAGAGATAGAGATATGAAAATTTGATGCTCAAACCGAATTGATCTCCTCCTCTTGTGAAATTCTCTTCACATAAACAACACACTAAAAATTTCTTTTAAAATACTTATACAAACTTGTTTTAAACTTTTCGTAGATTGTTCTGAGTACTGAGGACTGAGGGGGGATATATAGGTACTTAAAATAAACCCCCAAACCCAAAGAGAAAACCACAAAACAACAAAATTCCTAAAAATCTAGAAAACTAGAAAATAGCCATTATAGTGTTGTCAGTCGACTAATGAACAATATCAGTCGACTGATGAACTGACAGTTGGTTGTTTTGGAAAACTATTGATCGACCAATGCAAGTTATTGGTCGACTGATAAGCTACTTCGGTTGACTGATAGGGATCAGTCGACTGAGCAGAAACAAAGTGACAATTCTAGAGCAATTCATCAATCAACTGATGGACAATATCAGTCGACTAAAAACATGCACATCCCTAGTTTTGAATAGTAAATCTGATTTTCAAAGTGCTTTTAAAAATAGCAAATAAATTCCAAAAAATATAAAACTTGAGAAAATGTTTATATACATTAATAAAAACATGCTAGAGAAGAAATTTTTGAAATATCATTTCTCATTTATGAAAACTCATCATTTTACAAAATCTCAAAAATACGAGTTCGTTTAATCACTTGATTTTGACAAAACAACTTAAACTGAGTTTTGGAATCTTTTAGAATGGATTAAAGGACTTTGTAAAAGATATAAAACGTTATCGTTAAGTCAATAATCCAATGACTCAATATTTTCTCGAAAACACTCATATTACGATAAAGCGAGAAATACGTGTGTGTATAATCATTGAGCTTAAAGCATAACACACAAAGTATGATTCCTAAACTAATATACCCAAGTTGATGAGCACGAAGCTTGATCTTGAATCTTATACTTGAATTTCGTCGGCTCCATTTCAAATATCGTCGTCTAGGCGCAAATCCACTCAACTTGGATATATGTGAATAAAACACAAATACTAGAAAATACAATTATAAATTGTTTGTTAACCATCAAAACTAGATTAGAAAGTAGGCTAATAAATATAATTCTTAACAGAGGGGGTAAAGGAGGTGGAGACTCAGCTTGAACTAGTGGAGGGTGCGCATGAGGTCGGTGATGGTGAAGGGGAGGCGAAAGAGAAAGACGACGGAGTTGGATGAGAAGATGAAGAGGGAGAGGAAGAGAAGGACAATTAGGATTAGAACCAGCAGAGAATAAGAGGTGGGGAGGAAGAGCAATCATGAAGGTTAGGGTTAAAATAAAGGAAGAGGAGAGGAAGGACTAGCAGTAGCTTTAGTTGCGGCACCGGTGTTGGAGGTAGGGGAGGAGGACTTAGGAATAGGGATGAGTTGGTAGGGGCACAGCGAGGAGAACCCTAATTG
>NC_033794.1:110776058-110776490 GCF_001876935.1 Asparagus officinalis | reverse complement strand
AGAGAGAGAGAGAGAGAGAGAGAGAGAGATTAATGGGTATCCTTGTCATAGGAGGGGATTTCCTCCTTGACGCCTCTAAAATCACATGATTGAGCAATATTGTGGATGATCCACTCCGTTAAACTTGATCTACATATTCTAAAACCCTAACACACCAAATTTGGGGTGAACCCGTCGTCGTTCAAACCTCCGTCGAGCCATGTGAAAAGTTCTATTCATTCAAACCGTTAAAATTGATACGAGTGGATGAAGGGTCAAACAACGACGGGTTCACCTCAAACTTGGTGTGTTAGGATTTAAGAATATGTAGATCAAGTTCAACGGAGTGGATCATCCACAATATAGCTTAATCATGTGATTTTAGGTCGCGTTCTTAGATGATTATCTAAGGCGTCACCTTAGAAACACTTCTTCCATATATATATATATATA
>NC_033794.1:110750149-110775058 GCF_001876935.1 Asparagus officinalis | reverse complement strand
TTTGGTCTGAACCGTCGCTGTCAGACTTCGGGGCCATCACAAACTTTGGCCGAGTTTGGTGGGCGGCTTCTGGGCTACGATGGTTCTGGGCAGGCTTTTGCTACGGGCTGCTATCGCTATGAGCCTGTGGCTGGCGCTGATAGTCGCGTGGCGTTTGGGCGGATGCGTTCTTCGCAGCGCGAACGATTCGCAGTCTTGACCACGGACCCATTCCATTGTTGGGCGGCTTGGAAGAGGCGGCCGTTCATATAGGCTGTTGTTGAGCGCTGTTTGTGCCTCTCTTGTTCTTACCAGACGTGAAACTGCGTTGTAGCGGACTCCGTCGGTGGAATCTCCATCGCTTTGGCGAATTGTTTGGGCTAAGCGTTGGCGTGCCTCTTGGCGGGCTTTCTCTTTGAGAGAGTCAGCCGCTCGCTTTGGTGAGCGGAGGAATTTGGTTGGAAACCAGCTTGATCTGGTTGGAGGCTTGGTGGAGCCGTCACCGCGACGCAACCTTTGGCGTCAAATCGAGGATGAGCTCGTCGTTGGGTAAGCTTTCAACTTCTTCCGTACCAACGCACCGTTTTCTGTTGGAAAGAGAACTTGGACTTCTTGGACTTGGCGGGGGGAGGTGATAGCTGGACCGAGATCAGAACAAGGTATCCTCAGAAACAGGTTGGGTCTGCATCGAACTCTGGATTCGGACCTGTTCCTCCGACGACTGGGGATCTGATCCGGCGGCTTACGACGCTGGATCCGATTCGGCAGCGAGATTCGGTGGCTTCCACTGTGGTCGCGCAGATTGTTCGAAAAACGGGGAAAATCGACGTAGGTACTTATGTTATTGATTCGCATTGTCTAACATTGAGTTAACTAACACTTTTTACAAATTTTGAGTATAAAGACAAAAAAAAAGATCAACGGTCTTTTTAAATAATAAGATCAAACAGTTAACAAAACTACAGAAAAAGTGAAGAAAAAAACAAAAAACGAATAATCAGGAAATAAAAAAATAAAAAAGAATTAACACTAATTGTTTCCCAACATAAGTTGTTTGTTCGAAAACAATCGAATCGTGAGGATCCTGGTTTTGGCGTCGGCTCGCCTATTGTGGGTTCTTTGGCTCGCCGGGGGTGTTTGGCGCGTGGACCACCGCGGCGATGACTAGATCGGTCGGATCTACGCAGTACAACGGGTATTATTTCACAAGGAAATAATAGCCGGGGTAGGATTGTTTCACCAAGGAAACAATCGTCCAATCTCGGATCTAAGACCAAAGCTTAGATCCGGAGTGTAGGGGCAACGTAGATCTGAGATCTTCCTCTCGAACTCCATGCCCTTATTTGCGTTGATGATCGTCGAGCAACAGAATCTGGGAGGTGCAAGTCCATCGAAGTCGCAAAGCTTGAAATCTTGTAAGTTCTGAGTCTTGAGTTCAGCAGGGCTTCGCCTCTCCAAAATTCCAACGCCTGAAATGAACGCAAGGCTAGGCCTATTTTAATAGGCACGCAGATCTGTGCGCGTAGCACAGATCCTGGCCGGCCACGCTCGGGTGGCTCGGCTGCTGGACGAGCACCCTGAGGTGGGCTCGTGCTGCTGAGCCAACCTCAAGTGGCTCGGCAATGCCGAGCCACGCTTGGAGGTGGCGCTCGGCCTTTGGCCGCGGAGCCACCTTGAGGTGGCTCGGCTTGGCGAGCCACTTGAGGTGGCTGCGGCTTGGGCCGAAGCCAGCCTGAAGTTGGCTGCGGCTTTCGGCCGAGGCCGGCCTCTAAGGTGGTGGGTTTGGTGTTTTCGCCGGCCTGGTTTCTATCTGTGGATTTGTTGCTGTGGTATGATTATGCGCAGACTCTGATTACGTTGACCTGATTTGCAGTAAATCCAACTTTTCTGAATCTGAGTCCGAAACCGATCTTGATCGATCGTGAGTTCGTGCCCGAGATATGGCCCTTGGTTGGATGACTCGATATGGCACCCCTCCCCCACCGTCTTGCGAACACATTGGCTTGATCCGCTACACAGCGAATGGACCGTAATTCGGGCGTTGAGCTTGCGTGGCGAGTAGTCAATCTCGTTGCTCGTTGGTTTGTCGGTTTGTGCGAGCTGAGCTAAAGGGACCTATAAGCATTTTATATGCTACAGCCGAGCCAGCGCTTCAACGATTTGATTAGGCCTTTACGGCGACTAACCGTTTGAGTCGGGCTAGCATGCGGATTGTCTAAATCCGTTCCGCATGTGACGTTGTGCTAATGGAATAAATTCCCTTAGACTCGCTGCTACGACTTCGAATACGTAGACTTCGCCATTATTACGGGAATAGGCTACCCGGCAACGCGTGTTAGACGCTGACTTATCCTTACTTAGGTTTCAGGATAGAATACCCCAGAATCGAACTCTGGTGTCTTCTTCCACGGAGAAAGACTAAACCGGTGACGCGTGTTAGGCGTCGGCATATCTTTTCTTAGGATTCAGGATGAAATTCCCCATGTGTGTAAGGCATGGATTTTGGTGTTATTAATAACAACCTGCCACAATGTTGAATATGTAAACGGGTGTTCTTTTTAATGGTTAAGAACTAACCGGTACCGCAGGTTAAGCGCAGACTTATCCTTGCTTAGGTTTCAGGATAGAATACCCCAGAATCGAACTCTGGTGTCTTTTTATACGGAAAAAGACTAAACCGGCAGCGCGTGTTAGGCGCAGACTTATCCCTGCTTAGGATTCGGGATAAACTTCCATACCTGTGAGGCACAAATTTTGGGATTTGAAAAAGGTGGTGTCTTCTCTTGGGGCAAAGACGAACCCGAAATGGGAGAGGAAGAATTTTATATTCTATCTCCCGAAAATGAAGAAGAAGAATTTTATATTCTCTCTTCAATTGGAAAGGAGACTCGAGGTGGGATCTCCACCCCCAGAATCCGGAAAGGTGAAACTGAGAGTGGGATCTCCACTCCGAGAATCGAAAAGATTCGGATAAGGAAGAATTTTATATTCTATTTCCAGCGCAAAAGAAACTAGAAGTGTGATCTCCACTCTGAGAATCGGACAGATTCGGATAATCCTAACTGTCGGAAGGTTGGATTACCGAATTAAAGGTGAATTCCTCGTTTATCGAGAGTGAATTGTGGTTTTGGCCCTAACTGTAGGAAGGTTTGACCAAGCGGAAGTTTGAGGTGACCCTAACTGTAGGAAGGTTTGATCACTCGATTTGAAAGTGTTCTCGTTCATTGGAGAAATCGAGAGGGGATTTTGACTGTGGTCCTAACTGTAAGAAGGTTTGACCAATTGGGAGGTTTGAGACGATCCTAACTATAGGAAGGTTTGATCGCTCAATTTGTGGACCTCTCGTTCATTGGGGGAATCGAGAGGGGGTTTTGGTTTTGGTCCTAACTGTAGAAAGGTTTGACCAATTCCGAATATTATGTCCAGACTCTAACAATGAGAGTGTTGAGTGCACAGACGCGGTGAGAATTTGAATGGGAGTTTCTTATTCATCACCTTGCTGTGGTGTCCGGATTATCCCTAAGAATACACTATATGGATTTCTTTTGGGAACTTCCCGTTACATGAATCATCCACCCCCAGCTTCCTTTGCAAAACTGGGTCTGGTATTGTACTCAGTTGGGTGTCTGGGTTATCCTTAAGAATATCAGGCATGGTATTCTCCAGGGACTTCCCGTGAAAGAAAGGAAACAGTTTAGACTCATATACCTGTTGGAGTATGTAAGGAAGCAGTTTAACCTCATGCACCTGTTGGAGGATTGAGAAATAGTTTATACTCGTATACTCTTTGGAGTCTAGGAAGGAGCAGTTTATACTCTTATACTTATCGGAGTATTACCGTTCTCATTTGACTTATCTCAGCGTTATGACGCCGGCTTCAACCAAGGTTTGGATGTTGTTCTTAAGAGCAAAGCACTCCTTGGTGGGATGAATGACCCTCCTGTGGTATGCACAGTACTTTTGGTCCGTAGTATTGTCAGCTTCCTCCTGATTTACGATAGGTGGTAGCTTGATCTTGTTGTTTTCAAGGAGGGATTCGAAGATGGCTGGAACGTCTTCGTCCTTGAAGGAATACTCTTTTTGGAGTCTCGGGTCCGAAGTCTTTTACTGCCTTCGGGATTGCTTTTGCGACGTCTGGTTAGCGTCAACAGCTGTTGCAGGTGATTTGCCTTTACCACGAGAGGCAAAGTTCGAGTTCGGAGGATTAGCCGTCGGTCGGTTCCTCTCGGCCTTCTTCCTTCGGAGGAAGCGTTCGGCTTGTTCACCGCGCACCTTCAAGTCTTTCCAAGTGTCAGACGGTGTTGTTCCCATCGCTTCCAACACGTCCAATGCAAGGTTGTTGTGGCAAGTCTGGAGGATGAACTCCTCAGTGATCGGGTCCCGACAGTTCATCGTCTTGTTCCGGAACCTCTTGACGAAGGTGTCGACCAGCTCCCCTTCCTTTTGTTTCTCGTCGAGCAACGTTCCGATGGATATTTCAGTGTCGTCGTCGAAGAAGTTAGCAAGGAACTTAGTCTCCATGTCGTCCCAGCTGTTCATGCTTCCTGGCTTGAGGCGACGATACCAATCGAAGGCGGCTCCGCGAAGAGTGCCAACGAAGGACCGTACCATCAGAGGCTCATTACCAGAGATAACACCCAGGTGCGATTTGAAGTAAATCAAATGCTGAGTGGGTGAACCCATCCCATTAAACGGCGTGAAGTTAATTAGACTGAACTTCGCCGGATAGGAGATTGATTCCCATTCTCGTGGGTATGGACAAGGGATGCCCGTCTTCTTCATTTCTTGAGCGGAAATCCACGTATTGATTTTGCTCTCGAGATTTTTAATCTTCAGGTTTTCACCTGAGTCTTCATCAGCATTCTCATTACCACCCCCTGCATTGACGGGAGGATTATTGGCATTATGAGTCTCGTTCGCATTCGTGTCCTCATCTTCCTGATGAACCTGGTTATGACGACTTGGCTCGCCTTGCTGGTTCGTCAATGCTTGGATTTGCTGGTCATGCATTTCTCTCATATTCTGCATGGCCATCTGCATTTCGAGCTTGAAGCTCTCTTGTTGCTTAGCCATGGCTTCTTCGAGCATCTTGGCTACTTGTTCCGCGCTTATGATCAGTGATTCGCGGGGTTGTCCCTCGCTGGATATTGTATTGTCTGATGCGACAGCATAGCAGGAATCCGATTCTTCATCTTCTGATGGTAATCTTGTCCGAACCCTACCATAAGTTCCTCGTATGATGGCTCCGGACTGCAGACGAGTCATCCGCCTGGGTACTTCTGTAATTGACTCGGGATTATCCTGTGTCGACGTCCCTTTGCTGGTCATATTAGTGGTGACCCTCGGAAATTCTCCATCTTCGACTACCCTTCTTCTTTGTCGGAAACGCCTAGACCTTGGTCTTGGCGTTTCGGTATTGAGCCTTTCGAAGACCGAAACTCTTTCAGGAACTGTCTTGATGCAGTTACACTCAGACAATACTGCCCGAATGAGTTTGGAACAGGGCACTGAGTTTCTAGTCCTCGTGGACTCCTCTTCCTGGTTTTCCTCGTACCACCAACACGATAGTACAACTCGTCGGCTTGACGGTCGGAGTAACCTATCGTGTGTTAGCACGACTTCTCAGGTATAACGTCGTCATCAGACGACAATGTTTCCTTCTGAGGGCGAACTGTCTTCTTTGGGCTTTCAAGAGTCACGCGCCTCGAGACATGCCTTTTTGGGCGTGAATTCTCAGCGAGCTGCCTTGAGTCGTTCGGGGCTTCTTCATCGGGCCCAAACGTTCTTGAACTGGAGCTTTGCTTCTTTCATCGGGAATTGGACCGAGGCACTCCAAAACTGATCTTCTTCTTCGGGATGATTCCGCGGGATCTCCCGGAGTAGCTATGGGAATTACCGGCGACTTCGTTTGTTTGGCCGGAGGGCTGGATTTGCGTTGAAGGCTGCAACGATTGTGCTTAGCCTGAATGCGCCGGCTTCAGACTTCGGCCTCCCATACTTGGGCGGTTGGTGGCAGCGTTCTTGCTAGCTTCCTTCTGCAGTCTTCTACGGGCTTCTTGACTCGAGCCCGGTGCCTGCGCTGAGCATTGGCGCAGCGCTTGGAATGCGCTCTTCGAAGTGTCGAACGATTCGCGTTTGACACGGACCACATTCATTCGTTGGCGGCTTAGAAGAGCTACCAATTTCATCGGTGGTTGAGGCTGTTTGCCTCTCCTGTTTCTTCAGATCCGCGTTATAGCGGATTCACGTCGTGGACTGCCATGGCCTTTGCGAATTCTTTGGCCAAGCGTTGGCGTTGGCCTTTGCGGACTCTCTTTGAGAGAGTCACTACTGTAGGCATATAAAATTGCTTATAGGTCCCTTAGCTCAGCTCGGCACAAACCGACAAACCAACGAGGCAACGAGATTGACTAGTCGCACGCAAGCAACGGAATACGTCCATTCGCGTGCGGGATCAAGCCAAGTGTTCGAAGAGTCAACGAGTCATCCAACCAAGGGCATACTCGGACGAATCACGATCGAATCAAGATCGGTTTCGGACTCGAACTCAGAAGTGGATTTACTGCCAAATCAGGAATCCGACTTACTGCCAAATCAGGAATCAAATCAGAGTCTGGATCAACCGAATCACGGACAGAACCAAAGGCGGAAAACACCAAAAACCACCACCTAGAGGGGCTCGGCCGAAGCCGAGCCAACTTCAGGTGGCTCGGCCCAAGCCGAGCCACCTCAAGGTGGCTCGGCCCAGAGCCGAGCCACCCTGAGGTGGCCGGCCCAGATCTGTGCCTAGGCACAGATCTGAGTGCCTATAAATAGGCTAGGCCTTGGTTCATTTGGAGGGTTGGAAATTTTGGAGAGAGGCGAAGCCCTGCTGGATTGGAGACTCGGAACTTAAAAAAGATTGAAACTTTGGGACTTCGGGGACTCACTCCTTCAGATCTGGTGCTCGGCGATCATCAACGTCAAATAAGGCAGGTGTTCGAGAGGATCAGATCTCAGATCTACGCAGGCATACTCCGGATCAAAGCTTGGCCTTTGATCCCGAGATTTGGACGATTATTTCCCTTGGTGAAATAGTACCCTCGGCTATTATTTCCTTGGTGAAATAATACCCGTCGTACTGCGTAGATCCGACCGGATCTAGATCTCGCGGTGGTCCACGGATAAACCCCGGCGCAGGCAAAGAACCCACAAAACGAGCGACCGCAAAACAGGAGCTCGGGATTCGTTCGACAAACAAGGAGAAAGTTGTAATTTTTTTTATTTTCTTTGATTTTCATTGTAACCGGATCTTATAAAAAGACCGGATCTTTGTAACTCAAAAAGTTGTTATTTAAGAGTGCAATGGAATCAATTACAAAGAAAACAACGATTTTTCCCGCGAACAATCTGGCGACCACAGTGGGAGCCACTGATCTCGCTGCCGAGATCGTTGCGTCGCAGCCGCGGATCTCGATCCCGGTCGAGGAGGAGGTCGAGTATGAGTTCGACCAACAAAAGTTCGAGGAGCATCTATCATCCTCGTCCGGATCTACCTCCCCTCACAAGTCCAAGAAGTTCTCCTCTAGGAGAAAAGCTCGTTGGTGTGAAGATGTAGAAAACACCAACGAAGATCTCGCCCCGTTTGATGCCAAAGTCGCATCGGGTGAGATTCCTCCAACTTCCAACCAGGGCAGGCCTATTTCTGTCAATCCCTCCGTCACCAAAGAAGTGATGACTCTCTCAAAGAGAGCTCGCCAAAGGCGACGCCAACGCTTGGCCCGAGAATTCGCAAAAGCGATGGAGTCAACCGACGGAATCCGCTACAACGCGGATCTGAAGAACAGGAGAGGCAAACAGCCTCAACCACCGATGAATGGCAGTTCCTCCAAGCCGCCAACGAGCGAATGGGTCCGGGTCAAACGGAATCGTTCGACGCTTGAGGAGCGCATTCGCAAGCGCCGCGCAATGTCAGCGCAGGCACGAGCTCAAGTCCAAGAGGTGGCCAAGAAGCCGCCATCAACCCGTAAAACTTGGAGACCGAAGTCTGAAGCGGCGATTCAGACTAAGGAGCAACAACTGCAGCCTCCGAAAGTTCAACCTCCGGCGAATCAATCCAGACCGCCGATGATTTCCACAACTGCTCCGGGAGATCCCGCAGGACCATCCCAGAAAAGGAAGTCAGTCTTGGAGCGCCTCGATCCACTTACCGAGGAGCGAAGAAAAATTCCAATCCAAGGACGTTTGGGCCCACTAAGAAAGCCCCGAACGAATCAACATGATGGGGGTCGCCACAACCCTCAATATGACGAGGAAATCAGGGCAACCAAGCGCACTACTTTGCGCATTGAAGTTCAGGAGCCCGTCGAGAATTCGCGCCCACAAAGGCGCGTTTCGAGACGCGTGACTCTCGAAAGTCCGAAGAAGGTAATTCGCTCTCAGAAGGAAACGTTATCGTCTGGTGATGACTATGACGTTATACCTGAGAAATCGTGCCGACACGCGATAGATTACCCAGACCTTCAAACCGATGAGTTGTACTATCGAGATGGGAGCACGAGGAAAACCAGAAAGAGGAGTCCTCGAGGATTAGAAACTCAATGCCCCTGTTCCAAGCTCATTCGGGCGGTATTGTCTGAGTACATTAAATAATACCTTTATCAGTGCCTCCCAATCTTTTGCGGTAGGTGCAATCACCATATTTTTACCTTCATCCCAACCCCAACCTGATTTATTTCGAAGTTTGTAATTAAGGGAATATTGTTTTTTCAAAATTTTATAACGGTTTTGCATTTGTAGTTTGCCTCTGTCCTTTTGTCCAGTCCTAACTTTATACTCATCGGTTACATTTTGCCATTGCTCGGTAGTGAAATGACCTCCGTTGTTCTTTCCTTTAAGGACCATTTCCTTTAATATTCCCATCAAACAATTATCTTCCTCTATAGTCCAGTTCCTGGCACGAGGTCTTGACTGCCCACCTTCGGGTTGAGATTGTGATATGAAGTTCTTCTTAGCCATTCTAGATCATAATGAGAATTTTAAAAGAAATTAATCAATTGAACAATGCTATGTAAAATATTGTGTTGGAAATACAAAGACATATCAAAAGTAAGCATAAAAAGATCATATCAAACTTCGAAAACTATGATGTCTTTCTTAAAAGACATATCAAAAGTAAGTATAAAAAGATCATATCAAACTTCGAAAACTATGATGTCTTTCTTACAATTGTGTCAGTTTTGTACATTAGGATGTCAGACATCATATGTGTATGTGTTACTGGGTCTTAAAACAATAAATCATATCAAATGATCATATCAAATGTAAGCATAAAAGTAATTAGAAGTTGTGTCAGTTTAAAGTAACGGATAAACATATCATATCAAATGTACGAGGTCTTGCTTACATTTGTGTCAATTTTGTACATTATAATTGTGTATGTGTTACTGGGTATGTGTTACTGGGTATGCGTACAATCTAACAATAAACCAGACATCATGTGTATGTGTTACTGGGTCTTAAAACAACAAATCATAAAAGATCATATCAAATGTAAACATAAAAATATCTTATGATGTCTGACACAAAACTGAGATTCAGTTTCCTGGAATCATTTTTTGTTTTTTGCACAAAAAAATTGATATTGTAGCAAGCATAAACAAGACTGGTTAGTTTGGATTATAAACCATTCACATTTCTTAGAGTTTACAGTTAATGAAACTGACATGTAAGACACATATGACACATATTCAACAAATGAAATTGAGTAGAATGTCACATATTTAGACCCATTCCCAGATGCAAAAAACAAAACTGAGAGAAAGCTCAAGCAGCAAGCATAAACACTTTAGAATTTACATGTTCTGCAGACAACTTATGTTGTCTGAATCAAAACTTGTCTGAATCAAAACTGAGGGCAATCAGGACTATCCAGCAATCAGGACTAGAGGATTAACTACAGAATGTCACATATTTGGCAATGGATAGTAAACAATGTCTTACTGCATATGATGTAATGGTGTGTATGTGTTACATGGTGCTTCTGATGTCTGACACAAAACTGAGATTGTGTACTTGGAATCAAATTGTTTTTGGCACAAAAAAATTGAAATTAACAACATGACAATATTCATTCATCAGGTGAAGCAAGACTGATGCCTTGCAAATGACAATTTAATGACTTAGTTTTGATTATAAACCATTCACATTTCTTAGATTTTACAGTTAGTGAAACTGACATGTAAGACACATATGGCACATATTCAACAAATGAAATTGAGTAGAATGTTACATATTTAGACCCATTCCCAGATGCAAAAAACAAAACTGAGAGAAAGCTCAAGCAGCAAGCATAAACAATGTAGTAAAACTGAGATTGTGTACTTGGAATCAAATTTATAAGCCATTCACATTTTTTAGAGTTTAAAACAATCAATCTAAAATTGATCACATCACATCTTAGCATCAAAATGTTGGCAGCCAGGAAACTGAATATATGCATCTGAAATGATATGTAATATTTAGCCAGGAAATTGAATATATGCTTAGTAATGATGCTATGTAGCTAGGAAACTGATTATTTAGCCAGGAAACTGAATATATAACCCTTTATAAAAGAACAATTACAGAGCATAAACATTCTCTAACTTTCAGACAAATTAAACCATTACATACCATTAACCATCTGAAATATTTCATAAATCTATCAAGCAAAGAGGAGAACCAAGGAGATCAATTTCAAAGAAGAAGAGGTCAGACTATGCAACTAAAATACTAAAATTTTGAGATCGAACTAAATTTCAACAACAATCAACATAATCTCAGTAAGCTTTTAATAAGAGCAGAAAACAACAATCAACAAACTAGTCTCATATGAACATAATCGCTTGTATGGTAAATATTTGGAAATCAATTCGATATTGCAAAATCAACATACCTCTCTGGATTTTTGCCTCCTGTCACTTGAGATCCCAATCGGCTGCAAATTCCTCTCTTGTTTCCCCTAGAAAATTCCTATTAATAGCTGGGGACAAGAAGGGGGAAGAAATTTTAGAGGGAAAAAATGGAGGGAAAGAAGTAGAGGGAATTGATTTTGGGGAAGAACTGCATTGATTCGAATCAAACCGTATACCTGAAAAAGATCGCGGGCTTCCCTAATTTTCGCTGCCAAATTGCAAAATTCCACCGCCTACCTAATTTCCATTGCCAACATCAGATTTCCATCGCCTACCCTTGTGTGAGAAGGAGGGTTAAGCCTTGTTCCGCCTATCTGAGAGGAATTGTTAACCCTCGGAATCACGGGTTAAATGGGTTTTTGGGGTCACGTGAGGGTTAACTAACTCTTGGGGGTTTTTTGGTGTTTGGCAGGTTAATGGAGGGTTAAACCCTCTTAACCCTTCATTTATCCCATTGCCAAACACAGCCTATTAAGGATTTTGGTGTCAGTGTCAATTGTGTCCTTCTTGTTAATTATGCATTTAATTCATACCAAAAGGTTCATATTACTGGAACGTACAAATTACGGGATATTAAGATGTGAAATTGTCATAATTTCCAGTATGACCAAATTGTGGATCATGCATGACTGTAGGGGTGCATTTGGTCTGGATACGTCTTGTAAGGATACTTACCATATCCACATCCGTTTTCCTATAATGAGTACGGATACAGTTATGAATATTCCTTAATAAGAAAAATTTGTACTCATATCCGCTAAAATCGGATACGAATACAGATATACATATGGATATATAAGTCGCTATGCATGCTGATAAAAAACGGCTATGAGAAAGCCAGATAATATTGAAAAAAACTATAGCTCATGCGACGTAAAAGAGTTTATTAATTTGTTGTTATATCAAAAAAGTTAAGATTGGACATCTTGATCATCAAAATTAAACTCAAATCCATAGTTTAAGGATTAAAACTATTGTCACAGTATGACCAATATATATTCGGATATTTTGAATATGAATCCGGATATTTCACTACAAAACTATATCCGTAACAATATCTAATCAGTTATAGATTTGAGTAACCATATCCGTATTCTATTAATGGATATGGTTATGAATACGGTTTAGCACCCCTATGCGTGAGTCACGTGTGAAAGTTGCATACATTTTCAGTGTCATCAAACATGTCCATAGTTTTCGATTTGCCTTAAAAAAGACTTTGAAGTCATTTAATTGAGAGACTAATATAGTAATGTTATGTAAAACGTGGTTATGAATAATAGATAACAGCCAAGATAATGCACAATAAACTGGCCCACAATCATATACGAGAGGGAAATCATATCACGTTGAGGTGTAATGTGGTTTATCCAAGTCACCCACATAATTTTAGTCAAGAATCAAACTAAAAGCGTAGAGCTCCTCACAAATCACTCTGATACAGCAAATCAATACTTATTGTCTTCACATACCAAAATATTCATTTTACTACGATGTTTTTCTCAGAACTTGACATGTACCTGTTAATTGAAATGACAGTATGAGATGTTCGGATGCATCAATTTTTTGAAGAACAGAGAAGTTTAATAGATTGACTAATCAATCAACTAAATAAATCATCCAAAAAAAAAAGGGGATAGTAGGAGACAGATATCAGGGTTCTAGATATTCCAATAATGACTTGAGAAGTTCACGAATTAAAGTGGCAAATGTGCCTTGCCTTAAACAGTTACCTCATTGTTTTTTTAGCAAAAATGAATCTTGTCGACTGAATAATTGTTTTTATAAGATGAACAATGTTGCAGTTTTGTGCCGCATCTTTATAGTTAAATGCCACCAGTTTAGACTGTTTAGTTCATTAACTAGACATGTATGAATGATTGAGCATTTGACCTTAGTAGAGTATACGGAGCATAGTTTCTAAATATGTTAGCCGAAACATATGACTGTGTACATTGCATAACTTGTATTTACATGCACCTGTCCCAGGACTCATATGTTTACATAACTTCTTTGAAAGTTACATAACTTCCAAAAGTTGCATAACTTCTTTGAAAATTCAGGGGGGTTTTGAGAAATCCCCCATAGTTTAGTGGGGTTGTCGAAATTATCGAAGTTGAAAATGGGTTATGTGCAAGCCAACTTTGGGAAGCCGTTATGTGAAGTTTACGCTTTAATTTGCAAGGTACACCCGTATCTGCTCCCAAGGGTTAAGAGACTGTAAAACAGTACAAGTATTTTCCGTTAAGGGGCTGTTTGTTTGGTTTCCTAAAAACCAAGAAAACCAAGAAATGGAAATGGAAAACATGAAAATCTCAAAAAATACTATTTCCTCCATTTCCATCCCTAAAACTCACCCACAACATCCAATAAAATATTATTTTCATCCAACAACTCATCCACATCATCTAATAAAATATTATTTTCATCTAACCACTCATCCACCACATCTAATAAAATATTATTTTCATCTAACAACTCATCCACCACATCTAATAAAATATTATTTTCATCCAAACATCACTCAACTCATCTCTTTTCATCATTTTAAATCACTCACATCATCCAATAAAATATTATAACAATTCACCTCATCTCATTAACATTTCATTTCTCCATTTTCATCCCAAAAAGTTATGAAAACACTTTTCTTAATCTTTCTTCACATCACCCAATAATACAATGACAACTCATCTCATCTCATTTCATTTCTTATTTTTAAGAATGAACCAAACAAAAGAAAACAACAAAACTACAGGAAATAAGTTTCTTATAATTTATTTCCTTATTTTTTTCGCCAACCAAACAACATCAAAACTAGTTTTCTTAAAAAATCACTCACATCATCCAATAATAATTTGACAACTAACATTATTTCATCTCCATTTTTTTGATTTCCTTCTTTTTTTAGCCAACCAAACACTCCCAAACCAATTCTTCATTTTAATAGTTTTCCATTTCTTTGATTTCCCTCTTTTTTTAGTAAAACAAACAGCCCCTAAATATATGTCCTTTGATGAAGGGCTGTTCCATGAGTGGACACATGGGTATTGTTTTTGGGCACATTATCTTTTAATTTGCAAGGTCTAGCAGTATCCCCTTTCAAGGTTCTAAGGGATTCATTGATATAAGAAAGTTGCGGAGGTTGCTGTGTATCTACGAAGTCCAACATGGTAAGATCCAGACGACAGAACCTTGATGATGAGTTAGTAGGGGGGGTGGTGATGTCCGTGAGGAGTTAATGAAAGGCTTCCGCAAAAGAATCCAGCCTAAATAATTGGAAAGCCTTTTACGGTTCTGATGATCGGGAGGCCTACCTCGCGAGCAAACATATTTCATGTCAGTGCCGGAAATTGGGCCCTACCCAAAGCCGCTACAAGAGATATCGTTGCGTAAATTTGTACGTAGGCTGAGTTCACATAACCTCTTTACATTGAGGATGAAGCAAGCTCATGCCAGACTCTCGACAGACCTCGTCGGGATGGCACGGTGCAGTATTCGCACAAGGTCGATCCTGTCGGTCTGTGTTTTCGGCATAGGCGTCAACTACACTGTGGGTTGATCTGCAGGGAATATCGTGTTTGGACCGATTGGATGGGAGGACTTGGCGTCAGATGATATATGCCTTGAGCTTATATTTGAGTAAATGCTGAACTTGGCCACACAAAAGGACTCTGAAACTGAAAACGTCTGTGGTCTGGGCTGGGCTCGCATGCGGTTAACCAAATACCAAAACCCAGACACAACAAAATCCCTATCCTCTTCCCTCTCTCTCTCGCTCTCCCCGCTCCTCTCTCTCTCTCTCTCTCTCTCTCTCTAGAGCATCATCATCATCATCGTCATCAGACCCTCAACGATGACCCAAACCCAATGGCCCTCGTCCGAAGAACAAAACCCTAACCCTAACCCTAACCCTAATCCTCCCTCCTCCTCTCCCCCGAAACCATCGCCCATCAGAGATCAAGGATCCTGCCTCAGGCCGCCCGAAACGCCGCCAAAAGATCGCAGCTCTCCCCGATACCAAAGTGCTCGCCGCGCCGGCGCGCCGATCAGGGTCATCCCCGCCGCCTCTCCCGCCGCCGGCGAGTCGGACGGCCGGCTCTCCTCCTCCTCCGCCACCGACCCCCCGCCATCGCGGCGTCATGACGCCACCCGAACCCCACCAGTTCCACTCCTTCTCCCCTTACAAACCCTAACCCGCTCCATCATCAACCAGCAGCTTCGCCTTCAAGGCCGCCGCACCACCCTACTCCCGCTTCGTCACCCTCTGCGGCGGCGCACGAGCATCGATCCGTCACCCCCGCCGCGTCCTCTCCCCTCCCCGCGACCTCGCGCCACATTGGAATCTCGTCTCGGAAAGCCAATTACCTCCGAGATCTTGCGAAGAAGTTTCACACTGGGGTTTTATCTAATGATTTGATATTGAATATGGATGATAAGTCGGTGATATCCATGTTGACAATGGTGGAGGGGATTGGGGCGTGGTCGGTGCACATGTTCTTGATATTCTCGCTTCATCGGCCGGACGTGTTGCCGGTGGGGGACGGGGGAGTGCAGATGCTGTATGGGTTGGAGGAGGTGCCCAGGCCGTCGCAGATGGAGAAGATTTGTGAGCGGTGGAGGCCGTATCGGTCGGTGGGGAGTTGGTATATGTGGAGGCTGAGCGAGGGGAAGGCGGTGAGCGGAGGGAATAATGGAGGAGGAGCGGTTTCCGGAGTAGGAGAGATTGGGCATCATCAGGCTTTGCTTCTGGATAATGTTCAGGTCTTTTTCAAGCTCTTTCTTTCTTCATATGTTGACCGAAGATTGTGTCCTTGCTTGTGTTATGCTGTGCTTTTCCTATGCAATTGAGTTTATGGATTGATAAGAATGGATTTTTGGGTAGTTGTGGAAGAAATGTGAGTGTTGTTCACTCTTGAGGGAGAATATATTAGAGCCTAAACCTTAGTTAAATTGTTGTAATGCCTGATGTTTTTCTTTCTTGTACGAAATTGATTGGGTGATTATCGATGAACTAGGAAATTAGGAATTGGGAACAGTATCATGTAGGTATTCATCAAATCTTTACGTTGACCAATATTGGATCTTTGTCTACGTTTCCTTGTTTTCTTGATGGCAATGGGCTTTTGGTAGTAATGGAAGGAATATGGTAACTATGTTCTCTTATGTGGGGAGAAATAGAATATTGTAGATTAATCACTAGGTTTGTTTGTATGCCATCAAGTTGTTTGGATTATTTATGAAACTATGTTGTAGGTTTTCTTTTGGATCATGAGACCATGATGGTGTTATTGTTTTACTCACCCATACTTTGAGTAGTGTGGTTCTAAGAGTGGGTGTTACTAGAGATGATGTCTAGTGTTGTGCTAAAGCATCCAACGCATGATTGTTGAAAAGGTTCGGGGCTTGACGATATATTATAGAATCTAGATGAATATGCTTAGGGATGGAGATGAGCTTAATTTGACATAAACTTAGTTGCCAGAACCTTTAGGAATTTCTTTCTCATGCATCAAAACTAATACCGTCAAATGACTAATACCTAGATTAAAAAAAAATCTCTAATTGTCCAGGATAGGTTTGGCTCAAACCTAAGGTCTGTAAGTTATTTGTTGCAAAATATGTGATATTTTAATCTCACATCGTGTCTACTCTTATAGGAAAAAAAATCGTGAAGTTGACATTTAAAGCACCATTGAAGTGCTCATACTAATAGGAATCACAAAGATATCAATAAAATAGCCCCAATCTTGTTAGTGTCTATCATATAAGAATTTTTGTATAACGTATGAAAAGTAATAAAAAAAATCTAGCATAACAAATAGTCAAGGAAATTATCTATTATATTAACTAGTTTCACACCAGTGCGATGCACAAACTTCTTTAGTATTAGGCTTGTAATATTCCAAAAAAGTTTGATATCGTAATTGTTCAGAAACTTTTAACAAAGCCAAATAAGATAATTTATCATTTTGTATACATTGTGTAAGTCAGAAAGGATGTTACTTAAACTGATACAGGTTTCATTTGCTAGTGGTCAATTTGAAAACTTATACTCCCAATTATTTAAGTATATGTATTTATATCTTTATAATCAAATAGTCGACTGCCTCAAATTTATATGTTTAATATTATAACATGGTGCAAAACCAAATCATGAGTACGCAATATCAAGTTTTCGTTCACTCAAATGATATATCTAGCACGTAGAACTACCTATCAAATATACAGATGAAGCATACAGATGCATAAGAAATAAGTTCATTGATAACAAATACCTGCCATAATCACATTAAGTATATAGATTTGTAAATGTAAAATTACTCAAAGATATAATTAAGCCGTACGAACTTTTAATTAATAGTTTCTTTTAGAGTGACACTACTAGAACTGGGAACTGAAATCAACTAACTCAATAGAGCTCCCCTATCGTATATAAGAACATTTGAAATGATCCAGTCATCATTCAGAATAATGCCATGAGGTAAATAGAATGAATTAAGTTAGACTGACATTTCATCAACCATATCCTCCCGGCATTAGCTTGAAAAGGTTGCTCTTGTTTGTAATTTTTTAGACTTGGTTAGGATTCATTCAATAACTAGCCACCTAACTCGAATAAATCCAAGTCACCATGTCTGTCTTCACACACACATCTTCTTTTTAGTCTACTGGAAGTCGGCCTAAATATGACAATTGTTTAGATTAGAAATGTCAACTTTAGAAAAATTGTAAAAGCTAGCACTAAGTATCTAACCTAAAAGAAATATAACTCTTAACAAATGATGTTAAGGAAAAAATATATAAGTTAAAGAAATATAAACTCTTAACAACTAATGCTTGAAAATCAAAATCAAAGTTAACCATATGAACTAATGTAGATCAAAATAATGACTAATATCTATAAAAATATCTACAAATTCAAGTCTCAATCATATGTTAGTAGTACACAACTAATTTATGATCTGAAAATATGAGAATAAATTTTGTGAACAAGCATTAGTTATTATACCAGCCTTGACTTGTTTCTAGAGTTTATTAAAGTGAAAACCAAAGATAAGTAATTTACTAATTACTTTCTGGAATTTATTAAAATGAGAATTTGGAAAATGGAACTGATACAAAAACTTTAAGCTTAAATATATTCCACATTAGCTTTTGGGGGGCTAATAGTTTAGTGCAACGGGAAAGCATTAGCGAAGGATATAATGCAAATTCATTCTTTTTTGTTTTTTATTGTCTGATAGTTTAAAAGCATGTTTAGTAAATAAACCTTATAAAAGGAAAGGTGTAACTCTTTTACTAGATCAAAATTATTTTTCAAAAAGAAAATGAAAATCATATATTGTAAAGAGAAGGAAATCATCTTGTCCTTGTCTTATGACTATTTTAAGGGTCTATAAAGAGCATACATTAGAATATAATTTTAGCAAAATTTTCTAGGAAATTTACAGTGTTTTTGCGTACATATTCCAAAAAAAAGCTCTCAAATATTTAAGCCTACAAAAAGTTGCATTATTTAATGAAAACAAAGAAGATGACAAAAACTGCATAAATTCAAATCATATTGATGATAATATACTTAGCTTAAATTGAATAAATATAGAAAATAATCCCAACCTATAGATTGAAATTCATGAATTACATGAATTCCAGAATTATGATAATATACTGGAGTTGCAATTTAATAATAAATCATACGAAAAATCATCATTCCAAGACTAACACATATATATCTAATTAAGTATAAAGTGAAGAAAAATATTGTTTAAAAAATACATTCAACTAGGATAATATACTGCCAACTGCCAACTGGCAAGTGCTCAACGTAACACCTAATGCTGATAGGGTTATATTTATCACTTGATAAGTCACAATTTGCTTTGTCATAATTGTTGTGATAACCTCCATCTCCATGCTTGTAAATGATGAGCATCCAATATATCACAAAACGCTTGCTAAGATTTAGAACTTCATTTTTTCACATGATTACTCAATATCAGGTTTTATTGATTTCATCATAATATGTATGTCAACTATGATAAAACAATAATAATTTCCTCCTATCTTATACTAAAAGTTTTTCGCTAAAATAGGAGATCAACCAGAGAACATATTATGTCGTTGAAATTGTTGAAAGAAGAAACTTGTTTTGAGTAAAAAATCATGAGTTGTTGAGTGCAAATAAGATTTTATTCTAAATATTATTTGGTAGATATGGAGAACATGATCGATTTGGTGATTCTGATTCTTGAAGAATATTGTTGTGCATGTGTCAACTTAAGTGAATAGTTCACCAGAGCAATTTTGAAGATAAGAGAACTCATGTTAATTGAGGGTGGAAAATAGAAATGAGAAAGGAAAATTAGTGCAACTATAATCTGAAAAGAAGTAAATTCTTGGCTTAGCTAAGTTTACATAAGTTACAAAGTTCATAAATTTACATGAGTTACAAAGTTTATAAATTACATAAGTTCTAGAAGTATTATTGCCAATCAAAATGTATAATATTTTGAAGCTAAAATTGAATAATAACTAATACAATATGGAAAGTCATCATTCCAAGATTAAGGATGCACCCCTGTTTTAAATTATTCAGTTCACAAACAATAATAGGCTTGAAATAGATAAAATTCATAAATCAATTAATTAATAATATAACTGACCGAGCTTAAATCAAGGAAAGGATGCTACAATCAACTTAGAGCTAAAGTTTTGGGGGCGGGGGTGGGGGCTTTAACTTTTTGTGACAAATAATTAGGCTCGGAGTTCTCTCAATTGAGGAGGGCTCTGATTAGATTGTTAAGATTCTTTTGATAAAAAATATAAACATAGAATTAGATTAAATAGTCAACCCTAAAACAATAAAAAAGAAGTTGTTATTCTCAACTTAGTCTCTTATAATGTTGCATAGAACACGGAGGATAGTGGCATTAACATCCTAGTTCTTGACGGATGAGGCGTCGAGACAAAGACGATGGACGGAGACAGCAACGAAGATGTGTCATTTGACTGGACGAAGTTAATGCCAAGAGATGAGAGAATAGTGCAGAGCTGGAGTGGAGGAGAAAGGCGATGACAGTGATGGTGAAGAAATATTATTGCTTTGAGAAGAATTTGAATGTAGAATTAAAATTTAGAGAGGGAGACTAATCAGAGAGAAGGTGATATCACACTTTGGGAATGATATAATGTTAAAAAGCTAGTTGATCAGGGTGTCGAGAGAGAATAGTTTTCTCTTTTGAAAATTGGAAGGGCAGTCCATTGCCCGAGAAAAGGGGAAATGTTGTGCAAAGAAGATTTTGATAGCACATCGGAAAGGGGAGAGAATAGTCTGGGGGGGGAGAAAATTGTTTTTTGATTTTTTTTATCTTGGGAATTAGTTTATATATTATCAAAATTGTTTACTTAGAAAAGTTATTAATTAATAAAAAATGACACGTCTCCAGTTTAAGAAAATGATGCTAAGTGTCGGCTACAAGTGGAAGAATCTTGAGGTTAGTATATAGATTGAAAGATTGGGTTCTTTTCAAGTCTCATGGAATGAATCTATGAAGAAAAAGTAATGAGGATAAAACTAGAAAACATATTTCGAAGGAAAAAGTGTTAAATGTCAGCACATGTTTTATATTCACTCTCTAATACGAATTTCACTACCATTTAAAATTCTGAATGGTTACTGCTTGATATATTACATAGGGTAGATGAACACTTAAACTTTAATGATAATATGAATGTTTACTTCATAATAGAATCCATGCTACATAGAAATATTTATTATATATTTTATGTAGACTATAAACAACAAAAATAATAGTAACTTCTACTACATGTATTTTTCCTTCAAGATTTCTCACTAGAAAGCACAAATGTTTGTTGAAGTAAACTAGGCCCCTTTAACCGTTTGATTATCAATTTTGAGATAGCCTTGCGTTTTTCCCAACATTCCCAATGCATGCCAGTTGATTAATGGGGAGATAGTAGGTTAATAAAAAGAGATGAAAAAAGTTTTAAGGTCTCTGAGATGAAACGAAGTCTGTATCGTGATGCTATGCTCATTTATCTGATGCAAGAAAATTCTTCCCTAGTAGCGATATTTCTTCTAGACATATGGCGAAAAGGAAAGAAGTAAAAGCAAATGCATATCTTGCATATACCTAAAAGAAGTAAAAATCTACAATACTGCAAAGGCTACATCAAACAGCATAACTTATTTACTTGGTTTATTTATGTTATCCTCTTATTTGTTTGCTTGATGTTACTACATTCCTTTGCTACTATGTCTGTTTCATCAGCTTATAATTCTTGTATAACCATTTTTTTTAATTTTCCCTACTAGTCTCTGCTGCACGTGATGCATGCATGACACATTACACATTTGTCCGTAAAAAAGTTACTAATATAAATCAGTGTTTAAAAATTTGAGCATACTCATGTACTATATTTCTTCAACTTTCATAAAATTGAAATGTTTTAATAAACTCATATCAAGCATTAGTAATCTTTAACCGTATACTATTTCAATAATATATTCACGAAGTTAAGTACACAGTTTAATGAATTATTTTCAAATTAAATAAGATTAAATCAATGAAAAGTCATAAATGAACTAAATAGTGTAGATTGAATTTAAAATAATACCAATTGTCTTAGATCTCATTGTACCATTCGATGCCATCGTCAATATACAATCAACAAATTCTTTATTAGATCACTACATCTCGATTTATCTTTCCTTATCCCTCGTATAATGTCAAACCACGTCACAACACATAACATATGAAATAGAAAGTAGTAATTACCTATCAGATTGAGATAGGAGAAAGAGCCGATTTTAATCAATTAGCATTAGCATAAAGGATTGTTTTTCTCTTTCTTGGGATTTTTAGTTAGATTTTTAACATGGTGGAATTGGAGAGGAGAGAGAAAGAGAGTGTGAGGAGAGAGAATGGAAGCGGGTTAGAGAGTGGAAGATTGTGGTTTTTTATTTCCTCAATCTAACCATTTCACATGTATTGATAGTGGGATATTGGTTTTTTGCATTTCCTAATTTTCCCCTTTAATGAGTTCAAATTTAACAGTAGATTGTAAAGGGACTTCTTGGGATTTTTTGAAATCTTGAGACACATAAGGATATAACCAAAAGTGTGGCTTTTTTTAAATATTAGTAATAGATTTACTCTGAAACATAACATGTACAGGCTTCTCAGTCTTTGCTATCTTTATGAGCCCAAGTGTCTAATGATTCACCACGACCCATTGATTTTAGGAAGCAGTATGTTATCGCTGTATATATTATATTTGATCATTAAAGGGAAAAAAACATGATACCTCACTGAAAATTTTATTTTGGCACCACTGTAGCCTTTGAAAATTACGCATCAAGTGGATATCTCCATGTTATAGTTTAGTGTAAGACACCTTGATGACCCTTATTAAGAACCTGACTTGTATGTTTTATAAGCATCTTGATTTTTGTATTTTTTTTCCTGACATTGTTCCATTTCCTCTTACATGAAGGCTCTGTTTGGCAAAACTAGTTGAAAGCTGCGAGATTATAGCTGAAAACTGTTAAGCTAACTGAAAACTGTGAAATTGTAACTGAAAGCTGATAGCTGTGTACCTAGCTGATTGACTAGAGCTGTTTGGCAAAAGTAGCTGTGCAACTAGCTTAAATTTGTTAAATGAGGGATATGCAATATTATTGATATAAAATTAGACTTATTAGGGGCAAAAACGAAAGAAAAAAATTGGCAGTTCCTTTCCAAAGACAAACACTACTTGAGGTAGCTTTCCAAAATCTACTTGCAAAAGACACAATCTCCAAAATAATCTCCTCCTATTTTTGATCACCAAACAGCTCTACTAGCTTATTGACCAAGTCAACAAGACACAATCTCTTAGATAAGACACAATCTCTTGTTGCCAAACAGTGCCGAAAACTTGGTTTCCATCTAATAACCCCCTTATTGCCTTCTCAGCCTACCTGATATATCATGTTTTTAATCTTTTTTTTATCTTTTTATGTTCTGATGAGCTACTTGACCATGGACACATAGTATCTTGCTTCGAAGTTTGATATATCACTTATAAATAAAAATAAGCAATATGAAAACCAACACCCAGTACTTTATGGATGCTTGTCATAATCTCAAAGTGGGTGTTGAACCAGTATATTCCTTTCATTTTTAACCATTTAGCAAGCATCATTATCCAGCCTGGACTTAGCTCTGCTGAATCTGTTTCCATCTCATTTTTTAATCTTTTTGTTAATAACGTGCCTTTTAAAAAAAATTATGAACTGTTTTATGTTGGGATTGATTGTTTAATACATGCAAGTTTCTTTTTGATTGTTCCCTACTAAGATGCATGGTGGTTTTGAGTTTCTAGGGGTATCGCCTTCGGAGACATTGACCGTGCAAAAGTGGGGCATTTAGTAGAGATTAAGATTGGAGGATTGGAAACATAATGATGAATACTAGATCACACTGTGCAGTAAGAGTATAATGGTAATATCACAACTGAATCCTGGGGAAATTGAAGAAGGTCGAATATACTGAGGGCAAGTTTTGACTTTTTTTTCTCTTTTCCCTTTTTTTGGCTGGAGATAGTTGCAATGACAATTTGGAAGCTGGATGATATGCTCTGTTGAGTTTGGTGTAGATGAAGACTGAATAATGGGAGTTGACAGTTTTCATTGGGGTCCAAATTTTGTCAGGTTACTATTATTATATCTAGTAGTTTAGTTATTAGGTTATTTTTATTACTTTACTGAAGCATAGGCCTGAAAGCTAAGGGTGACTAGGAGCGTCAACACAAAAAACCAACAAAATAATGAAGATAAACTGACAGAAAGCAATAGCTTCATCGAACATCTAAGGGGAGGTAACAAAATGATGAGGATAAACTGACAGAAACCAATAGCTTCATGGAATGACCAAGGGGAAGTTAAATTTGGGATAGGAGGTCCAGGATATTAAAGCACAGAAACATCATCCTGACAGGCCCCANACATGATATGGCAAGGATTCAAGTCTTGACAAAAGATTCAGTCATTCGTAACTTGTTCATTAGCATCATCTAGCAACCAGTTGGTATCAGAGTCATGGTTGTGCATATGTAATGGTATTGAGACTAAAACATTAGATACTAATTCCTATTTCATAGTCCCTACTTGAATTTTTTATCTCATTTATGCATTATTATGGTGATGCTCCAAATTGGTGACCCAGAAATTGAGGGAGAGCAGTACTAATTGATTCTGTGGATATTGCAGTGACTTATTTGATGATCTATTTTGATGTATTTTCTCTAGTATTTAGGTTTTCCTTATCATACTTAGTTATATTGATCTAGACTCGTACTGTTGGCTTTTAAGTTTAGATAATGTAGTTCGGATATTCAATTATCATATTCGTCAGTAAAAAGTGGTTGCTTTCAATTTTTATAGTAGTTATTGCATGAATATTACATGACCATACTTCTATTATAGTGTTCTTTAATTTAATATAGTTTATATATGTATACACACATATAATCAATATGAACCTGCTATTTTGTTGCCGTGGTGGTGGTGGAATTATGGGCACAGTGAACAGAAAGTATTCTGTGAAATTCGGAATTGTCATAACAGTTGTTGCTTATTATTAACCATAGGAATGCATCTCTATTAGATAAATGTTTGCGTAAATGTGATATTTTTCAAATATCTATGATGTAACATCATTATATCCATGCTTACAGTTAATTTAAAATTTTAAAAGAAGAAGAAGAAAAATATCTATGCTTTATGTCTAATCTTGATTTTACATGCTTACAGTTGTTAAGTCTAATCTTGATTTTACATGCATATCTTTTTGTTCGGATATGCTTTAGAGAAACATCATTATATCCATGCTTACAGTTAATTTAAAATTTTAAAAGAAGAAGAAAAATATCTATGCTCACACTGAATTTAAAAGAAGGGGGAAAGCATCATTATATCCATCACATCTTT
>NC_033794.1:110719353-110750139 GCF_001876935.1 Asparagus officinalis | reverse complement strand
TGCTTTGGGATAAACAATCATATTGAGTAGGAAGATGGGAAAATGTCACTGTTGTGCTTAAATCTGTGTTTCAAACAATATTTTATACCGCTTGTTCTCTTTGCTAATGTAAGTGGATAGGATGCTATATTAAGATAATGGTGTATGATTTGACCTCAGATAACTGACATCTTATACTATCATCAGTAAAGTACTACTTCAAGGATCAGTGAACTCTAGCTCCATTTTCCAATATGACAATTTGACCCCTTACAACATTCATTTTCCAGGCAAAAAGAACTAAAACAAATATATTGAAATACGAAGATAAACCCGATTGGAGCATTGTTGCTATAATGTTGACATAGTTTTGTCCTTCCCATTTCCTTTGTCTACTCACCAACATCAAATGAAGACTGTTCTTTAAACATCCATCTGATTTTCTCTTGATTGTTATTTTGTAAACAGGTAGACCGATGAGCAAGATGGCCATTGCCAATGACTCTAATATCCGCAATAAGAGAAAAGGTGCTGTGATGGATGTAAAACTGTAAGAGTGCTCTCTCTATATCTTTCAGGCTTTTGCTTTTGGATGTAATCTCTGGTGTAAATATGCTTTGCTTGGCATTTGGTTCAATCTTTGCAAAGCTTTAGGCAGATTTGGGTTAGAGAGTTTTTTGTACAATGCAAGTATTTTTGCTGCCCCCTTAGCTTTTGGGGATGGTAATATTGAATCTTCAGTGATTGTTGTTTTGTTCGATCAACGGACGTGCTCGACTTGGGAGCTTGCAAGGACCCTATATTTAATAATGTATCAGCATTATTGTCAAGTAGAAGAACATATAATGTGAACCTATTTTATATTTAAATGGCATTTTAGAGATAAGATATCGTCTTTATAACTTATTCTTGCACGCGACTGATATGCTATCATCTCTTGGTAACCCTCACATTGTTATTTTACGGGTCCAACTGAGTAATCAGTTTGGCGATATTTTAACCCAATTTTGCATAACCTCTTCTTTCACCTTCCATTATATCTTTTTTGCCCCTACTCCTTTTCTTTTATGAGAAATTTCTCTATTTAGGAAGTGTAAATTTAATGATCTTTATTTTCTATCAAAAACGTATGAAATGCTATAATTTGCTTCTCATTTTGTGCTTGGATTGAACTCAGAGAAGATATTATCATTTGCTTGCACTGGTAAATTTTCTTAGCTTGGTAACCCTAATATTATTATTTCATTTGTCCAGCCAAGCAATCCCTTTGGTAAAATTTCGAGCCATCAACCTTTTCTCTTTCCATTTTATCTTCTGCTTCTTCGCCTCTCTTGTATGAGAAGCTATTCTCTGATTCAGGAGTTGCACAGGTCTTGTTAATCTTTATTATCTATTGGAAAACCCTGAAAATGCTGTATAAATTTCTAGTTTTTGTTTTGTACCTTCGAGTGTTGTAATTACTTCTCATGTTTGAACACCTTTCAGAAAATAGTGTCATTTGTGATATTTCATTTCTTTGAATGAGATTATCGCTAACAGATTGTTGTATATCACTGTCCCTATCGTATCTTCAGTTGATCTTACTGCACTACAAAAGCTAAGATTTAAGCCTTCATATTAGATTCCAAGCTCCGCAAATCTAAATTATTCCTTCATATTTGTCACAATTACCTATCAAGCATATCCATCACCACTGTAGGATCGTGCAAAATTTCAAGTCGGATACGCAACACTGACTTGTCTTGAATCATTACGCTCATCTTTTACACTAGAGTCTAGAGATATATGATACGTATATCCCGAAGACATATATCTCACTATACACATCAAGGACATATATCTCACTATACACATCAAGGGTCGCCTTGCCTTATCGCTTATCAAATGATCACAGATCTTTATACTTGTAACATGCACCTAACCTTGACAGAAAAAAGGAAAAAAAAATGATCCATACATGCATTCCAAAAATATATCTCACTATTCACATCAACGGTTAGATCGTCATTATCCACGATCGAAGGGTCACAATATCTCTGTACACCTATTGAGCATGCACCCTAAGGCGGAGAAAAGCCCCGTGGTCCATATACGCCAAAAAAAATACACCTTACCATACAAATCAGCGGTTAGATCGCCCTAATTAAGGGTCTTTGTGCATCACGTGAGCTTGTATCCTGGACTTGTCCCACAAGCACAAGTTGGCGATGAGGCCAATGCAAAGCATGACCGCACTTTGATCACATCTCCCTTGCACCCGCAATTATCCCATCCTAAACCCTGAACTTGCCCTGCCTAGGATTCCCCCTTGGGCTTGGGCCCACGAAGTGACTTGAGAACGCGAAGCATTGGGTTCCCTTGGTACTTCCCCTCGGCCCCCTTGTCTTGTTTGAGCCCAAGCAACAAACTTATTCGCCTACTAAACATTGATCACATGTAGTTGTATGCCTTTCTGTTAAACTCCCCTTATTTCCTTTGATGAACTTTTGAGCTTAGAACTAGTAGATCTTAGGGGATTAAAGGAATGAAGGAAATGGCAAAGGGAAGCAATTGTAGAACGTGGTTCTCTTTGGTGGGTCATGAGATCGAGTTCCCTTTCTACTCGAGGGAAGCCATGTGATGTGGCTGCTTAGTTGGGTGGATTAGTGTTCATCTCTTTGCTAATTAGTAAGTAAACCAAGAGGAGAAATGATTGATCTCCTTACTGTCAGATGATAACCCTCGAGCCTCATAATAACTTTTGATTTTTGGTGTGTAGTGAGATAAACGATCCTACTGGGCATAAATCTTATTGGGCATACATTTGAAGTGGATTTACAAAAAGGAAAAAAAAAACAATCATGTTGCGTGAGTACAACCTTCGGTCCATAAAAAGGCTCTCAACCTACAAGAACTTATCAGATGCATGAATGCGATAAAGATAAAGAAAGTTCTTAATTTACTAAGACTATATACGCGGTTTCCCCCGTATGAGTGCTCTAACAAATGTTCTTTCCTTGTACTGTGATTTCATCCTTTTCTCTATATAATTACGGACACTTTTATGAAAAAGAAATATAATCTTATGTAGTCGTAATCTTGCTTTTTTCCATCGGCGTGCTTCAAATTTGTAAGCGCCTTTCTTTGATCGACTGTGCATTTTCCGCTCGATGAAGCTTCTTGTTGTTGTGCGATTTGTATCTGAATTAATGTTGCTCTTCACGACACGTCCCCTGTAACATGATTACCATATGATAATACAATTATCTTAATTTAAAAACCACACCACTTATCATTAACATATTATTTTACAGTATTAGATCACATTAACCTTTTCGCCCAAAAACACGCCCATCTATTTCTTATAATCCCACGTGGGACCCATCTCAGCTTGTAAAGCTTGCGTACTTTACACTAATAAATTACCTCTTTCATGAATGGTTAACAGCCCGCCACGCTCACCAGCCAACGTCTCGGATCCGCTGTTGTGTCCGGTTACTTTAATCAGCACGACCGCGTGGCCACCCGCTCTCTCTTTTCCACGTGGCACGCAAATGTCAGTTCATCAACGTGTTTCCTGTTTTTTTTTCTACAGCGATCTAAGATGGCAACTTAAGATAAGTATTCGCTTGTTTATCAATTTGTACTCTCTTACAGCCCCGTACAAGACGATGCGTTGCCCTTTAGTAGTTGATTAGCTAATTTAATTGGGAGGTTGGTGATTAGACTAATTGAGCAATTAAATAATTAGTAGTTTAATGATGAATACTAGTTGTCTTATATGGCTGCTAGGAAATTGTAGCGCTTGGGAACTGTTCACATGGGAGAAGAAAAAAGTGACGGCGGTTGGGATCTTTGAGGGATATAGATTAAGTGGGAAGGATTGAGACAATTAAAAAAATCATTAGAATAAGCAAGAAGGGTCCGGGGTTTGAATGGGTGATTAAGTTAATGAGGGGTGTAGCAAGTGTATTAGATTAGTGATTTCCATATTTGGAAAAGAATACCATAGATGGAGGGAGAACATGTCACGTGACCTAGTATCAATTTTAAATTGGTGCACCCGTTAAACAATATCAATGTAATCAATAAATAGATGTATAAATAATTAAAATATTAATGCAATCTAAATATTATGTCAAAACAATCATCAATTTTAAAGTATATACTGAGAACCATGTAACGCTCTACATTTTATCCAAATGTGGAGCAAGGACTTTAGGGCCTTAATTATTAGGAAGAAAATGTAGAGTCTTGTAAAATTAAATGGATAACTTGCTTTTTGTTCATTTTTTGCAAATCACGTTATGGCATGGTGTAACTTAAATTAGCCATGCAGGTTATGCTTAAGTAGAGTATAAATTCTGCCAGAACGATCCGCTTGCAAGTGGTTGTTTTGGTATGTACAGGCGGCTGTCATTGCCTCCTATTTGCTTTTGTATGGATCGAAACAGTGTACTGTTAGGACGTAATCTGTGCAATAGCTCTTGTTTGAGTAATAATAAACTCTCGTTTGGTACTAATATTTGTTTGAAATGATATAGCACATGTGAAAACAGGTATACGAATGTTACTAGGCGAAACGACGTGAAAGTTAGTATTTACGCTGATTTCAGCCTTAGAACCATCGATGGTCAAGGTTCATCGATGGTGTATAGTGAACAATCACAAAATTTTATATTGTTAATTTCTAACCACTGATGGCCTATAGTGAGCCATCGATGGTTGTGACCCCGTCAATGGTGTACAATGGCCAATTGCAGATTTTTAGAAATAGGAAATCAAATTATTGATAATTTACAAGCATGTATCGATAGTGCTAAGGGTTTGCGAGGAACCATTGATGGTGGCGACAAATTTCGGCGGATTTGAAGAGCTAATCACAACCATCTGCTTTCATCTCGAATTTCCAATATGATTTAGATATCTCTTTCCTGATTTATTAAACACTATATAAGACTGAAAGAGATAAAATTTGAGTACAGTTCTAGAGTTTGGAAAAGGAGAGCATTTGGAGAGAATTTTTAGGGTCTATGAGAAGAAGTTTGTATTGGAGATTCGAACCCTCGGAGCCTCAAGAAACTCTTTCACGTCACGCTCAACATCTATGGATCGTCTTAGTGAGAGGAGTTGCCTTAGAACTCAATATCTACATCATTCTTTATCGAACTTCGCTTCAATCTTTTGAATAACTGTTTGTTAATCAAAAGGATAGTAAGTCTTCTGATTTTGTACTTAAACTATTTTCGGCAGTTTGTTCCAAACTTTTTTTACGACGTACTCAAGATGGTGATAATTGAGGGTTGGGACTAGCTACAGCTAGATGTTACTCACTATAGAGAGTTAGGTTAGACAACTGATTTTGGGTAGATTTCAGAGTACGGTCTTTGTAAGCCTACTAAATCAGGTTGTGATTCAGGAGAACTTCTAACGCAGTAAGGAAGCTCCTTCGTGAGAAGGAGAGTAGACATAGGATTGTTATCTAGCCACTGTAGAAATCTAGCATGTTCATTGGTTGGTTTTCGGTTTGGTTGTTCGCTTTTATTTTTCTATTTTTTGCTACATATTATATGTTTTAAGCAAAAACAGTAGCAAAACATATCCCCCCACCTCTAAGCGTGCATCTCAGATCTAACAAGTGGTATCAGTGGTTCATTACCCATCTTTAGGATTCATAACATAGAATAGGGATGCCTAGTTTGAATGTCGTAGTGGCTTTTTTGAGGGACACGTTGTGAACCGATCTCCACTTTTTGATGGGACAAACTATAACAATTGGAAAGCATGTATGAGGGTCTTTTTTCTTGTTATCGACCGATTATGATGTTTGGAGTAGTGCAGAGAATGTTTGTAGTGAATCTAATACTATTGTAGAAGAGGTTACTCTTATTACTCCTAGAGATAAGTGGACTTCTTAGGACAAAAAGATTTATTCTTTGAATTTAAAAGTTATGAATGCTCTTTATTGTTCTTTAATTGCTGAATATTTTAAGGTGTGTCAAATTGTTCTACTGTGTAGGAAATCTAAAAAACTTTAGAAGTTACATACAAGAAAACTTCATAGATAAAAGAAGCGAAATTAATAATGCTTATGAGTAAGTATGAGGATTCCAAGATGAAGGGCTGTAGGCTGTCTAAAAATCACAATAGATAGCTGATCCTCATCAAAATACCGATGATGGAAGTTACACTCTGATGACTTCCAGAATGTTATAATTTAAAGACTTTCACATAAATTGTTGAAGGTTACAATCTGACGACCTTCGCAATAACTGATGAAAGCTCTAATCAATAACCTCCATAATCAACATCAGGAGTTACAATCTGACGACTCTCACATATCAAAGAGCTAAAACAAAGATTACAAAACGATGATCTTTGCAATGCTCTGACAGAAAGAGACTACAAATCGACGGTCTCTTCAAACCAAGACGTGGAAGTTCTCCCCGCGTACCAGAATCAAGATGCATTGCATTCATAGCCACGAACGCAGCTCAGATGCAGCTTCCAACGCTACCAACACAGCTTCCAAATCGCTGCAAACGCATCTCAGACGCAACTCCCAATGCTGCCAACGCTGCTTTTAAATCCTGCCAACGCAGCTTCTAACAAGCTACCAACGCAGCTTCCATCCGCTGCCAAACGTAGCTTCCAAGCTGCCAAACGCAGCTTCCAACAAGATGCCAAACGCAGCTTCCAAGCTGCCAAACGCAGCTTCCAAGCTGCCAAACGCAGCTTCCAAGCTGCCAAACGCAGCTTCCAACAAGATACCAACGCAACTTCCAGTTACTGCGTCAGAGCTTCCAAACACTGCGTTCGAGCTTCCAGACACTGCGTTTGAATGCAGAATTTCATTCCAGAATGCAGGATTTGCGTTTGACTCGTTCAAACACGAGCTGAACGGTTTTAAAACCATTTCCCACAATCTGAGGGGATCACAACTCCACTCAGGAGTGATTTAAGAGGCGGTTACATCCCATTAGCCCCACTTAGGAGCGAATTAAGGGGGCGGTTACACCCCTTAATCCTTTATAAATAACTAAGAAATCAGCTTAGTTCGGATCCTGGATTTTGGGCTGGATCTTTCATCCTTCTTTTTGGCAGCAAAGAAGAGATCTTTGGGGGGGAATTGCTGGAGATTTGGAGATCAGCAACAGGAGCTTTCTTCATCCTTGGCTTACAGACCGATTTCGGTTAAATCAACTCTTTCATAGAGTTTCAAACTCGTTCAGAGTTCTCCACAACGTCAAATCGTGAGGAGGAGATACCATTCCAGTGAATCAAGACGTGCGGATCGTTAACGGAGAGCAAACTCGACGCGAGCATTTGAGGGAGGCACTTCATCGCCACCGTGAAGAACCCAGACTTAAACAAAGGGGAGGATTTGCATCAATTCTCTTTTCTTTTGTACATCGCCACCGTGAAGAACCCAGACTTAAACAAAGGGGAGGATTTGCATCAATTCTCTTTTCTTTTGTAATCAGGAAATCCAATTGTAACTGAGATTAAAGAAATACAGATCAATTTTCCTTCATTTCTTTTTACTTCAAATTTTTCCACAAACAAGGGCTCAGAGAGTATTCATGATATGTTCACTCGATTCACGAACATTGTGAAGAAATCAAAAGCTTTGGGGAAGGAGTATAATAATAAGGAGCTTGTGAGAAAAATTATTCGTTCTCTTTCCAGGGATTGGAAATCGAACATAATGGCTATCAAAGAATTATAAAAATTTTCTGAGCTAACTCTTGAGAATCTTATGTGGAATATTCTCACCTATGAAGTGCGATTAAAAGAGAGATAAAATAATTTAGAAGATAACACCAAGAAGAAGTCATTAGCCCTGAAACCTGAAAAGAAGAAATTCTGATCCAAGAAGAAGAAATAGTCAAGCTCAAGTTCTGAAGATAAAAATAGTCATGTTGATCAAATTATTAAAGACTACAAATTCTTCCTCAAATCAAAGGACTATAAGAAATTCCTACAAGACAAACGAAATCATTACACAAGCAAGGTAAATAAATATAATCTAGTGATTCTGATACTGAACAAATTTAATTTCGATATAGGAAACCCAGTCACTTAAGATAGAATTGCCCTCTGAACAAAAAAGATTACAAAGGAAAGGGAAAAAGTTACAAATTGACTACATGGAATGAGTTAGAGAGTAGCTCGAACAATAATAATAAAAGAGTTTGTCCCATGGTTAAAGATAGTAATTCGAATGAATTTAAACATGAGATCTTCGATAGTGAGATATACCCTACATATGATGATTTATATTCTAAATATAATAAAATGTTGGGTTAGTTTGCAAAAACCTGCTAAAACTATAAAGTTATTAAAATATGAATTCAAGTCCAAAGAAAGATAATAAATTGTCGAGTGATAAAGTTAAAAACTTTCTTTAGAATTGAATACATCTAACAAAAATGCCTCTTTTGAATGCATACAATGTCTCATGTATAGAGATATGAACTGTGACTTATCCAAGCAATTAATTGATAAACTTTATGAAAATAAAAAATCAGTTGCTAGGATAAATGAGCATTCATGTGAGTTGTCTTCTGAACAAATAAAGACTGAAATTTGATGTATTACTATAGTTTCTAAAAATAAACAATTTAAGTCCAAAAATATTGATATGAAAAATGTCATGAAAATTTTTTCCTTGGGTTTTAAAGGTTTAAACATAATCCTTTTCAATCAATGATTTGCAAAAGAGAAAATTGAACTTGGTTATTCATATTCAAACAATATAAAAAGTTTCAACCTTCTTTTGTTTTACACTCATCTCAAATATATCTTTTACTATTTGTATTTTATGTGGTATAATGTGTCATATTTTAATGAATTATTAAAAGCAATACAGACTTAAAATAGTCAAGTAGATTTTGGTTTCTAAAGGCACAATTACTAACCAAATTGGACCTATGTGAATACCTAGGTTACGCCTTTCTACTTTTCTGTAGGCGTGCAGAAAGGCTAAGAAGCAAGGCAACATTCGTTGCGGTTGCTTAAGGCATTTTCAAAAGACAATAATATGTTCCCTAACCTAACCAAGAAGAAGAAAGAGATGAGAAGTTGCTAATACATGCAAAAAGGATTTTATTATGCAAAGCAATGATTTATTACAAAAGCACAACTTGCATAAATATTTGTTTCAGTAAATCTTCTCAAAGGAATAAGTAAAGGTAAAATTATACAACCCTTTCTTGTTGTACGTAAATAATTTTCTTGATTTTTCTTTCTTTTTAGGGCTATTTTTTTAGATTTTTTCTTTTTCCTTTTCCATTTTTTATATAGAAAAAACAAAACAAATTTTTTTTTCTTTGAAAAATTTAAAAAACTTTGGATATGTCTACGTATATGCTTTTATAAGATTGAATCAGATTCTATTATCTTTTGGTATATAGGCTCAATTATGTCGCACATGTTCACATATGATTTTCATGTGTGTGTGTGTGTCCACACAAAGATAAAAGTTTGGTTACTTAACACATTGTTTCACGAGACACTTCATGCTATATTTTCACACACCTATTTTTATACTTATCATGTTTTATATTGTGAAATAGTAGTAAAAAGTTTTTTTATTCTGTTTATGAGATATTTTTAGAATATATCAAGAGCTCTTTAGCTTACTATTTGACTTGAATTTAAGCACAAATATATTTTTTAATGTACAAAAGTACATTTGTGCTAAAAATATCAAGCAAAAGAGTGTATTTGTGAAAAGATGATCTGTTTTCAGCGAAAGTTGTTTCCATTGCAGATTCCATTAAAACTTCGATCGTTTACAAAGAATTACAATAAAAATAAAAGAAAATACAACTCTCGAGAAAATAACACAGAAATTGTCTATCAACTCCTGCTTTTGTGGGACTTTGCCTGTGCCGGGAACGCTTTAGTTCGTGGACCACCGATTCGTAGATCGAGAGGTTGTTTAGGGATCTCTCCTTCGTTTATCGAAGTAAAGATTTGAAAACGAATATCTTATCGATGTAAGATGTTCGTTCTTCCAAAGATCAAGTCTGAGCTTAGATCTCTAGGATTCACCAAATGATGCTTGTCAAAGGGTGAAAATTCTCTCTTTCTTTCTCAAAATCACCAAAGACTCAAGTCTCTTCTGCTCCAAAAATCCTCTTCCCCTTTATTTCGTGCTTAGGGAGGTATTTATAGGGGTATCAGTGCACCACAGTTGAAACGGGGACAAGATAACTGACTGAGTATTTTCTCTTTGGCCGCTGCAGTCTACACTGCCGCGCCTATTGGCGCGGCAGTATAGGCTGCCACGGCCAAAGAGGCGGTTATCAGCACGTTCCATCGTGCTTAAAACCGTTCTCCCACGACCTTTAACCACTTTTTTCGTGGTTTAACTGCTTGTCCACGTCAGCACACGTTCTGTTTCTGGTATGCTGCCACGTGGGCCTCAAAAATCATCATATAACTGTTTCGTAACTGCTGCAACACTCCTTTAACATAGCCGCGACAGCATATAGTGCCGCGGCTTAAGCGCGACAGCTTGTCGTGTCGCGGCTGAAGCGCGACAGCTTGTCGTGTCGCGGCTTGGGCGCTGCAATCTAGGGTGCCGCGGCTATGTTAAAGGAGTGTTGCAGCAGTTACGAAACAGTTATATGATGATTTTTGAGGCCCACGTGGCAGCATACCAGAAACAGAACGTGTGCTGACGTGGACAAGCAGTTAAACCACGAAAAAAGGTGGTTAAAAGTCGTGGGAGAGCGGTTTTAAGCACGATCAAACGTGCTGATAACTGCCTCTTCGGCCGCGGCAGCTTACACTGCCGCGCCAATAGCCGCGGCAGTGTAGACTGCAGCGGCCAAAGAGAAAACGGCCAGTCAGTTATTTCGCCTCCGTTTCAACTGTGGTGCACTGAGAGCCCTATAAATACCTCCCTAGGCACGAATTAAATCTGTATGTCGAAGTGGATCTTGGTGGGTTAGCTGCCGCGGCAGCTTATACTGTCGCGCTTGAGCGCGGCAGCATAGACTGCCGCGCTCGAGCGCGACAGCATCGAATGCCGCGCAGCGCCTCAGCCAATCGGGTTATAAAACGCTGTTGGGCCTTTTTTCGGGTCATTTTCCCCGCTTCTTTGAGTTCGAAATCCCCTCAAATACCCTATAAAAGGTTTCTTTGGCTTTTCCCCTCTCCATCTTTTCATATTTGGGCGATTTCTTCTTCGAACCAAATCTAGGGTTTCGGGTGATTTTCTTGATTTCGAGCTTCTCCTCCAGTTGTCTTATCTTTCAAGTTCGATCCTTTCTATCCCCTGGTAAAACCGAGCCTATCCCTTATATTTCATGGTTGTTTTGCTATTTAACTCGAGATCTCGTCTCTAAACCCTAATTTTCTTTGATCCTAGGTTGATTTCACCATGTCGCCAAAGAAAACCCGTGCTTCGAAGGGTAAATCTGCAATCCCTGCATCTGAAGAGACGGAGGCCGCTGCCGCTTCATTTGGAGGTGAGTTTTTAACACTTCCCCCCCTTCAAAACTGCTGTTTTTGCATATATAACCTCGTTTGCCTCCTTTGAGAGGCATTCGGGAAGAGTTGACATCCTCCATCGAGAGGATTGACGCTTTAAAAACATATATCTTGTTCAATCAAGACATATACCACAGTCAAGATGCGAGTTTTTGTCGAACTCGTGTTTTGTCGAAATCAAGGGGGCTGCTCAGTTACCGCGGCAGCACGTGCTGTCGCGCCTGAGCGCGACAGTATAGGCTGCCGCGGTAACGCGCGACAGTATACTGCCGCGGTAACGCGCGACGGCAACAACCACCGCGGCTACTTAGTGTGGGTTTACTTGTCCGTTAACCTCTTTTACACAACTGTTTTCCAACTTTTCTTTGTAGTCCCCTTTCCCTCTGTGGCCTTCTCTGATAGAGAGGACCCAGGCCAGAGTGATACTCTTCACGCATCCTTTCGCGGCGACTTTTTGGTTAGAGAGGCTCACCAGTTTAGTAAAGACTGTGATAATAGTATTCCAGAGTTGATTCGTGAGGGAGGTCGTCGCACTCTGCGCGCTTTGCTGACCGACTCACCCTTAACTCCAAATAGAGATTCTACCGAACTGTTGAAGAAGCCTGACTATCTGTTCGGAGATTCGATAGAAGATCCAGACAATCTCTGCCGTGGCTCTGAACTTTGGTTGAATGAGCATGAAGGTGCTTTTCTATTTCTTCCTCCATTCTCTCGTCAATATTCGATTCTGCAATTAAGGAATCTGGCTGTTTCGAGAAAAATGGCGTGGCATCTAACAGAAGATTATGAGCATATCCATTGTGGATTTATTGGCAATGATATTAGCGCTCCTGGCTCCACCGGCAGGCATAATGTCCGTGGCCTTCACCCAGGGATATTTGGACCAGATAGCGGGCCCCAGAACGAACTGATGATAAGGGCCAATACTGTAAAGAATAGGCTCGCTCGGGTTGGCCGAGAACTCCCCATTCCAAAATTTAGATGTTATGGATGGGTTCATTCTCTTCCCGACAAATGGTGGGCTAGGATGACCAAGTATGTACTCAATCGTTGGGATCAAGAGTTAAGGAATTTGGGGTTATATGCTCCGATCCGAGCCAGTATGCATGGTCTTCCAGTCAGCGTAGATCATTTTCTCGCTTTATTTGAGTCTTATATTCCGGAGGCCAATACATTTCTTACCAAGTATGGGGAGTTAGGGCTTCCGCTCCACGAAATGATACGAGTATCTGGACTGCCATTGGGGAACACTCCTTATCAAGAATATTTTCCCAACAATCGTCAGCTCATGAAGATGAAGAAGGTTGGCTCTCCTGCTTATGACATACTCTGGGAATTAACTTGTCACTATCAAATAGCGATAGCCAAGATTGAAGTAAAGAGTAAGAAGGCAGCTCGAGTTAGTTTAAAACAGTTCGCTCACTATTTGTTTCAGAATCTCGAGAGCCCGACCGGTGAAGCTGTCTGCGAATCACCGATTCTGACCCCTTCGGACGTTAACAGGCTGATTACGAAGATTAATGCCCAATCTTATAGAACCGAGTCATCTGAAGGCGGTTTTCTTAAGGGCACTAAATTCAGCACTTTCTTATGGCAAGCAGCCTGCGACTCTTCTTTCTGGTTATCTGGCCATATGGCTAAAGAAATGTGTAGTGCCACATCAATCTTCCGAGGCGCTTCCTCTTGAGGTTCTTCTTCCCGCCGTGCAACTAGCCGTTGGAGGTAGGTTATCCTTACTCTCCGCTATGATTGCTGCCCTCCATAGCGGTTTGCGTAACCTAGCTACCACTTTTACCAAAGTGGGTGCTGAGCCTTCAACTAAAATTCCATTGTCGAGTGTCGAACTGCCGTACACATATTTAATGGCGTGGCTAGTTCTCCATCGAGCGGACATGATGTCAGCACCTGACACGTCTGATCCAGAAATCCCCTTGTTGCAGCTCTTAGAAGGATGTAAGTGGTTATATCCTTCCCGACCGTGGATTGACCGTACGGTAGATCTCAGTGTCCCTCTGTTGCAAAATCTCGAGAATTGCAAATGGAGCAAACATCGAGAGCCGGACATAACGAGGCAGTTTAAAATTCACAAATGTTGGGAATTTTTTCCTTGCTTCCCTCAGTTCTCCGGTACTTACAACACTACCTTAGTGGATGCTGAAGACCCAAGGCAGAATCGTACCATCTTGGATGTCGGGTGCTTCAGATGGTTGATGAATATTCGACCTGGATATCTGTTGTTCAGGATAAGGGATGTTTGCCACATCGAACCCTATCTTCCATGTCGATTCGCCCGTCAGTTCGGGTATGATCAGATATACATCGGCAACCCGAATCGTCACCTCAGCTTTCGAGGTGGACTTATCGACGGGGCGAGAGCTTGGTTTTGGAGCATTGCCGGCTGCACCAATGTTGAATTTGATCTCCCCTTAGAGACGCCGCCTCTACGGATGACTTTCCTCTTTTGCAAATGGCTGATAGCCACCAATATTGCCACTCGACGTAGGAGGATATCAGACTCAGAGGAGGAAATAGCTCCACGACAAGCAACAGAACCGCCTCGTGAAGCTGTGATGTCGCCTCGAGGAAAAGAGGCTGCTGAATCATCAAGGAAAGGAAAGGAACCGGCTCTCCCAGTTGATAGTGAAGAGGAGTTTGATAGTGAAGCAACCGAAACTTCAGAAGGGGAAGACGAGAATGAATCAAGTTCTGAGGAAGTATCTGGCCTTCCCGATTCATTCTTTGATAGAGGACTTGTAAGGCCTTCTGTCGCTCCGACCCAACCACAAGCTGCTCCAAAGAAACGTAAGGAAAGAGTCGTCATGGAACATCCTAACCGGATGACGGTAGAAGTTCTTAGTTGCGACGAAGAGGATGAAGAGGATATGGTGCCTCTCATTCGTCGGCAAATATCTCGAACTTCTACTCAAGCTCAAACTCAAGTTTCTCCCCGAGCTGAGTTACGCACCAAACATCGTCATGAAGGTTCTGGTGCACGCCCTCTGAAGAAACAGAAGAAAGCTGTTTCTAAACCGCGCGTTCATCTTCCTGCTGTAGAAGAGACATCCGGTCGTAGTGTTTCTTCTGATGAACAAGGTAGCGATTTGTTTTTATAGCTTTTACACTTTTTTGATGTTCAAACTTATTTCATGTTCAACTTCTGCAGGGAGTCGAGAGGAAGGAGAATTGCCAGCTGATGCTGCTTCTCCCGGAGGTATGGAAATTGAGGAAACAAGCTTCGTCCAACAAATGCATGATGCTCTGAAGGAAGGATCGGCTGATGTTCCACCCACTCCTGACGTTGATCCATCAGCTGCGGACACAGGTACTGATCTTTCTCCTCTCGGAAGAGAAATCCGAGAAATGAATGAGTCGGACCGTGTGCCTCCTCTAATGACCTGTGCGCTTTCTCTCCTTTTAGTCAAATTAAAAGAAGCAGGTACCAGTAGTGGAGCTCTCGAATCAGCCCCGACCAACGAAGGTAAAATTAATTGTCTTTTTGAGCAAATTCGTCTAAATTTATGTGTCATTTACGACTCAACACATTTTGTAGATGTCACAATGCACGAATCTGTTGGAGGAGAGACCACGCATACAACAGAGGTCGAGGAATTCAATGAACATCACCTCGATTTCAATCTCTCTGAAGGCGACCATGAGTATATCTCCGACTTATTATCGGGGAAAACTCCTGGTGCAGCCACGGAATCCAGTGTTGGAGTCGGTTCAACAGAAGCAGGTCCTTCTGAAAGTAAGACCTTTATTCTGTAAACTCCATATATGCATACATATATATTTTAACTTGATTAACCATATAAGTATTTGAATTATAGGACCAGTTACTGGAACTGATACTACTATCATCACCGAAACATCTGAACAACCGGAGGGTAGTGAACTCGTGCCATGGGCAGGAACTGAGGTTGATTTGCAATCATCAGTTCTTGAACCTCAACCTTCTACTCCTATGGACCCCATGATGATAGAAGTCACTGTCACTCCCCAGATTAGTCCAGTTGCAACAAAAGCGAGACCAACTGAAGAAGTTGGTACATCGGCCGATGTTGTGACTAGAATTGGTGAGTTTCATTTATCGTTTGTTTCAAGCTCGGATTATCATTATGCTCATTGTAATCCTCCTGTTTGTAGAATCTCCTCTTAAAGAGTCTCTTAGTTTGGACCCGCCGTCCTCTGAGACTTTAGTTGAAAAAGTCCCTGATGTAGCGGGTGCATCAACAGCTACCATTCCTGAACCAATCTTGACTGTTCAGGAATCCAGATTATCATCCTTGAGCGAACCAAGTCATGCTGAAGGTTCTTCCGTCGAATTTGGTATGCTTTAGTTTGTTGTCTTGTATGCATATATATATACTGTACTGACTTATTTGACTTTCTCGCAGTTCCTTCATCATTATCAACTCAAATCCAAGCGTTATTGGTTGATGACGATCCGGACAAGTCTGTTATCTGCTCTAATCTCCAAGGCTTCATCTCCTTTTTGAACTCTATGGTCGATCGCATTCTCTTCAAAAGATCGTATTTTGAGAATTATAAAAAATCTTTTGAGCGTTTTATATCAGGGTTCAGAGAGGAAGGGTATAACGACTTAGCCGATTCAGTCACCGCTTATTTGGTTGATTTGAGGCAACATATTGAACTTCTGCAAACTCTTCGCACCAAAGGCGTACCTTTTTACATCGCTTCTCATATGGAATCCAGGCTGCAAGCGTGGCGTGATTCTCAAGAATCTGCCAACTCCGAACTCCAACAGTTAAGAGCCCACAGTCATCAGCTTAGGGTGAATATTGGCAAAAGGACACAAGCCAAGGTCAACCTACGCCGAGATATAAAATCGAGTCGAGCGGAAATAGCTCGCTTAGAGGAGGAACTTGCAATGGCCAAGGATGCTCTTGATGTCTTGGAGTCTGAGTTGACGCAGGAAATTCATGTTGAGGAAGACCTGTTACAGCAACTGAACTTTCAAGATAAAATAATTGCTGAAAAGGAACAAGAGGTCGCCGCGCTTCAAAGTGTTGATGAAGAAGCTTTCAAAATTAAATTGACGGCTGAGCTTGAACAGACTTATGCGTTAGAGCTGTCAAAACTTGAAAATCAAATTAGTCAATATAAACTCTTGTAATCGGAGAACATTATATTTTTGTTTGTAGCTTTGTTTGAAAATTCTTGGTCAATATAGTGAACCTTTTTGCTCATTATATTGAATCTTTTTGCTCATTGAGGTTTTTTATTATGATTACTCATTCTTATTTAGAATAAATAACCATAATACTTATAGGATTTTTGGCAAATCCTCAGCCATCAACGGATTTGATATACCTTTACCGATTACCGTTTGAATCGGGCTAGTATGTGAATTATCTAAGTCCGTTTCACATATAACGTTGCGCTAAAAGAATTAAACTCTTTTAGACTTTGAACTACACTGTTGAATATGTAGGCTACATGTGTTAGATGTAGGCTTATCTCTAATAAGGGATAGAGATAACATCCCCCATGTGTGAACAACATGGATTTCAAAGTGTGAATAGGTTGCATTTCCTATATAGGACAACGAACCCAAAATCGGAGAGAAAAAGAATTGTATATTCCATTTCTCAATCTCTTGTTTGTTGGTAGAGATAAACCCATACTCGGAGAGGAAGAATTTTATATTCTATCTCCTGGTCTCTTGTTTGTTGGTAGAGATGAACCCAGAATCGGAGAGGAAGAATTTTATATTCTATCTCCTGGTCTCTTGTTTGTTGGTAGAGATAAACCCAGAATCGGAGAGGGAGAATTTTATATTCTATCTCCTGATGAAAAGGAAACTCACAGTGGAATCTCCACTTAGAGAAAATAGGTTGGTTTGAATAACCCTAACTGTCATAAGGTTTGATTACTCAATTCAAAAGTAAACCTTTCGTTCGCAAAAATGAATCGAAAGGAGATTTTGGTTGTGGTCCTAACTGTAGTAAGGTTTGACCAAGTGGGAATTTTGAGACGATCCTAACTGTAGGAAGGTTTGATCGCTCAATTTGTGGACCTCTCGTTCATGGAACGAATCGAGAGGGGATTTTGGCTTTGGTCCTAACTGTTTAAAGGTTTGACCAAGTGAGGAATAGGAGTAGGGTGCAAATAACAATGAGTTTGTTGATTTGCACAAACTAATCGGTGGGAAATTTTGATTTTAAACATAAGAATTTGACACGAAATAATCTGTCGACTGATACATACTGATGATCGTTGATCAATCCGACCGATGGGGGTTTCATAGCGTGAGATTACAAATCATCAAATCTCATCTTCCATGATTATATTACAAGGTTTTGCTGAGGAAAGATTAACTATCATTAAATCTCATCTCAACAAAAGTTGTAAAAGAACAATGAATTATTCAAATGACCAGCTTCTCATTTAAAATAGTGAACTGATCTCGGGTTATCCTGAAATATCCTATATAGGATTCTCTAGGAACTTCCCGCTTTACACAGGTTATCCTGAATATATTACGGATAATATTTTTTCAGGAACTTCCCATTTATTGGCATCATCAATTTGTTGCCATCTTGGGTAACCAGGCGATATGCACCGTTCGAATAGACTGTTTCTATCACAAACGGTCCTTCCCATTTAGGTTCAAATTTGCCTTTCTTCTTAGAAGTGAGAATCATAGGTCTTCGAACGGCGAGAACTAGATCTCCTTCTTTAAAGCTTCGTCGTCGGACCTTTTTATCGAAAGCCCGAGAAATTCTAGCTTGATAAAACTCGATTTGTTGTTGAGCTTCCAAGCGTTTCTCATCTAACATCTCTAATTCCTCGAGACGTTTCTGATGATGTTCTTCCGTCGTCATTCCCGTTACGAGAGCGATACGGAGAGAAGGAATCTGCACTTCCAATGGAAGAACGGCTTCACACCCATACGTTAAAGCATACGGGGTGGCTCCGGTAGGCGTGCGGACGGTCGTACGATAAGCCCAGAGAGCTTCGCCGAGTTTGTCATCCCAATCTCGCTTATTGGTTTTCACCAATTTTGCCAGGATTTTGATGATAGTCTTGTTAAAAGCTTCGGCCAATCCGTTAGCTGTAGGATTATAAGCAGTCGACGAAACGTCTTTAATCCCGAATTTACCGCAGAACTTGATGAATGCGTTGCTCACGAACTGAGGACCGTTGTCGTGCACTATTCGCCTTGGCACACCGTACCGATATATGATATGGTGTTTGATAAATTTGATGACATTGGTCGTCTTTACTTCTCTAAGTGGAACTGCTTCTGCCCATTTCGAGAAATAATCGGTGATTGCCAGAATGAAACGGTCCCCTTTAACCGAAGGTGGAAAAATAGGACCTACTATATCCATTCCCCAAGTTTCAAACGGCCACGATGTCGCCGAAGGATGCAGATATTCAGGGGGTATGTGCATATAATTTGCATGCAATTGACACACTACACATTGTCGTGCGTAATCGACTGCGTCTTTCACCATAGTTGGCCAATAATATCCGATTCTCCTAAGTCGGTCGCAGAGTTTAGGACCGGGCTGATGTGCACCGCATATCCCATTATGTGCCTCTTTGAGTGCTTGTTCCGCTTCTTTACTGGATAGACAACGAAGTAAAAGACCATCATAAGCTCGTCGATACAACGTTTGCGATGTGGCATTGTAATAAAATCTCGGCGCTCTTCGCCGAATCGATTCCCTTTCTCTTACATCTTCAGGTAATATACCATGTAAGACGTAGTCAATAATAGGAAAACGCCAATCTCGAACTTCGGGTTCAACTCCAGTTGAGTATACCTCTTTAGCATTCGAATCGTAGATTGGAACAATAAGCTGATGAGTCCTCACTGTAATTAATTGCTCTGTTTCGGGAGGTTGAGCCAAGGATACTGACAATGCTGCCAATGCATCCGCGTATGTATTTTGGAGACGCGGAACGTACTCGATGAAAAATTCTTCAAACGAGCTTGCTATTTCGATGGCCACCTGGTGGTATGGAATCAGGTCTCGATTTCTGACTTCATACTCTCCTCGTATTTGATTAACCACCAGTTGAGAATCTCCAAAAGCTTCAAGGTATTCGACCCCCAGCTCTTTGGCGAAATTAAGTCCGATTATTAATGCATTGTATTCAGCCACGTTATTAGAGCATGGTTCAGTCAGTGAATATGCTCTAGGCAAGACGTGCTTTTCCGGGGAAACTAAAACGACCCCCACTCCTGAGGAGATTTTAGAACATCCGGGTGCACTTGCCACGTTGGTTGATCGGGAAGCCCCATCGAAGTACAATTGCCACACTTGTTGATGTGAGGTGGTATTAACTTCGTGAGTTTCATCTGGCAGGTCGTCGTACAATTCGACTACATCCTTCGTAGGGTTTTCTGCCAGAAGGTCGCAAATAGCTCGTCCTTTAACAGATTTCTGCTGTTTGAAGTACAAGTCATATTGCGATAAGAGTAAAGCCCATCTGGCCAAACGCCAATTCATGGAAGCCGGTTGGGTCATGAACACTCGGACGGGATTTATGTTGGAAATGACATAAATCGTCTGTCCGACTAAATAATGTCGCATTTTCTGAATCGCGAATACCAAAGCGAGGCATTCCTTCTCAATCATCGGATAACGAGACTCAGCTCCTACCAATGTACGACTCAGATAATACACAGCTTGCTCGTGACCGTTATCGTCGTCTTGTGCAAGTAAGGCACTTAACGAATGGCTCGTCGCTTTGACATAAATCAAAAACGGCTTGCCCGATTTCGGTGCAACGAGAATAGGTGGATTCGCTAGATATTTCTTGATATCTTCGAATGCCTTCTGACATGCTTCATCCCAAATGAACGACACGCCTTTCTTTGCGAGTTTGGAAAACGGTTGACATTTTCCGGACAAGTTCGATATAAACCGACGGATATATGCTAATCGACCTTGCAATCCTCTGAGTTCTTTAAGATTTCTTGGAGGCTGCAGTTCGTTTATCGCCTTCACCTTATCAGGATCAATATGAATACCTTTTGTGGTGACGACGAATCCAAGAAATTTGCCGCTCGACATTCCCAGGAAGGATTTAGTCGGGTTCATTTTCAGCTGATGAGTTCTCATAAGCTCGAACATTGTCTTTAGATCGTTAATGTGGTCATTTTTATCACGACTCTTAACGACTAGGTCATCAACGTAGCATTCGACTGTCTTCCTAAGGTGTTCTTGAAAGATCTTCGTCATCGCCCGTTGATACGTAGCACCGGCGTTCTTCAAACCGAAAGGCATAACGGTATAACAAAAGACGCCAAGAGGTGTTCTGAAAGCTGTATGCTTTTCATCATCCGGATGCATCTTGATTTGATTATACCCAGAAAATCCATCCATGAACGACATTCTTTCAAACCCGCATGTGTTGTCGATAATGACGTCCGTAATCGGTAGGGGAAAATCATCCTTGGGGCATGCTGTATTCAGATCTCTGAAGTCAATACAGATTCTGATTTTTCCGTTCTTTTTGAGGACTGGAACGATATTGGCCAACCATTCAGGATGTTGTTCCTCTCTGACAAAACCCGAGTCAATTAGCTTCTTAACTTCAGCTTCTATTGCCTCCATAATTTGCGGACGAAACCGTCTTTGTTGTTGCTTGACAGGTTTAGCATCCGATTTTATGTTAAGGGTATGCATTGCTACATTTGGGTCGAGTCCTGGCATATCTTCGTAGTTCCATGCGAAAACGTCGATATACTCTTTAACGAGGGCAATTAATTCCTCTTTTTCGTCTGGCGGGAGATCACCGCTGATAAATATAGGCTTCGGATTATTTTCGTCACCCATATTAACTTGAACCACTTTATCCTCGGTAGGAGGTTCTCTTTGCTCAAATCGATCACCGTATTGGATATTCATGTAATGCATCCATGGATCTTCCCAAACAGGTAACTGATCGTCTTCTTCTGTTGTGGAAGGGTCAACCGTCGCCATGTTCGACATTAGGGATTTGAATCTTTCACCAATGCTCACGTCAGAATCCCAATTTGAAGTGTCGGATGAATGTCCGCTCCTATCTATTAATTGGTTAATGATTTGTTGGCCATAATCGTCTTCGGATGAATCATAACCCAGACCTCTATTACGACTGTAGTAATTATCTGGTTTTCCTTTTGGTACATAGGTAGAACGGGGTGGAACCCTAATACCTTGACCAAAATAAAGGCCTTCACCAAGTGAAAGGTCATAGCCTCGACTCATCATATAATCATTCGCTTGAGAACTATACCGAGAGAAGTGTCGCCCGGGTTTTTCTTCATCCGAATTACTATCTAAGAAATGATCTGGAGTGGGGGATGATTCCCCTTTTCCAAAGATTATCTCTTTTTCACCCCCTGCCTTTGCGGGTAGGATCATAGTTGTTCCAGATGAGCTTTGGAGGTGTTTCGTCGCCGTACAAGACGAACGAAGTGGCATATGTATACTAGAGTCGTCGTACAATTTCTGCATTACATCATCAAGACAATGCGAGTACTCTAAATCATGATTTATTATTTCATCGGCAAGCTGCCAGTTACAACTTTCGTCCGACGATTCATCACCGTCAAGATCGATTACAAGAGGTTCAATGTCATTTAGTACAAGACCTTCACTATAATCGAGCCCGGCTTCGGTATCAGCTTCTTCTCCGCTGTCCGTGCCATGGGCCGATGGTTCAGTTTCGGACTCAGCACCATAAAGAAGGGAGTCAGTAAAGTAATTTTCTAACCCCTTGAATGGTTGCTTATCCGCGACCACCGTCTTGACCTCTTCATTAGTGTCGACATACTTCAAACACTGATGGAGGGTGGAAGGAACTATAAGATTACCGTGGATCCATGGGCGACCCAACAGTAAGTTATAGGAAGTCTCTGCATCTATCACATAGCAAGTGACTTCAGACTTTAGATCTCCGAGTTGACACTTCACCCGGATTTTTCCCAACGGTCGTGACCCGCTTGTGTTGAAACCATAGATAACCGTTCCAGTGGAGGCTAACTTGCTGGCGGGAATTCCGAGGTGGTACATCAAACGAAGTGGCATGATACTAACAGCGGAACCCGGATCGACTTGGATCCGACTGGCGGGAATTCCAAGGTGGTACATCAACCGAAGTGGCATGATACTAACAGCGGAACCCGGATCGACTTGGATCCGGTTAACCATGCTCGAACCGATATATCCAGTAAAATATAACGGTCTATCATGCTTCGAATTTCTGACTTGCATATCTTGTTTTGTAAAAGCGATGCAAGGAAACTTGGTGGCTGCCAGATTGCAGTGCTGCACTGATGACTCTGGCTTTTCAGGAATTGGCTTGATCTGAGTGAGGAATACCTCGGAATCAGCCAAAGCTTCTTGTAAAGCTTCTCTGGTTTCTTTCGAGAGGCGCAACAACTCATACAGCGTAATTCTTGCTGGGATATTAGCCAGCTGAGCCATAACGTCGAAACGATATGGAGTGTTTGAGCTTTCCGGTTTGTCTCGTCCAATCGGTCGACTAAAACGAGACTGCTTCGGAATTTGAACTTCTCTGTGTTGAGGTTCTTTCTCCTTTTGCTTAACAACTTTTTGAGGTTTTTCAGTTGCTACTGGTGGAGTCATGGCTACCCCCAGCTCCGTAAGAGTTTTGGCATTTGGATCTGAGGTTTCCGGATACCTATAATGGTATTCATTTCCACTTCTTGTAGCGAAAACTTCCTGTTCTCCATCAAAAAGTAATAATGCTGCTATCTCCTCATCATTCTTTTCAGGAATTGCCGAGGCTCCATAACAGGACTTCTCCTTTCGCTTGCTTTTCGACTTCTTCTTCGACGTGGATGCTGTCCATTGCTCATCTTCAAGCAAATCCGGATGAACCCAAAGGATTTCGCTATTGGGGGCTGTGTGAGATACAAGCCCTTTCTGACGCTGTCCATGAGGGTCATCGTTGATGATTTGCATTTTTACTTTTGATACTGGCTCGGCTTGAAACCAGGACAAAGGAACTGATCCGAAGCTAATAGAGACCGCGTTCGCGCCTACCTTCTTCTCCTTTGGCTTTGGTGTCACGATACCAACATCAATTAATGTTTGTATTTTATCCTTTAAGACATAACATGTCTTAGTAGGATGGTGGACCCTTCTGTGATAAGCACAATACTTTGGGTCATTGATCTTCGTTGCTTCTTCTTGGTTTGTGACCGGTGGAAGCTTGATCTTGTTGTTCTCTAACAAGTATTTGAAGATGACCGGAACTTCATCATCTTTGAAAGAGTATTCCTTCGGGAATCTGGGCTCAGAATTCTTAAACTGCTTCGAAGGCTGTTGATTCTGGTTTGGCGCCAACTGGAAGGATGATTGTTGCGGTTGTTGCGGTGGCTGTTGTGACGTCTGATGTGCGTCCACAGCGGCTACAGACCCTCTTCCTCTGCCTCGAGGGTTAAAGTTCTGCTTTTGATTTTGATTCTGATTATTAGCTGGTGGCAAACCTCTCTCCAAATTCTTTCTCTTGAGAAAGCGTTCAGCTTGCTCACCCCTCACTTTCAATTCCTTCCAAGTTTTAGAGGGCACAACCCCATCACCTCTAACACATCCAATGACAAGTTGTTGTGACATGTTTGTAGGATGAACTCTTCTGTGAGTGGATCTATGCAGTTCACCGCTTTATCCCGGAATCTTTTGACAAAGACGTCAACCGATTCCCCATCCTTCTGCTTCTCATCCAACAACGTGCCAATTGAAACCTCAGTATCGTCGTCGAAGAAATTGGTGAGAAATAGTTCTTCCATATCTTCCCAGCTAGTGATACTCCCAGGTTTAAGGCGTCGGTACCAATCGAAGGCAGGCCCGCGGAGGGTTCCTACGAATGACCGGACCATCAGGGCTTCGTTCCCGGATATCGCGCCGAGATGTGACTTGAAATAGATCAAGTGTTGAGTTGGTGAACCCCTGCCATCAAAAGGAGTAAAGTTAATCAAATTAAATTTCTGGGGATAAGGAATCAGGTCCCACTCCCTCGGGTACGGGTATGGAATGCCCGTTTTCTTCACTTCTTGGGCTGTCATCAGAGCGTTGACTTTGCTCTCGAGATCATGCATCTTCTTGTATTCTTCCTCGCTCTTCTTCAAGTAGATCTGCGGAGGTTGAGTGGATGACTTGGTCGGACCGCTTCCGGAGTTGTCTTTATCTGGAGGAGGATCTTCAAAGATGGTCTCATCCTCTTCATTACGCCGACTGGACTCCGCCCTCTGGCTCGACTCCGGTTGGTGCTGTTGAACTTACAAATCTCGCATCTGCTGCATGGTCAGCTCCATCTCGGTCTTGAACTCAGCTCTAATTTCTTCGCGTTGTTTAGCCAACGCTTCCTGGAGTATATGAGTCAGTTGATCCGGCGTGATCGCAAATGATTCTCTGACTCGCCCAACACTGGACGCGGTATCGTCCGATGCAATGGCGGAAGACCCCGCTCAACTCTCCCTCCTGGAGAGAAATCAGGGTCGGGATTGACCGACTTTTGCTTCCCTTTGTTGGTCATGTTGATAGTGACCTCGGGGAACTCATCTTGTCGAACTACCGGTTTCTTTTTGTTGAAACGCCTCACCTTAGGTCTTGACGCTTCATTGGAAAGTCTTTGGAATACGGAGACTCTTGTTGAATCAGTCTTGGAGCATCCGCATTCCGTCAGCATTGCCTTGATGAGTCTCTCACAGGAGCAGTGAGACTCGTTTTCTTGTACAACTCTTTTTCTTGAATTATTTTTCTGATAGTACAGCTCATCGTTGTTACGATTTGAGCAACCTATCTCTTTCTTCTGAACCTTGTTAACATGCGCAGGACGACTTGTTGTCGCTTCTGAGCGATCCAAGGTTGAATTTTTAAATCCACCCCCTTGCGGGAATGGTGTCATCATCGGTCCTAGACGAGAATGAACTGGTATTCTCTCGTTCTGGACTTGTGCAGTTCTGACAGGAGGATGTTTACGACCCCCTGTATAAGAAACCACTAAGGGTTTACTTGCCGGGTTTGACTGTTCTTTGGTTGGGGCTTTGCCCTGATTGTCAAATGCCAAACTAAGGAGATCCAATTCCGTGAGTTTGACTTTTAATATGTCCGGCTTGTCCTGAATCTTTACTGGTGACGCAGTAGACGGGCTTGGGACGGATGCTGAAGGAGTTGAAATGGGGTCTTCATTGACCTTCTCTTTGCCGCGGCAGCCATAACTGTCGCGGTTGTTTGATGGGCCGCGGCAGTATGGGCTGCCGCGGTTATATGATGAGCCGCGGCAGTACGTACTGCCGCGGTTATATGATAAGCCGCGACAGTCTGTGCTGCCGCGGTTGAAGACTGACTTCCTCTGTATTCTTTGGGTGTTCTCGTTTTTGGGAACCCAAACTCTACAGTTCTTTTGTGGTTTTCCATCTACCACTTCCTTTTTGTTTTCCTGCACTTGTTGACGAAGGGCACGAGCGTGAGCAGCTTTTGCTTGACGCCTTTGTATACGCTCCTTCAGGGTAGAACGGGCTCTTTTGACCAGAGTCCATTCCTCTGTCGTAAGCTGTGCAGAGATGTGATTATTTTGCCTTTGGGGCAACTGAACCATCTTTTGATTCCTCGACTTTAGGTCCGTGTAATAATGGACCCCGTCGGTCTGTTGCATGGCCTTAGCCAATTGACGAGCGCGGCGTTGACGTTGTCTCTGACGAGCTCTCTTTGTCAATACCGGAGCATCTTGGTTTAAGGACCCTTGAACTGGTGAAGGGTCATTCGGAACAGAGATGTCGCAGGTTGATTCTTTTGCAATGACTTGGCAAGAATCTCTACCTGCGGTCTTCATTGGAACTGAAGACTCGGGAACTTTCTTGGGAGAAGAAATCTTCCTGCACTTGCGGGGTGAGGAGGATTTTGATGACGAGGATGACATATACTCCTCGTATTTTGCCTGATCGAATTCATATTCGATCTCTTCGGTGACGATGATCTTAATCGGCTGCGACACTGCGGCCTCGGCAGCGAGGCCGCTGGCTCCCACTGTGGTCGCCAGTTTGTTTTCAGCGAAAGTTGTTTCCATTGCAGATTCCATTCGTTCTTCCAAAGATCAAGTATGAGCTTAGATCTCTAGGCTTCACCAAATGATGCTTGTCAAAGGGTGAAAATTCTCTCTTTCTTTCTCAAAATAACCAAAGACTCAAGTCTCTTCTGCTCCAAAAATCCTCCTCCCCTTTATTTCGTGCTTAGGGAGGTATTTATAGGGGTATCAGTGCACCACAGTTGAAACGGGGGCAAGATAACTGACTGAGTATTTTCTCTTTGGCCGCTGCAGTCTACACTGCCGCGCCTATTGGCGCGGCAGTATGGCGCGGCAGTATAGGCTGCCGCGGCCAAAGAGACGGTTATCAGCACGTTCCATCGTGCTTAAAACCGTTCTCCCACGACCTTTAACCACTTTTTTCGTGGTTTAACTGCTTGTCCACGTCAGCACACGTTCTATTTCTGATACGCCGCCACGTGGACTCCAAAAAATCATCGAATAACTGCCTTATAACTGCCATAGCATCCTTCTTTAATTGCCGCGGCACTGCAGGTTGCAGCGCTTAAGCCGCGGCACCCTAGGCTGCCGCGCCTTAGCCGCGGCACCATGGGCTGCCGCGCTTTCGCCGCGGCACCATGGGTTGCCGCGCCTTAACCGCGGCACCATGTCCTGCCGCGCCACAGTGCTGCATGATGTCGTGTATATTGTTCTTCTATTTTGTCTTGAGAGGTGTTTGGATGTCCGTAAACATTTTTTGACGCCTACATGATCAAAGCTCCACATTTCAAAATCCACAAAAAAAATTAAGTGTGTCTGTTAAAAGATGGTTAAGGGCCCAAACTCACGAATAAAAATTATGCATATCTCAAATGGTATTCATCCTTTATGGAATATTGATATAGTTAGAGATAGTGTGTAGCACCAGTCAAACACTATAGTTCTTTGAAAATTCTTACTACTGATGTAATAGGGCGACACTTTGATCCTTAGTTTCTAAGGTTGAGTTAGTTCAAGTCTTACTACTGAGGTATAGTGAGGAAGCTCCATCGTGAGATGGAAGATGGATGTAGGATTGTTATCTGAACCATTATAACAATCTTGTATGTTCCTTGATTGGTTTTTGGTTTTGTTGTTCGCTTTTATTTTCTATTTTTCCGCTACACATTCTATACTTTAACAAAAAACAATAGCAAACCTATCCCCTCGGCTTGCATCTTAGATCCAACGTGCACATCACATACACATATACATACTATTGTATATTTTTAATCGTTTAACAAAAAGTTAAAGCATTACATGAAAGATAGTTTCTCTAATACACGCAGTAGGAAACAAGCAAGTTACAGACTATTCATGCTGTATATGTACGTTTGTCAAAGTTTGTTATACTTTGCCTCAACTTTCCACGGTTCTAATGTTTAGAGGAAATATTGAAAAAAATATTAATAAAGATGTAAATTTTTTTCTTGAAATCCGACATCACCAGAGGTAACCAATAAGAATGAATGAGCAATGAAAGTAATTTATAATAATCATTAAATTATCTTAAGGAGTTTAATAAGGTTATGGTCACAAGCATTTTCTTGTTAACCATCCATATCAACTTATCAACATCACAACAAAGCTTTATAGAATTTGTTCCATATCTTACTTGTGTCAGAGTAAGGTAATGTCAACTTTGATTACACTTACATTTCTCTGGACCACAAAAATTTCCCTATTGAGGAAGAATCCATATTTCTCTCGGAGGCGATATAAATTATATAATTATATGCCAATAATAATTTATTGAGTTTGACCCATTGGCTGATATGATCATCTCTAATCAAATCTTTTTCCCCCTTTTTATTTATAAAAGAGTGCTGTTACGGGGACCCAAAATATGGAACCAAGGGAGGGGACAGGTGAGGTGTCCCCTCCCTATTGCATAATGAGTTGGCATGAGTTGGCACGACCAACTCATTATGCAATAAAGAGGGGACATCTCACATGTCCCTTCCCTTGGTCCCATATTTTGGGTCCTTAAATCATTTTCCTTTATAAAATTGCATACTAATGGTCCATAACCTATCTAAAAAGAACATGCACATTGCAAAGTCTTAGAAAACTACACCCTATCAAATTTCTCTGCAAGATTGCACCTCATAACATCCCATCTAATTCTAACATATGGTTATTATAATTCTCATTTTTTTAGTGGAATTCCATTATCTTAGTTATAGCCATGCCACCACGCGTTGCCTCTAATTAATATTTACTGAGCTTTTTGAATATTTCCTTGCCAATCATTTAAATGGATCTACATCTCAGAAACTTGGCAATGCAATTAATAGAACATAGAAAGGATGAAAATACAACTAAGCAATTAGAAAGAAAACAAGATAGCACATCCTAACCTTTAAATAGCTAGAAATATTCTTGGCCTAGATAATGAGAATAAATGAGATATAACTATAAAAGAAACAGATAAAACGATAACACTACAAAGTAATGATGAGCACTACATAGACACACAAACATACACTTATATCACTATGAGGAAATTTAATTAGTATTAGGTTAATGTTTGTGATCATATTGAAACTAATTTCTGTAGCTAGGGAGAGTAACCAATTTTGTTAGACTATTCCTTGTCAACGGCCATCTTGAATTTCATTTTATCATAGGAGACCCTTTGGTGTTATTTTTATGCTCGATCTAAAATTTTCTTTTAAGTTACCTGCATTCCTACGATGCCATATTAACAGTATAAGGTAAAGATGAACACTAAGGGTTATTACTTTATACTCTAATATGTTATCGCAGATTGAACACACTCTTTTTTTTTGAAAGTGGTACGTTTTTAAATCCGCTATAATTGTATCTTCATAGGATTTAAATCAGGATGCTAGCATACCAACTTAATTTCTCATTCAAGAGTATCAAAATCAAACCTAAGAGAAGGTTTAATTTTTATAGTGGGAATTAGAGATTAAGATCTTAACATCTTATTTTAGAGAGAGAGAGAGAGAGAGAGAGAGAGAGAGAGAGAGAGAGAGAGAGAGTTAGAGAGAGAGAGAGAGAGAGAGAGAGAGAGAGAGAGAGAGAGAGAGAGACGCAAGGCAGTTCAAAGTGAGGGTCCTACTCATTTAGTGGAGGCTCTGACACTCGGGTTGTCTCCCTCTGACTTGTGCTCTCACTAACAACAAAAGAAGCAAACCAAAGTTCATGTACAGCAGCAGAGCTGGTTTGCAATTACCAAACTGCTTAAGAACTTTTATTGCATCAACACCAATAATCTTAATAAAAACGTCCTACATAGTAACGTAGGCCCCAAAATCCAAGCACCCACAAAACTACTGAAACATTAATAAAGAAATCTTTTATATATGACACATATATATAACACTAACAGTAAGAAAAATGAACATGAGAGGTCACAACCCATTCTGCCAAATAAGGTACCTAAAGGTAGTGGTGAAGGTCATGCTCTGTAATGATATCGTAGCACGTAGATATCATCAATAATTTATCTTTCTAAATGAGAGGACAAATTCCTATATGATATTCTCATATATTGATGATATTATAAGCCGGGTGATCTAAAAATTTGTCGTAAGCACCCTATTAACTAACAAAATATATGACACCGTTCATCTATTGCCATATATTATCAGATCTATGTACATAAAGAATTGAATAGTTTTCGGTCGTCTAACTTGTGCATCAAATGGGCTTATATCAAGCCAATTTTACAAAACACACTTTTAGAATCATTTAGCTCCTAGTTTGGTGAAGTGATTAGAAAATCTAAATTTTACGAACATTTATATAAATAGATTGTGTGACAGGCAAACCTGATGGCTGATATCAACCACCACATTAAATACCTGCTAGTTAGCTCACGACAATAATCCAATTTCATAGATCATATACTTGATTTTTACTAAACCCCAAGTTTTAACCATAAACTGTGGAGCAGGGAAGCAAGACCCTTTTTTATTTTTTTATTTTTTATTTGATTTAGAAATACTAATAAGATATCATGTGCAAAATCTAACATGAAGAGGGAACATATATCTAAACCAATATTCTATGATCTAGTCTACTAAATAATTAGAGATGTTGGGTCCCATTTTGCAGGGTATGGGAGAGATAAATCATCACCCTGTCGGTTGTTACCCACTAATCTCTCTCTCTCTCTCGAATTCAATTAAACCAAGCTCTCTCTCTCTCTAGAATTCAATTAATAAACCAAGCCCCCCCACCCCACCCCACCCCACCCACACACACAGATCTCCATTGATGAATTGAATTGGGCAA
>NC_033794.1:110706255-110719340 GCF_001876935.1 Asparagus officinalis | reverse complement strand
ATTCATCACCACCACCACCACCATCATCATCTCTTGCTTTCTTCCTCCATGTGCAGCGCAAAGCTCCACTAACCCACCAAACTTTCTCCTTCCAAAATTTTACAGCCATGGCTCTTTGAGTCATCTCTGAGCTACAACCCCATCATCAAAATCCTCTCTTTGGAAAATTAGATTCGTGGGTCTCCGAGTTTGTGGTTGCATGCAGCTAAAAAATTAGAAAGACTCAACCTTTGCTATCAAACCCCACATGGGACTGTAAAAAAAAGAAACCCAAAAAGATCCAAACTTTTCCGACCAAATCCGCCATGGATCAATTCAGGCCAGCTCAAAACGACAAAGCCGACGACCCTCGACCCTCCTCATCGGCCTTCACCCCTCCTTCGATTAATCCGACCCGCGAATTCCACGTTCGCGGCTTTCTCAAAACGCATCCTCTCCCCACCTCCTCCTCTCTCTATCCCAAGACCCCAATATCGCGAGCTCCAATTTCGTACGCTCAAACGGCTTCGGATGCCTCGACAACGACGCCGTTAAACGACGGCGATTCCGCTACCGCGAAGTGGCCTCCGCGCAACGCACGCCGCCTCGCTGCGGCGGCCACGTCAACGCTGACGGATGCGGCGAGCTTCATGCGCGGCGCGCCCCCGCCGACGCGCTAAAATGCGCCGCCCTAGCGGTGGCCACGCGAGCTATCCACCATGCAGGAATCGCCCAACCGACAACTCGCGAAACTCTCGTTGCCGTCTTATATCGGCGTCCGCCTCTGCTGCCCTCCTCCCTCCTCCAAACCCGAACCCGAACCCGAACCCGATACCAAACTCTCAGTCGTCGAGTGAGGAGAAAAACAATGGTTATGTTGCAAGCGTTACTGCCAATGTTAGTAATGTGGAGGGTTATCGGGTCGGGTTGCAATCGGGCGAGGCCCGAAAGAAGAGGTTTCGGACAAAGTTTAGCCCGGAGCAGAAGGAGAAGATGAGGGCATTCGCGGGTCGGGTCGGGTGGAGAATCCACAAGAAGGATGAGGGGGAAATGGAGAGGTTTTGTAATGAGATTGGAGTTAGTAGACAAGTGGTTAAGGTTTGGATGCATAATAACAAGCATTTGGTGACTAAGAAGCAGGATGGTGATGATCAAGAGAGAGAGGTTAAGGTTGAAGGTGAGCACCAAAATCAAGTTGATGGAGTTTGATTTTGATGATGATGATGATTTGGATGGATGTTTTTTTGGGTTGATTTTGGTATGGGTTTCTTCATATCATGTTATATATGTGTTTATCCTTTGCTTAATCTAGTGCTTAGAAGGGTTATTATCTCATGCATGCACTAATTACACAAAATTTCATGATTCTATGCAATTGCTTTAGTACCCATTTTCATGTTTTGGTATTTATTGGAAATATTTTCTTATAATTTTTTTTAATATGGGATCATATCATATGATATGTGTATTATATATGCTTGCTTAATTTAGTGCTTAAATAAGTTTCAAAGAGCTATTATCTCATGCATGCGCTAATTGATTAACTTGTGTTTAACTAGAAACACAAAATTTTGATGCTTATATCCTATTGCTCCACCATCACCCATTTCTATTTTTTTCTCTAGTTAATATGGAAAAACCCCATTTCTATGGTATCTTGTGTGTTATGCTTTTCTTAATTTTCCTTGATTATTGGAAAGAAAAACCATTTTCCGAAATATTTTCTTCTAATTTCATGTTAGTTTAGTTTGATGTGCCATTATTTTCTCAGTTTGGTACTAAACATCAATCTAGCTAGAAATAGGTTATTATCTCATGCATGCACTGATTTTGTTGTTGTACCCAATTGGGTTGAGCTAAAAAGACCCAAATTTTCATGCAACAATTTTCCTATGGGAGAAGCTTGGATTTTTTGGAAATGGGAAAAAATCATGGTGATTCCTATTTTCTCTGGAGATTGATTGATTGTTTGGTAAGTAGACAAGAATCTGTCTTTCATTGCTCTTTCATTAATTATGCTCCCCCAATCAATTTTCCTAGTTTTTGTTATTAATAGTTCCCAATCTAGATTAGCTTTTTATTCTTTTGGGTTTTGTTACTACTTTTCTCTTCTGCTCTTGTGATATTTCCTCTAGAAATTATTGTGTTATTTTATAATGTAAAATATTTCATCTATATAATTACGTGATTATTCTTCTTGTCTACTCTTGCTCTGTTGATCCACTGTAAATTTCCATCATTTAGACTCTTCCACTGTAAATTTCCATTCTACTCTTGATTCCTTTGCAGTCTTTTTTTCTCTTTTCTTGTGTTCATTTCAAAACTGTGTTCTTTTAAATTTTAATCATGAAGTATTATGATGTGAGATTTTCTCCTCCTTCAATGTTTCTTGTGTTTGATGCAAGGGAATCAATCAAAGCCCATGCATGTTTCTTTCCTCTTGCTCCAAAACAAGAATTTTATGCTTTTAAAGCCTCCATCCACTTCCAAAACAGTGTTCTTTTTCTTCTTTATTTATAAATATTGTGGCCTAAAATCCCCTCTTCTTCTTCTTCGTCCTATGCTTTCTTGTGCTTGATGTCATGTCTGAGCACAAAACCTTGTGTTTCATAATTTTTTCTACATCAAAACAGTGACAATTTTTCCTTTTCCTTTTTTTTTTAAATTTTATGCCAAACAACACAATGATACCAAAAAGCTCTCAAGCTTATCTCCTCTTTTATTGCACCACCACCCATCTTTGCCACTCTGAGAGGCTAATTTTGTCTCATTCTTTCCAAATATCTGACATTTTTGCTTGCTAGCCAGCGAGCCTCCAGTTGTCAAATTAATGGTTAATGCAGTCAAAAGTTGTTCTTTACAACCAAACCTATGATGATCATGAAATTTTTGAACTGTACCTTAATTATCAATTACCATTGAAGCTTATTGTGTATATGTTGTTGTTTTATAAGTACGAAGCATGGCTTATGTAGCTTTTGCTTTTCTTAGTGACCTCTAGGATTGATTTTGTGTTTGCTCTTCTAATGAGCAAGTGATTAGTTTTTTTAATACACTATAATTAGTTTCTTTCGGGTAGATCTTTGCCTACTTTGGCAAAAATATAATCATAGTATCTTAAACATTGAGCTTATTATGTATATAAGGATGGTTGAACTAGCAAAGCAACATTTTTGCATGGCTATATTGTCTTCTACTTTTCCTAATTGCTTCTTGGAGGTTGTGTTAATTGTTCTATTTGGGCTTAATTGCACTTAAATACATTATAGTTTCCCATATGTTGCACTTATATACCTTCACTTATATACCATAAAGACACCCTCAGTTGTTTGGCAGCAGTTGTATACCTAAAGTCAAGGTTATCAAAAGCACTATGTGGCCTACGCGTTGGACCCGACGCCTAGCACTTAGGTGAGAACTTTGGCAGTTTTTTTATTTTTTTTATTTTATAGTTATAATAGTTGATAGTAAATACCAATATTATAGAAAGCTTAGACGCCAGACTGGTGCCTAGGTAGATTTCTTTTTCGTTTAAGTGGTGGTGAAGAAGATTTTGCTGAGGGTCAAAGGAGCTTGAGGAGATGTTCATAGTTGGACGATGGAGGAGTTTGGAGGACGTGGAGGTTAGAACGCAGGAAATCACAATCACGACCTAAAGGGTTCAATCCACACAGGTGCAGGCCACACTCCTCTAGGCACTCTCAAAACCTAGGTAAGTAGCCTAGGTACTGTCTAGGCGCTAGGCGTTGGTAGTGGCCTCTGTATTGCCTAGGCCTAGGCGTACGCCTAGGCGAACTAGACGGATGCTTTTTAAAACATGGTCTAAAGTCTTTGAAATATGCACTTAAGTACCTTAACGTTTTTTAAGTTGGCACTTAATTCCTAAAAGTTTTAAAAACTTGCACTTAAATACCGTTAATTATGCAAACTTGAGGGTATTTAAGAGCAAGTTGAGAAAGCTTTAGGATATTTAAGTGCACATTTTTAAACTTTAGGGTATGTAAATGCTGCCAAAACAAGTGAGGATATATAAATGCGTTTTAAAAATTTTAGGGTAATAAGTATTGCCCATAAACTAGTGGGGGCATACAAGTTCAAAGTCGGGAAACTAGAGGTCTTTAAGTGCAATTAAGCCTTCTACGTAGTACAAAAATAGCCATCCTTTTTCTCTCCCCTTTAAGAGGCTTTTTAAATGCTAAGGTGATTACTGAGATGATACCGCATGAAGAAAGTTATTAGGGCTTTGCTAGTCACCAAGAAGATGTTTATTAGTATGATGCTTTTGCTTTTCTTAATGGTTTATTGGGTATTGTGTTCTTTGTACTTGTTTACGAGTACAAAAATAGTAGGACTTTTGTTTCACTCTTTAATGGTCTTTAAATAATTAAGATAAAGATTAGTGAGAGCACTGAGATGTTACTTTATGAGCAAATTGATTAGGGTTTATTTTGATACTTTCGAGGAGAAGTTGCTTCTTTGGGCAACCCTACTCGTATAATTGGATGTACTTAGCATATGATTAGAAAGTGATTAAATGTTCATTGAACCTGAGCTTTCTATTCCTTCTTTTAGCAAGGAGCCTAAATTTCTAGTTAGTTTCGATCTGCTTTCTAAACTGAAGCGTGGGGACTGATCTCATGAGTTTGGCTACACACCAACTCTCTCTCTCTCTCTCTCTCTCTCCCTCTCACTTTATTACTTCTGATGGATTACCTTAATGTTTATCACTTAAAACTACTTTGATGTGAGATGGGTTTGTGAGACTTCAATTGCTTTCATTGATTTCACACAATTGCTTCTTTTAATAACAAGTACAAAGTTATAATGAGATCATCTACCTCACTTTTGTATGCTTTCTTCACATGCATATGCATATATGGAGGGTTCATACCTCCTTAATTGTATATCATATTTTACATCTTTCTTTATTTGTACCCATTAAATACCCTCAAAGTCTTCACCATTGATATCATGAACTTCTTTTTTCTATTCCTAGAAAAACCCCAAAGTTCCAAAAAAAAGGTCTATCTTTGATACTCCATGTTAAGTCATTTTAAGTATCAAAGTAAGAGAACAGGTGTAAACTTTGGGATATATTAGTGCAAATTAACCCTTTTCATCTTTCCGCTTTAAATATTAGGTTAAAGAAAACTCCTTAAGTCCATTGCAAAACAAATTAACAACCTTTTAGTTGCGTCGAGAGGTGTGAATTGTTTGTATTAAAATGAACCTGTACTTTAACACGCTCCCAAGAAATTAAGAAATTATCACCTTAGTTATCAAAGTCTACGTGATACATGTCTCAGTCTTACCAAGTATATGCCTGAGGATTCATTATTCCTTTATTCACCTCGTTGAGACCGTGACACATTATCGTCATGACAATGCTAGAAAATCCCTTTGTATGTCAATAATATGAAAACGACATGGTCGGTCGACCGAAAATGCAACTCAGTTGACCGAATACAGGAAAATTCAAAGCTACAGGAAATGTCTCTATTCGGCCGACTGATGAACAATATCAGTCAACAGATAACATGCACTATAACATGCACGTTACAGTGTTGGAAAACATCATTCTGGTCAGTCAACCAATCCACCTAATCAGTTGACTGATGGAGACTTATCAGTCGATCGATAGAGTTTTTCGGTCGACTGATAGCGAGTTATTAGGCTGATTCAGATTCCTAGCCTGTTTTGGTTTGGGTGTTTATATAAATTTAAACACATTTTCTAGGGTTTTAAGAGAGGTGTTAATCAGAGAAAATTGGTTGTTTTGAGCACTTTGAGAGGGAGATTATTTGTTGGTGAGTGAGATCTTTTGGTTAGGGTTATTTTGAGTGTTTGAGAGAGTTGTAACTAATTGTAATTCTCCTCATATAGTGAAATCTCCTCATTCTCCCCGTGGACGTAGGCAATTGTCGAACCACGTAAATTCTCTGTGTTTGTGATTCGTTTTGGTCATTCTATTATGGACTACACTCGTTTGTGATTCTTCATGCGTTGCTTATCGACTCATTGGAGATTGTGCACGCTTCCGCCGGGCGCAACAATTAGTATCAGAGCCTAGGGTTTCAGACCTAGGGTTTGTTTTGGGTGGACGAAAATTCGGTATAGGAAGCTTGGATCTTGGAGATCTAGGTGTCGATGGAGATAGCTTGCGGAATTGCCGTTGGAGATCTCGCTTTCCTCGTGTAGTTAGGAGATCGTGTTGGAATCCAATCTAGGGTTCAATTTGGGTAATTTCTCAACTCTAACAAGTTCGAATATTTTCTCTACAATTTTGGAGTTAGCAAGCAATGGCAGGAGAAAGTGGTGAAAGTAGCAAGGCTACGGCAAATATAGTTCAGATTGCACTTTAGAATACGAAAATCAGTGTTGTGAAGTATGACGGCAAAATCAATTTTGGATTGTGGATGAGTGATGTGCAGGATGCATTGAATGCTCAAAACTTGGAAGAGGCGATCATGACTCATGAGAGGCCACTGAAGTATGATGAGATAATATGAGACAAGATGAATCGAAATGATTGTAGGGTAATTATATCTTGTTTAGAATAAGAGTTGAAGTACGATGTTATCGATGTCACGTCTACGATGAAGATGTGAGAGGTTCTTAACAACAAGTATCTTACGAAGAGTGTTGAGAATCGGTTGCACTTGCTGCAGAGATTATTCAGATTCAAGATGTCCAGGGGTACCTTACTTGCACATTATGTGAACAACTACACAAAGTTATTGTCGGACTTGGAGAATGTTAATGAGAAGATGTCGGATGAGTACAAGGCGATCATTTTGTTAGGCTCATTACCCGATGAAGATTTTGATACCTTCGTGCTCACATTGTTGAATGGTAGATCTTCTATCATCTATAGTGAAGTGACTAATGCATTGATGAATTTCGATTTGAGGAGGAAGGATAAAGAGTCTTCCAGAGCTAGCACTTCAGAAGAAGCATTGCCGACAAGAAGAATGAGTCCCTATCCTAGAGGTGGTAATCGGGGAATGTCAAAGTCAAGAGGACACTACCAAATTGCCAAGAATCAGTGTGCTTTCTGCAGAGAACAAGGACATTGGAAGAGAGATTGCCTAAAGCTCAGAGAGAAGGAGAATAGTAAGAAGAAGGGCCCGAAGGTTAATAAGGTGAATGTTGCTAAGAGTGGTAACAATTCCGATGATTCGTGTTTTTCTCTATTGATTACTCCAGAGATTACCCATGCGGAAGCATCAGATTGGATGTTGGATTCTAGTGCTACTTAACATGTGACCCCCCGGAGAGATTGGTTTGCATCGTTTTAGGAGCTCGATGGAGGTGTAGTGGTTATGGGAAATAATCAGTCCCGTGGCATTTGTGTGATAGGTACCGTCAGGATTCGAATGCACGACGGAGTTATAAGAGAATTGAATGAAGTAAGGTTTGTTCCTCAGCCGAAGAAGAATCTTATTTCTATTGGAGCTTTGGAGGCAAATAGATTCAAGATAACTTTTGAGAATGTTGTAGCTAAAGTTACTAAGAGATCTTTAGTAATTATGAAAGGAGTCGCGATAGAAATCTCTATTATCTGAAGGGAAGTACCGAGATTGGCTAGGTAGCTTCAGCAATTTCAGAGACGGATGCGAGCAGACTTTGGCACTTCAGATTTGGGCACACAGGGGAAAAGTCATTGCAGGTATTGTGCAAGCATGGACTATTGAAGGGAGCCAAGAGTGAGAAAGTTGAATTCTGTGAGCATTGTATTCTTAGCAAGAAGACTACAGTGACTTTCAGGACAACCATTCATAGGACGACAGACATCTTGGACTACGTACACACGGATGTTTAGGGTCCCACCAAGACGACATCACTTGGTGGTCGACATTGGTTCGTCACATTTATAGATGATTATTCTAGGCGTTGTTAGGTGTACACCATAAAGCAGAAGAGTGAAGTCCTAGAGATATTTGTGGAGTGAAAAAAAGGTTGAAACTGCAGATAGGGAGAAAGATCAAGGCGTTGAGATCCGATAACGGTGGAGAGTACACATCAGACCCCTTTCAACAGCTATGTTGAGACGATGTTATAGAGAGATACTTCAAAGTTAGTCATACGCCACAGAAGAATAGGGTGACAGAGAGGTTGAATCGGTCTTTATTAGAGAAGGTCCGATGTTTATTGTCGCAAAGTGATTTAGAGAAGATCTTTTGGGCTAAGGCACTTACACATGCGAGCCACCTCATCAATAGCCTGCATTCATCTGCGATAGAGGGATAGACTCCTATGGAGATGTGGTCGGGAGAACCAGCACATGATTATGATCAACTCAAGATTTGTGACTGTCCTATATTTTATCATATTAAAATTGATAAGTTGGAACCTTGAGCTAAAAATATCATATTTGTGGGTTTCAAGCGTGGAGTGAAAGGATACAAGCTTTGGAATCCAGTTGAGAAAAAGATTGTGCTGAGAAGAGACGTCACATTTGATGAGGCTTCGCTCTTGAAGTCTCCTAGCTCTCATCAGGTGGAGAGCACCCTGACAAATGAGACATCGTAGGTGGTGGAGATTGATGCAGCTTCATAGTGTCCTGATGAGACCGTATCCATTAGAGTGCCAACTAAGGTGATGTCAGGCGAGCACAGTGATGATTTGAAGGATATAGGTGCAACAGAGCAGGATCAAGAACCGACGGTTCAGGTTCATAATTCTATTGCAGTTTGGAGACCCAGGAGGGACATACGGTTGTTAGCGAGGTATACAGATATAATGATTGCTTATGCACTTCCGGTAGAGAGTGTCAATGAGATGATTTCTACTACATTTAGAGAGGCCGAGTAGAGTTCGGAGGCTGATTTGTGGCAGATTGCTATGCAGGAGGAGATGAAGTTTCTTCATAGGAATCACACATGAGAGTTTGTCGAGCTTCCAAAAGGGCGGAAGGCAATTGGTTGCAAATGAGTATATACCAAGAAGGAAGGCATTCAGGGCACTCCAATGAGGTTTAAAGCTAGGTTGGTAGCGAAGTGTTATGCTCAAGAAGAAGGTATTGACTACAATGAGGTATTCTCTCCGGTGGTGAAGCACTATTCGATTCGGATCTTACTAGCTTTGGTGGCACAATATGGACTGGAATTGGATCAGTTGAACGTGAAACCAATTTTTTTTCATGGTGATTTTGATGAGGAAATTTATATAACTCAGTCATTGGGGTTTCAAGCTACATGGAAAGAAAGATTGGTTTGTAAATTGAAGAAGTCGTACATTAGGAGCCAGTTTGATCCTTGCGTGTACTATCACAAGTTGTATGGAGGTGCGTACATTTATTTGTTGTTTTATGTCGATGACATGTTGGTTGCTTTCATTTCTTGATCTGCCATAGATGAATTGAAGAAGCAGTTTTCGACCAAGTTTGAGACGAAGGATTTGAGTGAAACAAAACACATTTTGGGGATGGAGATCAGCAGCGACAGAGATAATGGCAGAATTTGTTTGACACAAGTGACTTATTTGAAGAAGGTGCTACAGCGATTTAATGTCAGTATGGAGACGAAGTCAATCAGTGTACCTTTGGGAGCCCATTTAAAGCTTTCAGCTAATCTTTCACCGAAGTCAGTTGAAAATAGAGAGTTGATGTCGAAGACTCCTTATGCGAGCGTAGTGGGAAGTTTGATGTACGTCATGGTATGTACGAGGCCGTATTTGTCACACGCAGTTAGCATGATTTTACGATACATGCACAACCCGGGTCCGAGTTATTGGGATGTCGTGAGGTGAATATTTTCGTACATTCGAGGTACTCTCAACGTTGATTTTGTGTTTGAGGGGGACACTAGTGGTGGGTATTTGTGTATTGGTTATATCGATTCAGACTATGTTAGAGATTTGGATAAGCGTCGGTCGACGATGGGGTATGTGTTCACTTTGACCCGTGCGCCAATGTGTTGGAGACGCACCTTGCAGTCTATAGTTGCTTTGTCAAGGACAGAGACAGAGTATATGGCGATTACAGAGGTTGTTAAGGAGGCAATTTGGCTTCGAGGACTTTTGGATGATCTTGGTATTCCACAGCGGTCTGTCACCATTCGTTGTGATAGCATGAGTTCTATCTATTTGGTGAAGAATCAGGTTTTCCATGCGAAGACGAAGCACATTAACGTTCGTTATCACTTCGTCCGAGATGTTCTTGAAGATGGGGATGTGGAGCTCGTGAAGATCCACACAAAAGACAATCTAGCAGATATGCTCACGAAGGTGGTCCCTAGCAACAAGTTCGGTCATTGCAGAAGCTTGTTGCGGATTTACGCTTGTTGAGACCTTTCGAGGCCATTTGGATGAACTACGGACGGCTTGATCTCTTTGGAGAGGGGATACATAGGCAACCACATTAGTATAGCCGGATTTGAAGAGACGACGTATTGGTGCTCATGTTAGTGTCGGCTCAGTTTTGGGAACATTTCACCGAGCTGGAGAATTGTGAAAACAGCGTGGTCGGTCGATCGAAAATGCAACTCAGTCAACCGAATACAGAAAATTCGAAGCTACAAGAAATGTCTCTGTTCGGTCGACTGGTGAACAGTATCAGTCGACCAATAACATGCATGTTACAGGGTTGGAAAACATCGTTCTGGTCAGTCGACCGATCCACCCAATCGGTCGACTGATGAAGACTTATCGATCGATCGATAGAGTTTTTCGGTCGACTGATAGCGGGTTACTGGGCTGATTCGGATTCCTAGCCTATTTTGGTTTGGGTGTTTATATAAAGTTACACACATTTTCTAGGGTTTTAAGAGAGGCGTTAATCAGAGAAAATTGGTTGTTTTGAGCACTTTGAGAGGGAGATTATTTGTTGGTGAGTGAGATCTTTTGGTTAGGGTTATTTTGAGTATTTGAGAGAGTTGTAACATATTGTGTTTCTCCTCATATAGTGAAATATCCTCATCCTCTCTTCGTGGACATAGGCAAATTACCGAACCACATAAATTCTCTGTGTTTGTAATTGATTTTGGTCATTCTATTGTGGACTGCAGTCGTATGTGATTCTTCCTGCGTTGCTTACCGACTCGTTAGAAATTGTGCACGCTTCCGCCATGCGCAACAAATAACACATATTATTCTCTTCTACACATATTATTCTATTATGGACCATTATATGTTACTCCTTATCGTATGGCTAAATGAGAATTTTGTAATAGCGGTGGTAAGGGGCTGTTTGGTTCCTTTTTTTTGTGGTAAAAGTGGGGAAATCTGTCAAAAATGTCAGCTTTTTGGCAGCTTTCCCCCAAAATCACCCCTTAAAAAGGTGATTTTGGGGGAAAGCTGTCAAAAAACTAACATTTTTGACAGATTTCTCCTCTTTTACCACCCAAAAAAACCTATGTTTAAACTGATTCAATTGTTTTTCCAAAAATAAATTCAATTTATTGCTTTTTTCAAAAGTAAATTCAATTTGTAGCTTTTCTCCCCCAAAATCACCCCTTAAAAAGGTGATTTTGGGGGAAAGCTGCCAAAAAGCTGACATTTTTGGCAGGTTTCCCCTCTTTTACCACCCAAAAAAACCTATCCAAACAGCCCTTAACTGCAAGCCCAAGGTCTTCGTAAACAGTAGAAAGTTCCAGTATGTCCGAAACCCCACACTTTCGGGTCGGCACGGCCCATGGGTTCTTAGGCCGGAGTTGTTACTCGGGGACATTTTAACGGGCTCACCAATTATTCACATAGTTAATTTTTGGGGACAGGGTAAATTGATGTATAGTTGTTCCTAGATTGTCCCCAAGTTGGCTTTGTATGTAGCTTACCTACGGAAGAATGTGTCTTTGCAAACTAATAATAATCAGATGAATATATGTAATAAAATAATAGAAAAGACATGGTGGTGTATACGTGATTAAGATTACTCTAAAGCGGAAAAAAAAAAATTAAATAAAAAAAAAAAATCCATGCATCAGATGACGAAAAATTCTTACCATTCACATCGCATAGACGTTGAGCGCAAGCAAACATTCTTACCAAGTTCATTTTAGCCAACTCTGGTGCTATTTGCTCCATTGACTATCATCACCACCACTTACCATAACTGGTGCATTTAATGATCTCTGTTATACATGATCAAGCTGTCTCAATCAATGCTATTTTCCTAAGAATGCTTTGTATACCCTCGTCGTATTAAATTGAAAATCATTACGTCTTGTTACAGACATAGGAAACATGTAATTTACCTACAATAACAATTATGGTAGCGTTTCCTCCTCACTGTTGTCAGTTACAAGCGTTATGATTTTATACCCAAGTGAAGCTCATAGTGCCTCAAATATTGATGTAGTTCAATACTCTCAGAAAAATAGGGGACACATCAAAGCCTCAATGAGCGAAAACATTAAAGCCTCAATGACTACTCCCGCCCTCACCAGCAAGCTTTAGACGCTGATGATGCTCTGCCACCTTATAATCCACAATCTCCATAAACAGCTGAGAATCCAACACACAGTCCTCTCGCCCGTATACCGCAGCCTGAACGCTTGCCATCAGCTTCGCAATCTCTCTCCCGGAGAACCCCTCAGTTTTCCTTGCTGCTTCAAGAATCACATCGTCACCCACATCCTTCACAAATATCTTCTGCTGCTCTTTCTTATAAAGAGATCTCCAAATGGGGAATCGATTATCATTATCATCGTCAATGTTGTCTTTGGAAATGTATCGCTTTAAGTAGAGTTTGAGAAGCTTGAACCGTTCTTCCTCTCTGGGGAGGGGGAATTCGAGAACTTCGTCGATGCGGTCAGTTATCGCGGCATCAAGGTCGCCAGGTCTGTTGGTAGCGAGGACGAGGACTATGTCTCTTGACTGGTCTCCAGTACGGAAGAGGAGCGCGTTGAGAGCGCTGCGCTGGGCTTCGCTCATGTGCTGGCTGTTACGCCTGTATGCATAGCAAAAGATTGGATGGCGATGAGAAGGCACCAAAAATATTTACAGTTCAAAATGAAGTTTGGTTTGTTGCAACATATTGCAACTGTAGTTGCATGACATGAACCAATTGTAATTGTTTGTTTCCTTGCAACTAATAAATGCATTTGCAATCGCAATCGCAAAAAGGCCGAATTTGTTAACAGATGCCTGGGCCACTCGAAACTTTG
>NC_033794.1:110648679-110706245 GCF_001876935.1 Asparagus officinalis | reverse complement strand
ACTCCTAATTCTCCCCATCCTCCCCCTATCTTTCTACTTGATTTCAAGTGCCCTAGGGCCACTCGTTAACAAAACCCTGTTATATTATGCTGCAAAGTTTTAACACTAAATCAAGCAACTGCAACTACAACTGCAAGCGACAACTACAACTGGAGCTGTATGTAACTGGAAGTTGCATGTCAATTACAGTCCCATGATGTTTTTGAGAATTGCAACCAAAGATGTGTTTACAGTTCCATTTTGCAAAATATATCAAGTTATAGCTGTTTGTTTTACTACAACTGCGATGCTTTTTATGCCACAATTTCAAAAATGAGTCTCTTTTGCCCGAGGCCTTGTGATTGATTTGGCTGTAAGTTTGTTTTCACAAGAAATGGTCCATTTTGCCAATCTAACTATAAAATTACTGCAGTTAAAGTATAACAAACAGCTATAATTGTATTTTACAAATGGCAACAGTAGTTGTAGTTGCACTTTTTTGTGATAAAAAATCATGTTTGATCTAAAGCAAAAATGGTCCATAATAATAACTTAATAGGGAAAACTGGTAAATAAATCATAGGAATCACATAAATAAATCAAACCCAGGTTCCAACCAATTGCACTTAATCGTAGTCGTAGTTAAATACAGGGTAAATCAATAATGAAAATTTTGGGGTTTTTGTCTTTTAACCCAAAGTTTTACCATCACTTATTTAAAAACTCGCCCACTTCCATAACTACCCATACACCCGAAGTACCCCTTGTGACTTAGTTATAAACCCACCTAGTTATCTAATCTCAAACTTCATATTGTATTTTTCCAACAATTGTAAAATCCAAAGTTGCCTTTCTTCCCCAAATAAACTCAACGGTTCTCTCTTTTTCTCTCTTCCTTTATTTACAAAATACTAAACTCAAAGAGCCGATCCCCAAATTCTAGGTGAAGTTAATCCCTAAAATGCAGTGGACAACATGATCGGTGTTTAGAAGAAGAGAGAGGAACGGGTTTTTTTTTTTTGAGATACACTATAAAGTTTGAGGGTATACTATACATTGGATTTAAAAATAAGTCATATGGGATACTTTGGGTGTATGTGTGTTTATGGAGGTGAGTGGGCTTTTAAATAAGTGAAGGTAAAACTTTGGTTAAAGACAAAAATACCTAAAATTTATTTCAAGGTCAATTGTTCTTGGTTATAGTTCAAATATGCTCATAAAGTTCAAGTAATATGCAAGGCATGATATTTGAAAATAACTGAATATCAATTAGATCATGACGGCTTGAAACTTACTCGCATAGGAAAGCATCTGCCTCATCAATAAAAAGCAAGAGACCTTTTCTTGATTTTTTCGCCCAATCAAATATCTGATGTATCTTGGTAACAGCTTCAGAACCCAAAGGTGCTACATCACCCCCTGTCATCATTGCATAATCCAAACCCTGTAAATTGATAGAGAATACAGTAAATGGAGAAGCTATAGTATATATAAAGCACTTATCTAAGCAAATGATATCACAGCAATATCTAAAATTTAAAGGACAATCTTATGAAGAGCTACACATCTGAAGCCTTTCAATTCCTTTTTTCCCGTAACTCTATTACATATAAACAAGTAAATTCCCTAGATTAGTAGCTTCAACTCCGAGAATCTTCACCATTCGACATATAACTCCTTTTAGAAAAGACATTAGAACTGCTTCCAAGGAAGAAACTTCACATTCTACTCTTTAAAACTAAAAGTGCTTGTCATGAAACATTAGTATTGGAGTTAGCTATGTTTGAAGAGTCTAGATAAGAATAGAAAAGTAGGAAAGAAAGTTCAAATAAGATCCATAACAAATTTCATAAAATGAAGAGAATAAAATTGAGAATCCCAAATAGAAATTAGATCGCTCGAGAGATCATGTAAGGGGGAAAAGAACAAAGATCATATTTGTAGACTATTAGATTTTGTCTGGAAGAGAAGGTAAATATATGATTTCTCCAAAACACAACGTTTGACTTGTACTTCTCTAAAAAATTATTTTTTAATTGATTACCCAGTGTTTATGTACCATGAATATGAATATATACTATAATAAAGTTGGTCAGGCATGAAGACATGCATATTGGACATAGACAATTTCGTTGACACTCTTTAGATATGTTTCAGACATTTATCATCAGTTACATTTGAATTTATGTATACATGAACTGCATCATGGACTGAAAGAAATTTGCAAGACAGATGGTGAGGCAGCATTTTACCGATTTTCGAGCCATCTCCTTTGCCACCATAGTTTTTCCAGTACCAGGAGGCCCATAGAAAAGCATATTACGGAAAGGAGCTTCATGGGATTTTGTGTTTTCTGTAGCTCGAGCAAGTTGTTCAATCCTCCTATGCAGTGAAGGGTGAAGAATAATGTTGTTAAAGCTCGTTCCACCTTCAGTAGATGCAACCGTACTAGACGTTATCTTTTTTGCAAACTTCAAAGCAACTCCTGACCAAGGAAACTTTGCTATTGATGATTCACGGATCAGTGAAGGCTGACCCAGTAATCTATTGACGTAGCCCCACATGACCTTAGCACCTTCCCTGCGAAATTCCGTAACTAATATCAGCAAAGAGATTTGGAGAAAGAGGATAACAGATCATTAAGATGAGAATTTTGACAGTCAACCTAGTTGTGTAAACACCGGCAGCTAGTGCAGTGACTCCACCAACAGCCATGATCAATTTGCCTCGATCAGTCAGCAACATCCGAAAACCGCCTACAAATTCAAGAAAAAATTGGAGAACAATGCTAAATCAGCCTCCTTTTCTCTCATGCTAAATATCTCCTTCTAAGGGAACCTAGAAAGTAGCTCACAAACAAATGTACAAGCCTAGATGTAGAAAAGCATGACGAAATTAAAGCAGGCTCAATTGCAACTTAAGTACCCTATAGTTCCAATTATGTTGCACTTGTATACCCTCACTTGTTTTTGGTAGCACTTAGTATACCCAAAAGTTTTAAAACCTTCATGTATATATCCTTAAATTATAAATTTTTTAACACTTGACCTTAAATACCCTAAAGTTTTTAAAACTTGCACTTAAATAACCTAAAGTTTCTAAAACTTGCACTTAAATATCCTAAAGTTTTTAAAATTTGCACTTAAAAATTTAAAGTAACCTCGGGTTTGCATAACTGAGGGTATGTAAGTGCAAGTGTTAAAAGTTGTAAGGTATTTAAGTGCAAGTTTTAGTTTTAAAACCTTTACTTATATACCCTTAAATTTTTAACATTTGAATTTAAATACCCTAAAGTTTTTAAAACTTGTACTTAAATAACCTAAATTTTTTAAAAATTGCACTTAAATATCCTAAAGTTTTTAAAACTTGCACTTAAAAATTTAAAGTAATCTAAGGTTCTTAACGTTTTTAAAACTTGCACTTAAAATTTTAAAGTAATCTCAGGTTTGCATAACTAAGGGTATTTAAGTGCAAGTGTCAAAAGTTATAAGGTATTTAAGTGCAAGTTTTAAAGACTCTAGGGTATATAAGTGTTGCCAAAAACAAGTAAGGGTATATAAGTGCAAGTTTTAAAAACATTAGTGAATATAAGAGCTGCCAAGAAGAAGTAAGGGTATATAAGTGCAAAGTACTAGTGCAAGTTTAGCACTTAGATCTATGAACATATTTCTTCGGATGCAAATCAAAATTTTCAAGAAAAAATTGCTTTATCAAAGAAGTTAAAACTCAGCCATGAAACAACTTTTAAGTATACAGGTTAAAGAAAATATTGAAAGAAAATCAATGAAGTAAAAATAAAAGATAAAACGAATCAAACAAGTGAAAGTTAAGGTTACTAGTCCTAAACCTGAATTCAACAACCTTCTTATGTTTGAACTGGTGCTGAGTAGCCACTTAACCAATAAGCTTAAGCCTATAGATTGTGGCTTAGACCTGCACTATAGAGTGTCAAGTATTTCAAACAGAACAGCTTTGGTTTAAGGATCTCTTGAAATTTTGCTCTCCTCTACCCATAAGCTTACCTTCTGTGCTGCAGTTAACAGCACACAGCAGACAATCGTAAATTTTAAAAGGGAAATTTTTTACTAATTTACTTTGGGAACAAAATAAGATTGACCAGTGAGGTACTCTATGCAACAAGTGATTCTTAATTACAAGGATTAGCGGAATAATGAACTAAAAATTAGCGTCAGTTTAGCACATTAAAATCCAAAATGTGCTGGTAAGGAAGGTATGATCCGTAACTTCATCATCTTTTTCAAACTAAAAGTATTTATATGTTGCTGTAGAAATCAAAGGCTGAAAAGAAACTGATATTAGTATTAGTATATAGGATATAACCTTCAATGTGGCTAAAAGTCGTATTGATCGCAGCAAGCCACTTTTCTTTCTCGCCATTCATGCGTTCTAAAAGCATTCTCTTGTTATGCTCTTCTGTCAGTTTTGCCTCGTGAGCTCGAGCTTCAGCCTCTGCCAGAGCTTTTACTCTTATTGTTTCACGCTCTATCTCAGCTCTCTCTTTTTCTGTTTGGCGGAGTTGTGCTTGAATTTGGTCTTCAGTAGCACGCCTTGCTTGTTCTTTTCTTATTGAGGCCTCTTCTTGCATCCTTACAAGTTCAACATTCTGTCGCCTTTGTGCTTCATGCTCTGTCTGCAAATGAATTATATTAAAGAGAATGCAATTGCAATATTTATCATCACTAGATCATAGAATAAAAAGCAATCTCATCAGCAAGGTGTTCTATTAAGCGCAAATCAGTTTGTTGAACTTTATAATTGAGAATGCATTATGAGTGAAATGGAAAATAAAATGGCCAACTACTCACCTGCATTCTTTTTCTTGCGAGTTCATCTTGATAGCGAGCGTTTTGTGCCTTTGCCTGTGCCTGTTGATGAATAATATTCCTCTGTTCCTCAGCTAATTTTCGCTGACTTTCCTGTAAATAAAAAATATCCTGGTCAAATAATAACTATAAAGAAGTTTGAGGTAACTGTCAGAAGCAAACTGAAAATGCCTCACAATGATCTTTTTCATTGAGCAAGTACAACTGAGACTGCATACTCTTAGAGAAAAATTGTGGTCAAAATGGTATCATTTCTTGCAAGTAATAAACAAGAAATTTGAAAAGAAATAGTACCACTCATTATCCCCCCTTCAATTTTCTCCTAAAACAAACAATTTTCAGAATATTCGTAATCCCCCTAACTGAAGTGTTTTGCCGGGTACTGCTTAACTTGTATATCCTACTTATTGAAGATACACGGTGGTACTAAGTGCATGACCAGATAGAAGGAACCCCTCTTCCTGATCCTAGAAACTTGTAAAAAGTCCATATATGAAAAATGTAGAGATATGTCAATAAATCTCCTAAATACCAATAGAAGGAATGAAAAAGCAGCTAGATACTTGTGCTTTATAAGTTCTGCTACAACAACGTAGTCATCTTTGTTGAGATCCTAAAGCTGATACATCAACATCGTTATACAGTTCACATCTTACACAAGGATATGTATGTGATAGCAACTGCTACTAGAGAAGGGACTTTTAACTCTAAAGCCTAGAGCGCATAAGGCTACAATTTGGCTAGTGGCTAGATACCAAGTCAAACTTTGTAAATCTAACAATAGAATTATAATTAAAGAAACAAGTCTTATAGGTGTTTTTTCGACCAAGTACAATACTTTCTCTCAAAACTGATACATGTTGACTCAATGTGATAAGTAAGCACTTAGTCTTATCTATATCATAACCGAGGAAAAGCAAAAAACCCCTAGAAGGGGAGGCCTAAGTTCTTATTGAATTGAGGCGAAAAACGTTCATCTCCTGAAAACAAGATACTTATTGACAACTCTAACATTGATAGATACATAGCACAATACTAAAGAAGTGGATGGAAAATAACAAATGGCCCTTGAAAGTAAGCAATGTGACGAAGATTATGAATTCGTGCATGACTCAGAAACGGCTCTTGAAAACAAGTAGCATGGCGGAGATTATAACACACAAATGGCTCACGCAATGGAGACTATAACACACGTATGGCTCTTGAAATAAGAAATGCGACAGTGATTATGAACATTGTATCTAGCTCGGTATCTACAAGTTATCTTGAACTATACAATATCCAGATGTCCAAAAAAAACAAACAAACAAAATATATCAATTAATTCAATAAAGTGCACTGGAAGTAAGGGAAAAAGAACACTGACCACTTCTTTCTGGGCCATCAAGGCCTGATACTGGGCCTTCTCAGCCGCCATCTCTTCCAGCCTCGTCTCCTCCTGACTCCTCATCAACTCAAAAACCTAACACGACCCGCAAGCATAAAATTTACAGATTAATCCAAAAACAAAAGTTTATCTTCATCACTGAGGCAAATGATCGAACACCTGCTTGGCAAGAGGAGAACTGTTGATTTCCCTCAAAGCCTTCGCTCCTATCTCGAGCGCTTCAGCGTCGAAACCACCGGAAGAGCTCGGTCCTCTCTCGTCGGCGAGGCGAACTCGGCGGTGGCGGCTTCATGACACCGCGCGCGCGCTGCCACCGCCGTTGGCGGCCAGCGAGAGGATATCAGGCGGTGCATTTTTTGGGTTTCGGATGGTTTCGTTTGGTTTCTTGGGCTTTAAGAGATCGCCGCCGTTGAAGGGGGTTTCTCAAGTTTCGGGGGGGTTTTGGGAGGGGTTTTTCTATGATTTGTTTAAATTACACAAAAGCCTGTAAGCTTTTAGTTTTGCAGTAAACCCCCCATGAACTTCCAGAATTACACTTGAGCTCCGGTAACTTTTCAAATTGCAGAAACCCCCAGGAACTTTCTGAGTTTTGTACAAAACCCCCTATATTAGAACCAACAACAAGCGGCATGCATTTTGAACGTCGTTGTGGTTTAATGTAGAAAAATGCCTTAATGACCTAAAATATGGGACCAAGGGAGAGGACAAGTGAGACGTCCCCTCCATATTGCATAATGAGCTAGTCATGCCCCCTATTGCATAATGAGCTAGTCATGCCAGCTCATTATGTAATAGAAATCAGGCCCGGGCCAAGAGGGGGGGTAGGGGGGGCGACCGCACAGGGCCCCATTTCAAAGGGGGCCCCAAATTTTTAAAAATGTCCATAGTATATTTCTTAATTCTTTCCAATAAGTCTTTTGTTTGTTTAAAAAAGGACCTAATAATCTAATACTAGCCCACTAAATTAAATAATAAGCCTCATTTTATCATTTCGCACAGGGCCTCAAAAAAGCTTGGGCCGGCCCTGAATAGAATGGGGGACACCTCACATGTTCCCTCATATGGTCTCATATTTTGGGACCTTGTAGCAGCTCTCTTTACTGTAATTTAGGGTGCCACGGTAATGAAAGAGCTAAATTTAGGGTATCAAAGTGAAAATAAACCAATTTGTTGCCTTCTATATATTTAAGCATGCGCTTCGTTTCCCCCTCTCTCTCTCCAAGCCACCGCCTTCTCCCCTTTGAACTCATTAATTATCCATGATCTCGGCGGAACAAGGCGAAGGTAGGCTCCTCTTTACCCTTTCTTCCCCCATTTCTCTTAAAAACTGTCTTTTTTTTTATTTCCCGTGAGTTTTGTATGAAGATTGAATGTTCTTGATGTGGTGATGGTAAAGTTTGGATTTTTAAATATCGTCATATTATTCCTTTTAGTTATTATTACGTTCAAATTAATTAAGACCCTTAGTTTAACCTAGTATTGCATGCTCACATCACATACACACAATTTTCTGTGAGTAACTTGCCCTCCTTTGCTCTGTGGGCAGAAGACTCTGAATTCTCTCGCTATTTTTGGAGTGTTTTCAAAATCACAGCAGTAGCGCAAACACGTAAGCGTTTTTCCGAGTATTTTCAGAAGAAAAATGCCTTATTAAAGGATCAAAAAACATGGGATCCTATATGGGACATATGAGGTGTCGGCTCATTGTCACGACCTCACCGTCTCCATTATGCAGCATCATGAGACGGGGAGCCGACACCTCACCCGTCCCATGTAGGGTCCCATGTTTTTGGGTCCCTGTAGCACCACCCTTTTCAGAAAGAAAAGAGATGTCACCTCCTGAAATTAACTGCAGATTTCCATAAAAAAACTCAGGTCCATTTCTATTGCAAAAAAAAACCAGATTTAAGCCAAAGATTCAAACTTTAAGCAAAATTAAGCAATATATAGAAGAAGAAGAAAAAAAAACTGTTATCAAAATTACCTTCCAAATTGTCGATCGAATCTCAAACCCATCAAGAATGCCTTGAGATGCAAATCTCCTCGCTCCCACCGAATCAACAACTTTCTTCGATACACACATGAATTTTTTTTTTTTTAACAAGAAATTAATGTAAATAAAACCCTAAGAGCGGTGGCCGCACCTCAACCAAGAGTCATAACCGGAGAGATCTCCATCAGCAGAGCTACGAACAGGCTGTGCCCATGCGGAATGATATCATCGTTTAGTTACCGTGGCAGTCATCAAAGGTGTCGTGGCCATCGTCGAGTTTTAACGACCAACGCGTAAGGGTTAACAGCTAATTCTTACGTCTAACAACCAAACTCGTATGTTTCCTGACAAATTAGCTCGCACGTTTAACGACCAACACATAAATTTAATAACAAACAACTAAGCTTAATATCTGATCATAAATTTTAACAATAAACGAAAAATGCTTAACATCTAACTTTTATATTTAACATCTATCACTTAAAATTAATGAGCAATTTGACAATAAATGCGATTATTAACATATTTTCGGGAGCTTTCTGGGTGTTGTGAGAAGTTGAAGCATTTTCCCCTTTTCTTAGTTAAAAATATATATATTCTCCTCCGGCATCAGTACGTTGTTGATTTAGTTAAAAATATATATATTCCCCTCCCTCTTTTTTAAAGTCGTTTACTATGTCCCTCAATAAACCAACATATGTAGTTGTTGAATCCATTATTGTCTTTTTTTAAGCAGGTATTTTGTGAATGGTAATAATGAAGAATTTTTTTACGAGTCAGTCGTCTTTGAACGAAAACACATTTTGTTACAATAGCTAGTACTAGTTTGCGGTCCGTGCAAAGCACGGTATTTTTTTTTCTACACTAATCTCGCTTTTTTAATATGGCATGATTTGAATTTTTAAAATTGCTATAATATCCCGCTCTACTACAGTACCTTTTAAAATGCTACAGTATACCCGTGTGCCACAGTAATATTTTTAATTAATTATTAGCTACAGTAATAATGCTACAGTAAATGCTACTGTAGCATTTACTATATCATGAACAGTGAATCTTTGATCCTCCTATTTGTATAAAGGAATAGATTTGCTCTTGATATAATATATGATACCGTACACGATATAGACTTGAAATTGTTGGGATATTGTCTTATCTTTTTTTACTTATTATTGTACCAAGTTGAAACTGAATGATGTTAATTATTTTCATATGTTATTAGAAATGACTTCGGGACCTGACGGTATATTAATCCAGATCTATATCTTCCATAATGTACCCTGAAATATTCCTTAAAAAAGATAATATATCCTGGAATGCATTTTTGTAGATTTGACATATATCATATAAAATAAGAGAAAAAAAAGAATATCATGTATTATGGAGTATGAAATGAAATACTTATAGTCCATATAGACACTAGTGTTTTTTGGTTTCTACGGCTAACTAGGGCTCAATTTTTTTTTTTTTTTTTTTGAAATAATAAGCAGGGTGAGATAACCTACTCCTGGATATATGAATATATATTAAAAAAGGAAAACAAGTAGCTGATACAAACTGACAATCTTACAAAATTTGGAAGTGAAAAGAGATCAGAGGAAGATATAGGGAGTGAGGAGCGGACCTTGTCGTCACCCACTCACCAATAGCTTCCATGATATCAGAAACTCCCGGTATAAACTCAAAGTATCACTTAACCTAAAAACTGAAAACAACGATATCATCAATGGTTTATATTCATATAGTTTTCCTATAAGCGCTTCATTGATGGCTATCTATGTTGATAACATTGTTTATTAAACTGTATAAGCACTTATATATATTGTTTCATGCAGTAGCTATTTTTATTTAAGAATTTGGCGGTAAAATGTAATACTAAAAGCTAATAATTCAGCTTAGTAATATCTCATTATCGAGATGGCTGGCTAAATTTTGTCAAAATGTGCATCATTGATTTATTGTTTATACAGTGGATTGGCTTTAGTACTCTATTATTTTTAGTTTTATCCATTAAAAAAAAGGAAAAAGAAAAAGAAGAGAAAGGCGATGTTCACATATATAGGAAAAAATTTGTGACATATTAAACATGAACAATTACAACAAAATATTCTCCCCTGACATCGTTTAAAAAATATAAATACATTGTTTAGGAAGAGAATCACAAAAATCAAGTAGCATATATGTGACATACAAACATCTCACCACAATAATGAAATTAGTGTTTGACTTGATTCAAAATACTGAAATGCATCATAATGGAGACCTATTTGTGGCTCCATAATAGAGACATTTAGGGGTTGTTTAATCGCAAAAAAAGATGAAAAAAAAAAGCATGGAAAAGAGTGGAAAATTGAGGCACAAGGAAACCTCAAAAAAGTTCACACATAAATTTTTTTTCCTACCCGTTGTTCCCAAACAACTTTATGGTAAACGCGTGAAGAGAATGTGTGACACCTATAAACCCATTTCTGAGCTTTTAGCTCTGAAATGGGTTGGAACACAATTACTAAACATTAGAATAATAAAAGCACTGTTTGGCAACCAAAAAAATTATCTTATCTAAGAGCTTATGTCTTATTGACTTGGTCAATAAGCTAGTAGAGCTGTTTGGTGACAAAAAACAGGAGGAGATTATTTTGGAGATTGTGTCTTTTGCAAATAGCTTTTGGAAAGCTATCTCAAGTAGCGTTTGTCTTTGGGAAGAAGCTGCCAATTTTTTTTCTTCCGTTTTTGCCCCTAATAATTCTAATTTTATATCAATAATATTGCATGTCTTTTTTAGTCATTTAACAAATTTAAGCTAGTTGTACAGCTACTTTTGCCAAACAGCTCTAGTCTTTAACAAATTTAAGCTAGTTGTACAGCTACTTTTGCCAAACAGCTCTAGTCAATCAGCTAGCTACACAGGTAACAGCTTTCAGCTACAATTTCACAGCTTTCAGCTAGCTTAACAGTTTTCAGCTATAATCTCGTAGCTTTCAGCTAGTTTTGCCAAACAGAGCCAAAAACGTTGTTGAACTTTGCGACAAACGTCTTTAAAAGCTTTGATTTCCTCTTTTTTAGTTACCAACCAAACAATTCCACACTTGATTTAAGACGAAACAAACACAAAAATTATATTTCCAAGAGAGAACTTAGAAAGGCACGAGAATATGTTTTTTTGCATGGAAACCTATTTCTTATAATTTATAGAAACCAACCAAGCAGCCCTTTAGCAAAACAAGGAGAAAGGGTTCTGAAGTGAACGGTAAGAACTGAGATGGCTCCATAAATGTGTTACAGAATCTAAAATTTACATAGGACAAGCCGAACCCACAAATTCTCTGGTTGCTAAATAGAAAGAAATACAACATTTGGTAGTATAAATAAATTATCTCAAGCTTAGTTCAATATCATCATCATCATCCATGTCTTGATCGATTGAGGGTGGTCGAATTCTCCTCCCTTCCCTTGATGCAAATCTTCCTCCCTTCTTTGGTTTTCCTCTGCCAAATCAAAGCCAATTTACAGCCAATATCAATTTGTATGTACATCAAAGAAAATATGTTTTGAGTAAACCCAGTTTCACTTTGTATTTACCCTAGTTATTATATTCAGTTAAAATTTACAGGTTAGTGCATGCATGCCTTTTTTTTTTTTTTACGAACCACACATTTTTATGCATTTGCAAAAGGGTTATCACTTTGTTCTTGAACTTTATACAAAACGTTAAACATTATATAAACGTAGTTTTACACAAGTCAATTTTCATGGCATTTTCCACGTTAGTCTTGAGTGTATAAATGAAAATAAGTAGATATTTCAAATATGTAATACAAAGTATAAACAAAGAAGTGTCTTTAAAGGGTAGGATATATGTTCAAGGGGGTTATGATTGGTTTTTAAAGTGAAATATGCATTATATAATTGAGGAAACATTTGAATGAGTGGATGCACACGACCAAGGAGGGTCCAACAAAGTCTTAGTGTCTTGTATGGGCGTCGGAGTGTCGGGTACAGCTTCATGACAGAAGTACCTATGGTACACAGGCCACAACATAACAAATGATTTTACATCATCTAGATTCTAAACTGTATTTTGACTTTTTCAGACTTTATTTTTCAGTCTCTCAGAAACATCTGCCAAATTACGCACCTTCATTTCTCAAATTTTAATTTTTACAAGAAGCAAATAGTTTCTGGTTTCAATGTTCTAAATATTAATGAAGAAAATAGCCATTCGCTCAAAAGCAAAACTAATCTTTTCATAATTTTAAGAAAAAAATATCTTTAATTTAAACTAGTCAACATTTAGAAATGGTGCACAATGGAAGCAAATAACATGTCTAATGCTTGATGAAAGTGCACTTACTGTCCATTTGAAAAATAGCTTCCACCTTTTGAACGACCTGAACCATAATCAGACCTTCCATCTGAAATGAAGTACAGGGGTTTTGGCATCAATCTTTTCTTTAGATACGAGTACTATTAATATATTATTACTGCAGGCTTACCATCACGCCCCACTAAATGTTCTTCAACCTGAAAAAGGAGAATATGCCCGTCAAGTAGCTTGTTCTACCCATTTAGGCTGTGAAGTCAAGCTGGAATTGAAAAATGTTCTAGTAACAAGAAGACCACATTACTTCACAATATTGGCAGTATAATACTAGTAAGATTTGTCCAATTCATGTAAGATCTGATCTCGTTAAGGTTAAAGAATCAGTCCAGACTGATTCATGGTATATAGTTGAGTTCAGATTTTGGTTTAACTCAATAGTGACATGCAGTTCTAATTTAGTGCTTTAAAAAATATATCTGTTAGATATAAACTTTTACCTCAGATCACTAGTTTTATGTGTAATATAAACCTAACAACTAATGTACGTTGACATTGAGCATATTATATAACTTGTGCACAAGAAATTTGAGCAGGCATCCATATTCAAATGGTTATCAATTTCTATAAACATAACTATAATAGAGTAGCAGATGACGAATAAACTTTGAACCAAGTGTTCGGATTTGCTCTTCATGCTTAAGAGTCAAGGCAAAATACGTATTTGAGTGTTATATGCTGTTATATCCAATATTATGTATTTGAGTGTCTTTAAATGGGAAACAATATACATACAGCAGGTGAGGTAACTGATGACAAGGAGAATAGCCTATCTTCGGGCTGGAACTTCCTGGACCGCTTCATGCTGAAAGCACAGCATTAAACAAACTTCATGTTATCATACGTATGATATCATGTAATACAATTACAGCATCACATACTAAGCCATATTATTCAAGATGTAGTTTTGTATAATACAAGAACGGAAAAGCCACAATAAGTGATCAAACTAACTGTGATTAAGCTACTTACTTGGTGCTCTTTGACAATGAGAGAAATCCTTCAAAACCTTTCAGCACACTTCCACATTGACTTGACTCTTGCAGATAGCTAGTTTCCAAGTCATAGACCTAAAAAACATAGCAAAGACTCAAAATCATAAGATCCTAACATTTAGTTAATATTTGCCAAATAAGAGTCTCACAATTACAAGAGTGTAATAATAAAAGAAGGGATATGCGTCAATTTAAAAAACATGTTATCTGTTATACTTGTTATTTCTACAGCCGTATATTTTATACTCACTTCAAGTGAAACTTCTATCTTTTGGTATCACTTGAAGTCTCTTCTTCACAATTTAAAAGTGATATAAAAAACTTAAGACTTTCTACAAAAAAAGACAAACTGAAATTGCAATAAAAAACTTTTCTTGCAACTTCTTTGTTGCAAATCCAATTAAGTTTTTTCTTGACCACTATGCATTAACATGAAGCCATACTTCCAGACGAGACAATTCCCACACTCTACAAAATAAAAGGTTGAAAGTAAAAAAAGGCATCTAAGAGAAAACCTTAAGGCTATCTTTGGTTTCAAAGAAAGCAAGGGAAAGGAAAAGTGAATCAGGATATTACTTGAGCTCACCATTTTACTAAAAGGAACTAAGAAGCAAACGAAATTGGAGCAACATTTCCCTTCCAATTTCAAAGTGAAATTCTAAATAGAAAGCAAAATGAAAGAAAACAATTACCATATACCAGTTACTTTCTCTCTATATAAACAATCAATGATCTCTTTTTCTTGGTCTATTTGGTGTTAACATAATTCCTGAATTTTTAGGATAAATGTCAAGATGTTCAGCAACTGAGGCATGGAGACATCAAACGTTTGTTAGAACTCTCCATCGCAAGCACGACGACTTTTGCCAGAGGATTAGACTGAATTCTCCGCATTTTCTTTACTTCAGTTATTCCTTTATTTCTCTTTTCCATTTTTATTGTTTTTGGCTTCATTCATTTCTTATTGTAATTTGGTTTCACTATTTCCCGATTCCTCCATATATATATATGATCTCAATGACACTATGGATTGTATACAAACAAAAAAAAACCATATTTGGTTGTAGTTACTCATGCATCAAGTGATTGTAAAATTAACGATTTTATGACAATATAACTTAGGAGACAATGAAAATATGTGTTGGAGGTGCTTGCTTAGATTGAATATAAGATGCCACCTTATGAACACTTTTTCATACACACACACACACACATATCAACGCCACTATGGCAACAATAAAAGGTGACTGGTATTAGGGTTAGGGTTACCAGTATCACATTTCTTGAATCCTTAGGTGTAAAGAATGATGAAATTTCATTAACGAATCCATGCAAGTCTAGCATTACTAAATTTCTCATAGGGAAACCCTCACATTAAAGCAAATATTCTACCCTCCCATCTTTTTTGTCATGACACTTAGCACCAGCACATATTAATACAACAATGGATCAACTATCTTAAAATATTGCTAAAACTCATCTATAGACAAGAAATTTCATAGTAAAGTTCCAAACCTTCTGGTCAAAAATTACAGAGAAAAAAAAAACCCTAGCTTTAATCAGGAAAGGGAGCAAACCCTACTTGTCTCTCGATCATCCGGAGCTCCTCGTTGAGCTTCTCTCGCTTGCCCAGCTGCGTAGTGAGCATCGCCTGAGGATTTGGGGACGCCCTTTGCCCTAATTCCGAGAATTTGATGATTAATAGTACCCTCAATTTTAGGAAATTCTGAGGGAGACTAATCGGAAAGGGCAAAGAAATTGAGAAATTAGAGAGTTTTCACAAGGGTTACCTTCTGAATCCATTTGATCGCGGAGGTTTCGATTTTTTTTAAAATAAATTCAAGCCCGAATTTACAGGATCAAAATTGTACTAGTTTAGGAGTAGTATTTAAACTCGGCATAATTAGATAATTACAAAAGGACACCTGACTTTAGAGAATTTGCAACTTAACGCTGTAAACTTGCGTTATTTATTACTGTGGGAACTGCTTTTTTGTTTTCTCAATGTAATAACACATTGTGGGAGGGATCAATTCAAGAGTTATTATTTACTCTTACTATTAGGGCCTGTTTGGTTCAATAGAGTGTATGAATAGGATTAGGAATCCTATTTTATTTATGGATTCCAATCTAATCCATAAAATTTTTAAAAAAATTCCTTAATGACCCAAAATATGGGACCAATAGAGGGGACAAGTGAGGTGTCCTCTTCCTATTGGATAATGAGTTAGCCATCATTAATGATGGCCAACTCATTATCTAATAGGAAGGGGACACCTCACTTGTCCCCTCTATTGGTCCCATATTTTGGGTCCCCGTAGCAAAGCTCAAATTTTTATAGACAAGTTGAAGTTTTATGGAATCCTATTTTTTTGGCATTCTATGTTTGTTTCACCCAAAGGATTAGGAATCTAATATTTATAGAATTGGTCCAATTCCTAATACCATGTTTGCTTCAAAAAGGCTCTTTTTTGGGAATAAACACTGTAGCAACAGCAGCCTCTTTATCAATTTAAAAATTCCTGTAGCAACGGCTAGAAGAGGCCATAATTTCATAATTTGTGCTGGAATCACTGTAGCAACGGCTCTTTTCAGCCTCAAAAAATACAGATTTCAAAAATCTTAGTCAGAACACTGTAGCAACGGCTAGAAGTGGAACATGGTGGCTATAAATTCACCTTGAGGCCTCACAATTAATCCAAACATTCTCAATTTCAGCATTTATAAAATTCCCATTGTCTTCAATTTGCTGTCCCGACATGAAAATGATATCAGAAGAGTGCTGGCAGGATTATGAAGTTTATTGCGACTGCCATCTCCGAACACCGATGAAAGTGTGCAAGAATGGTAAAAATAAGGGTAGGTGTTATTGGGGGTGTGCAAAATTCCCAAATAAAGAATGCAATTTTTTCGAATGGGCTGAAGAAAGAGGAGAGTCATCAAGCAACCAAGGAAGCCAATATGTCAAAGAAAATAGGTACGGAGAAAAATATATTTTGCAATCAAAGAAGCTGAAGAAAGAATTGAGACTTGTCGAAAATCAACTACTAGTTTGGAAAATTTCTGCAATTTTCTTAGCAATTTTTTGTGTTATTTTAATTATTACAAACTTCATGTCATGTACCTGTACTTGCAAAAACTACTGAGGATGTAATGAAAACTGTTGTTTGAACTGGGTACAAATTCTTATTGATATTGTATGGCTCAGTAATAGATCAACTTGTCATCATTGATTGCCCCACCTATAACTTAAACATGTTTATTACAGATTGCATTATAAGGATGAATTGCCTCGCCTAGACATTGTCAATTCAATGTAGGCTGCAATCTCATCTCAAATATTGCCTCATCTGGATATAATAAACGATGTAAGTTAGGTTGCATTCTCAGTAAACGTTGATCATCATCATTGCCACATATCAAGTGCAAGGAAAACCACAGGCAAGGCAAACCAACCAGCAGCAGCAGCATGAGTTGCACAAAGCTCAAAACAGGCACAAACCAACCAGCAGCAGCAGCAAATGCTGCACAAACAAAGGCAGCAGCATGAGCTGCAGAAAGCTCAAAACAGGCACAAACCAGCAAGAAACAGCAACCAGCATGAGCTGTAGAAAGCTCAAAACAAGCACACAATAACCACCACCACTAGCAGCAAATGCTGCACAAAGCAACAAACCAGCAACAAACCAACCAGCAGCAGCAGCATGAGCTGCAAAAAGCTCAAAACAGGCACAAACCAACCAGCAGCAGCAACAAATGCTGTACAAAGCAACCAGCAGCAGCAACTGCTGCAGGAAGCTCAAAACAGGCACAAACTAGCAACCAGCAACAGTATGAGCTGCAGAAAGCTCAAAACATGAACAAACCAACCAGCAGCAGCAGCAAATGTTGCACAAAGCAACCAGCAGCAGCAGCAAATGCTGCACAAAGCAACCAGCAGCAGCAACTGCTGCAGAAAACTCAAAACAGGCACCCACCAGCAACCAGCAGCAGCATGAGTTGCAGAAAGCTCAAAACATGAGCTAAGTTAAACAGAAGCAGCAGCATGAGCTGCAGAAAGCTTACCTGATATCAAAATATAATCGGAAAATTCAAAGAAATCAATGATCATTCCACGACCTTACCTGCAACAAAGATTGCAAATATACCAATTCATCAATCCCAGAACGACATAGATGTTCTTCAGAATGAAAATACAAATTGCAACATTAATAGTTTGCAATAAACACAACAATATCCATCAAAATATAATCGAAACCCAACAAACTCGCTATCCGGCCAACCTTGGTCGTTAACTAATTTTGTGATATACCTCTGTTGACCTTCCTTAGATTTAATGAAAAACCTCCTAGCTTCACGTTCATTGTCATATAAATGGTCTAAAACCCTATCGAGGAACTCCTCGGAATATTCAGACCTATGTTCCTTCAACGCTGTGGCCAACTGCTCAGTCCAGTGTATAACGTGTTGATTTCTCATTGACTGAGACATGGACTCAACAAAGGCACATAGCATTTCCTCTTCACGATTAGATTTTCTGGTTTTTTTGTTAGATGATGAAGTCGTGTTGTCTTTACTCTTAGTCTTATATCTAGTGGGTTGTGGTTGGTTAACAGCACCAGAACGTGGTTGGTTGCAAGCATCAGACTGTGGTTCAGCTTCACTCTCCTCTAGAATCTCGCAATCATCATCGGGAATAGGTATGGACCTACTAGACCCAATGTTAGCATACACGGGTCTAACAAAATCACCCTTGGCTTGATCATCACCCATGATAGCTTGTAAATTTTTTGAAGTGAGGAAGGGGTTTGTTTATGTACGCTTTGTACTTAGAATTGGATTTGTCCTGCAATAATAAATACTTATAAATCCAGAGAATCAAATGTATTAAATTGAATATGACAAGATAGATGCTGAATTTGTTATACCTGGGCCTAAGATTTCAAGGTTTCCTCATCCAATGTAATCATTTTACTTGTTTCATCCCACCCAGCACCACTTATATCAAGGCAAGCTTTCATGTCATTGAATTTGTTCCGCAAACATTTCAAGTGGTTAATGACATGCAGGTGAGTGAAATCAGTCCTGAATTGCATGTTGATTTTCATGGCAGCCATTTTATAAGCTTCAGCCTTGAAGTTCTTGTCTGGCTTCATGCCATCCAATGCTAAATCTGCAAGATAAGGAATAAGCACATCATCGTGCTCTGGAAGCCAAAACTTATTAGCCACGCCTCTTGAGTTCAACCTGGTACACGAAACTTTTTTTTATGGGCTAATCTTTTCCCTCTTTTCAATGGCGAAGTGTGCTCTGTACCATCAACGTCATGAATATCCTTTCTAACTGAATCACCGGTGTTCGGTGAAAATTGATTAGGTCCACTACTTTGAGAACTGGTTGTGGGAAACATCAAACCTTGTGGACTGCCTAACAAGCTCATGTATGACATTGGCAGCTGTGTCATCCCACCATAATTACCATCCCATGGTGGGAATGGTGAGAAAGTATGCTGAGGTGAGGTGAATGGCTGTGGTCGAACAGGCATGTAGTTCATGTTAATCCCTGATGTAGGACTTGGCATTGCATTCGAATGAGAAGGCACGCTTTGCTTATCTCCCGTATTGTTAGCCATACCTAATATATTTTGTAAGCATAGCCATATTAACAATAAAGAACTATAAAACAATATGGGATATGTATGCATTTAGCAGGGAATATAGTAAACGATGATATTTCTAGTTCAAACAACATAACAAAATAGCAAGTGATAAAAGTAGTAATGGTTTGTTACAAGCAAAGAAACAATAAACGATATCGATGCGAACAGTATGTTAAAATTCACCAAGTTATTACATAGCCATAGGACAAATGCCACACTAAGTTAAACCGCTCTCCATTGTGTTACCACCATTGTACTTTGCACAATAATCCACCCACATCGCCCAAGCAATTTGATCTCGTAACTCCTTCCATTCATTTCTAACATCTCGATCCTCTCTTTGTGACCTACTTTGAGTATAGTCCATCACATTTGAATCGTCCTCATTTGTCTCTTCCCCAGTATCTTCATCAATTTCAACCTTTTCATTTAAAATATCATCATCCGGATCCTCCAAGGCAATAAACTTGTGCAACACAGTACACGCTAGTACAATGTCCACTTGAGTGGGAAATGGATAATTCGGCTTTCCCGCAAGAATTTTAAACCGATTCTTCAGTATCCCAAATGTGCACTCAATTTTTGATCTTAAAGATGAATGCCTTAAATTGAACAACTCCTTCCTATTCTTTGGTGTCCTACCGGTGTGCTCTTTTAAATGATATCGGACACCGCGATACGGGGATATGAAACCTGGCATTGTGGTGTATCCAGCGTCACATAGGTAATATTTACCTACATTAATTAAACAGTATTTTAAAATCTCAAATATTGCCAAGTATTTAATATATTATTCATAATGTGCACAAGTGAGAATGAATACCATCGTAAACTCGGAGCCCGTAAGGCTGTGGCCTGGACAGGGCGTCTTGTAATACCCTATAATCATTTGCTGCCCCCTCCCAGCCAGCCAAGACATAAGTAAATAGTTTATTGGGGGTGCAGGCTGCTAAGATGTTTTGGGTGACCCCTTTTCGCCCTCTAAACCGTGCAACTAGGTCACTAGGTAACACCGCGTCGACGTGTGTGCCATCTATCAAACCAATGCAGTCCTATAAAAAATTATAAATTATACATAGTTAAATAAAAAAAAGTTTATTTGGAAAATTATTAAGTTGTATGTATTTAATTTACCTTAAAGTACGGAAAATAATTTGAGTTGTTTGCAATCTCCTCGGGAACTTCTTTTGGGGCTTGCTTCATGTACCGATCACGTAATCCATTCATTGCAGACAAGACTTTATTGAAATACCTGCTCACTGTTTCCCCTGATCTTATGAACTCAGTTCTTATTATTCTATTTTTAGTTTTGTGCCCAACAATACTCAGGAACATAGCAAGCTGTTCTTCAACTTGAACGTGTCTTGTATCTTTTAATAAACCGTTTGCTTTCATTACTTCAACAAGTTTAAAAAAGGCCCTCGGTCTCATTCTAATATAAGATTGGCAGCTATCTTGATAGCCCTCCAATACACGTCTGAAATGAGCCTCTCTACAACTTATTTTCCTGACACTTTCTTGCTTCGAACAATTTGGTATTCTCTTGCGCTTAGCACGCATTCTCAAAATACATGTTACCAAAGTGACCACGGCGCAGACAGCTGTATTAGCACACATCCTCTTCAATTCTTCCTCATCTTCCATATCCATCTACAACCGTTTTAAAATTATCATACAGTTACAGCTTAAGATGGCTACTTATTTCTTGTCAAAATTAAGTAGATAATTGATACAAATATTTATTTCTTTTAAAGCAAGAAATCTAATTGCAATAATAAATTATTTTAACTAAATAATTGATACAAATATTTATTTATTTTAAAGCAAGAAATCTAATTGAAATGAAAATTATTTTAACTAATGTTGCATTCCATCTCACACAATTCTAAACAAGCAAGATAGATCCAAAACAAACAAACTATATGGTTAGATTACTAATAATTTACACGCACACAAAAAAATAAAATAAAGTAAAAAAACAGCAATTTAAGTTATTACAAGACTGATTTGAAACATATTATGAAATTAATCTCTACACAGATACCCGCATGAAATTAATCTACCTAACAACCTAATTCTTGCACATTTACAAAAAATCCACTACACAGATACCCGCATGAATTGTTTTGCTGTAATATTATGAAATTAATCGCTTAAATCATTGAAATTGCTATCAGCCTCTATTTCTCATATGCTTCAAAATTAAAATTAATTCCTCAAATCACTGGAGAAATAAGCCAAAGTAAGAGAGGAAAATTTTTATACCTTACTGCAGAGGAGGGAAATGCCGACGTTCAAGCAAAAAACCCACCGACGTCAAAGAAAACACCGTAGCCACACTCCAACCAGAACAAGATCGAGAAAGAGGCCCGAACCCAAGTTGAAGAAGACCCCAACCAGAAGGGATCACCAAGAATCGAAGGCAAGAAACCCACCAACAAGCTCGTGGAAAACAAAGCTAGGGTTTCGAGAAAGAGGCCATAACCCAAGTTGAAGAAGACGAAGCGCGGGAGCAGAGGCGCGAAGAAGAGGGCGATGAGGCAGGAGCGGAACAGCGATTCCAGATCTAGGGATCGAAATCGTGAAGATGAGGAATCGGAATCGACGACATAGCGCCCTGTCAGAAATCTCGCCCAAATCCGAACCCAACGCTCGGATTTGGGTTTCTATAAAAAACGACAACTGTAGCTACTTTATGGAAATTGTAATCCCAAAATTTTTGCTGAGCCAAACTCCAGAATAGGATTCACAAAGAATCCAAAAATTATAAAAATGCCACTATCAGAGCCCAAATACTAATCCTATTCTATAAAAGGGTGAAACAAACAGGCCCTTACCTTTTTTGGTTAAAATAAATTATTGTTATCTTCTATAAGATACTAATTTTGCAGATGATATGATATCATCTATAAGTAGTAAATAGAAAGGGTCTAGTTCTCTTAATCTTGACTGTTTATATCATTTTTAATGGATGAGATCATGCATGGTAAGACTTATGTTGTTATCTTGAAAATCACTACTAAAAGTCGGCTCTCTCTCGTAGCCGTCCTCTCTAGGTTCTTGAAAACCCTAGTTTTCAGTCGGCTCTCTCTCTTGTAGCCATCCCATCTCTAGGGTTTTGAAAACTATACATCTCAGTCTGTTCCTTTTCCTCTCTGGAAGCGTGTAACGCTTCTCTCCCCATCCCTCGTGACGGATCTCTATCGGTATGACCGTCTCTTTTTTTTTTTCTCTGGTCTGTTTCTACAATCTTTGTGAGGCACGACCCTTCCAGTCTCACTCCGATAGTTTTGCGGCGAATTATTTGGCGAGATTTGAGTCTCGTCCCCAACCCTCACGGCAGTTGTCACGTCCCGCTTCCCAAAATACCCGGGAATCGGAACATGAACAAGCTCGCGACGTATTAGATTAAGAAGAATAAATAAAAATGAACATTTCTCCTCAACCTAATACACTAAGTGTCTGGAAATAAATAAATGCGAAGTCACAGGTCCCCGATCACAGTTAGCAAGAATATAATAGACAAACTCAGAACAAAATAATCCATATCACAAGTGAATATCATCCAAGACATAATATTCGGGTCAAACATGCCCTTATTACAAAACTATCCAACTGAATGAAACACTAGAGAAATATAAAAATACACTGATCAAAAGGAAATGAAAGTGCTATAAAATAAACTGAAATGAATAACTAAGCTACGGTTTCTTCTTCTGCTCTGTCCGCTAGGCACTCCTGCTGAGTATCCTATGGCTCCTGTTGAACCTGTTCTTCCTCTAAGTCTGACGTACACCAGAGAAAACAGGTGTACGTCAGCGTGCATAGCACACGACAAGACCCCACAAAAAAAGAACGAACAAAAACCCAATGCGAAAAACGATACAACAACAGAAATGATAAAGAAACATGCAACTGGAAATCCAACAAAATCAATCAAGTAACAAGTCAATCATGCAACTAGCGATCAGAAATCATCCAAGTAACAATATCATACAACTAGATGGAATTAATATTTAAAAATCTACAATAATAGACGTAGTACGTCGAGCGAAATAATCCAAACAATGAAACCCTCACGTATATACCATATGTCTCAAAAATGTAGAAAATTAAATATTAACCCCGATCTATGTATGAAAAAAATACAACTGGCCTACATCTCACAAGAATCCATAGATCATTCAAATAACAAGGTCATGTAACTAGTTATCCTATAACAGGTCATTGGTCCACATCTCACACAGAGTCAACGCTCATATCATCGGATAACTGACTATTCACAAACCCCCTACGTGCATCCAATACCACTATACAAACTTGGTCAGGGGACTACACGCAATTTGTTTTCAACTTGGTCCGGACTCAAGCTAAACTCGGGTGAATATCAAATTCACGGACCAAAGTGACTACACTGGCTTCACTTTGACCCAATAAGCTAACCCCAAGCTACACTGGATCATGGGGCGAGCTTGGAAGATACATCAATAGCTATATCCAATCACATGAGCATGGACTTCCCCATCCCAACTCTTCTCATTTTTCTAAGTCAACAACACACAAGCCTCTAGGTATTATTCATGTCACACGTGTCACTCTAGTCATAAACTCCTAACGATTCTCAATTATAACAAGGAATGATAAATGCAATGAATACTATGTAACAGTGTCATGAATCATGAACAGGAAACATGAACAACTACTAATAAATATGCAAGATGGAACTACAACTATCAAATAATTACACATGAAATGTCGTAATTTCTAATCATCATGATCATAAATTTATTAATTCCAAAAATAATCTTTTCCAAAATAGATTCCTTTAAAAATAATCTCTTTTCAAAAATTTCCTTTAAAATTATTTAACATAATAATTATTCAAAACTAACCCATTTTCCAAAATAAATTCTTTTAACTTATTTATTATTATAATAATTCAAATTAAACCATTTTTTTCAAAATAAACTCTTTTAAAAATTATTTCTCATAATAATAATTCTAATTAATCTATAAAAACATTAATTTATCATTTGAAATCATTTAATATCATCATTAACAGTCCCACGTAGATAATCACTGACTAATCTAATTAATTAATTCATAACAGATCTAGAAATTGAATTGTGAATCAATAAGTAATGGGATCTTGCGCATAATAATTTACGATAAAACTAAGAATTAAAATAAAAATAATCGAGGTTCGGGATCTTGCTTCGGGTAACATTAAATAAATCAATGCTGTGGGTGCGACGCATCGATGCTAAGGAGCAGCGACACGGAGGAGAGCTTGGTTAGATCGTCAGGTGGTTGGGGTGCAGCGGCATGGTGGAGAGGGGGCTGTCGACGGTAGCGAGGGCAGGCCGACAGGGGTGAAAGGGACAGCAGGGGAGGGTTGTCGAAGGAGCTCGATGTCAGAGCTCCATTCGGCTGGACGCGGTAGCGAGGAGGATCTTTGGCGCGCATGCCGAGCATCCGATGGCGGCGTTGGAGTTCATCGAGTTGGCTCGGAGAGATAACAAGGCGGCAGCGGAAGAGAGGTGCTTCCGCATGGGTTTGATCTGGCGGAGGGCAGCTCAGGACGGTGAGGACTGTTGGCGCGCGAAACTTAGGAGTTGACCGAGAGGAGGATGGCGTCGTCAGCGGGCGTGCGGTCGAAGACTGGTCGCAGAGAGAGATGGCCGGGAAGAGAGCAGTGCGGTGTGCTGGGGGCGTCGGGTCATGAGGCAGGTCAGCGTATGGAGGTGGGGAACCTGACGGCGGAGGTCGGTTCGTGGTTGCGCGTTCTGCTCGCGATTGAGGACGGCAGAAGTTTGCTGGCGGCGAAGTGAAAGCCACAGCAAAGAGAGAGAGGGAGTAAAGCACAAGAAGGGAGAGGAAGGCCCGTTTTAAATAATATAATATAGTATATATATATTATATATATATATATAATATATATATATATATATATATATATATATATATAGAGAGAAGAGAGAGAGAGAGATTAATGGATTTTTTTTTTTTTTTTTTTTTTTTTTTTTTTTTTTTTTTTTTTTTTTTTTTTTTTTTTTTTTTTTTTTTTTTTTTTTTTTTTTTTGTTTTTTTTCCTTGTCATAGACGGAATTCCTCCTTGACCCTCTAAAATCACATCATATTTGAGCGATAATAGATGAATCCGCTCCGCTATAAACTTGATCGACATATTTCTAAAACCCCAACACACAAGTTGGTGAATCTCGTCATTTTGACCGTCCATCGAGCCATGTGGAAAAGTTCTATCACTTTCAAAAGCCTTAAAATTGCTACGAGTGGATGAATGTTCAACGCGACCGCGCGTTCACCCTAAAACTTGGTGTGGGGTTTCTAGAATATGATAGATCAAGTTCAACACCGATCATCCAAATGCTCGTTCAATCATTATTTTAGAGGCTTCAAGAGGAAATCCTGTCTATGACAAGGATACTCATTATATCCATATATATTATATATATATACTATAAAATATAATATAATATATATATATAGTAGTTAGGGTTGGTGATATTTAAACGAAATAAATAGTTACAGGTATTTAAAAATCAAAATAATTATGTAATAATTATGTACAAATAAAACTGTACCAGTTGTAGTAATACAACCGCTGATACGAAATAGAAGAAATAATGCAAGAAATTGCATAATTTAACAAGAATAATTAATAAAAAAATATAACTTCTTATATTTAAAATCAAATAATTATGGCATAATTATCCATATAGTAAAACGTACCAGTTGTATTAAATCGACAGTTAATACGTAATTGTAGAAATAATACAACAAATTATATAAATAATACATAATTAATAATACAATGTAATACACGAAATAATACGTAATAGTAACAATAATACAACGTATTATTTAAAATAATACGTAATAATATCAATAACATAACGGATAAATTTTAGAAATTTTTGTTGCATTAAATAAATTTATAAATATCTAAATCATTTAAATAAATATAAAACTTGGACTTTAAATCATAGAAAAATCGAGGAAAATACAATTACTTTTTTTTAAAATCATAATTTAAATATTTTAACATACCAGAAAATTATTTTAACTAGTATCAAAATTTCACGGTCCTTACAACAGTCTTCGGGGTTTCCCACATCTCGGCCTCCGAGGTAGCTGTCTCTCGGCTCACACAAACGGCATAGCCATTTCATAATTAACTAACGACATCGACGTTTCATATTTAATTAATGACATCGCCGTTTCATATTCAATTAACGGCATCGCTATTTCAGGGTTGCCTTTCGGGCTCTAACTAACGGCATCACCGTTTAAGCCGTCTCTCAGACTCAAATTAACAACATTGCCATTTTAAGACCGTCTATCGGTCTCATATTAACGACATCATCGTTTCAAGCACCCTCTAGACTCCAAATCAATTTGGAACATGACGAGAAGTGACGATGATGGGCTGGCCGAGCTTTGTGCTAAATGCAGCTCAGACAACAAAGATGGCCCTGTTTTTCTATCAACTAAGGACCAAACAGATTCTCCTTCCCTTAACAACTGTCTCTTGGGGAAAGTTTTTGGTAGAAAAATTACTAATAGAGACGGTCTTGAGCATGTTCTTAGGAAGGCATGGATTGTAGATGCTCCCTTACAAGTAGAGTGGAAGGAATACTTTCCTTTTCAGATTCGATTCCGATGCAGATAGGGAGAAAATGCTTGATGGTGGGCCATGGTGCTTTGAAAGGAACTTGCTCAATTTGATTATTTCTCATGGGGTCGGTGCCCCAACTTCTCTGGATTTTTCTTTAACTTTATTTTGGGTAAACGTCAAGAATGTACCACTGAATGCGATGAACGAGAGGTGCACTAGAGACTATGACTCGCTTATAGGAGAACTTAAAGGGATTAATTTGCGGGATAACAAGATGCGGCTGAGAATTCTCGTGAATATTACTAAGCCTCTAAAAAGAGGCATACATGTTTGCTTTGAAGAGACCGACGAGATTGAGAAGCTCTTCCTCACCTATGAGAGACTTCCTGACTTTTGCTTTTCATGTGGCATTATTGGCCACAAAGTTGCTGAGTGTGACAAACGAAGTGTACAAGTAGATGGTAATTTTATCACATCCAAAAGCAGATATGGTTCTTGGCTCAGAGAATCCCCTCCATCTTACAAGGCCTTTGAGACTCAGTCTTCTAGAGCAACTGAAGCATATCGTGAGGGGCAGAAACAACCATCATCTTGGGTGGTCTCAGATGATACTCAGGATGATGATTCACATGGTAGTGCTCCACTACAGATCATTCCAGTCACGGTGAGGTGTGAAACCCCTCCTGTATCATTGCCCATGGATACCGGTGTTAGCTCTGATTTGTATGACGTTACAGTTTTCACATCCACCTTCGAAAAGTAGGCTATATCAACCTGGAAGAGACTTGCTAGAGGGTCTGGGTAGCAGGTCTCCAAATCGAAAGAGAAAGGAGGCAAACGTAGGAAAGATTCTCTGAAGGATCCTCCGGATGTACATGAGAAGATGGCATGATTAGTAATTTCCAGTCTAGATTCTACTCTTGTTGAGGCGCACCCTAGTGGCCAGGGGTGCCAGGAGCCATGAGTTGCTTTTGTTGGAACGTTCAGGGACTGGGAAACCTTGAAATGTTGACTGCTTTCCGCAGATTGATGCGAACTCATTCCCTTAGTCTAGTCTTTCTTTCAAAGACTAGACTTTCTAGTAGGTGAGTGCAGATAATGAAATCTCAGTTGGGTTTTTAGAATTGCTTTGTGGTGGATAGTAGAGGCAAAAGTGGTGGACTCATGTTACTATAGGGGGATGAAATGGATGTGACTATTCGTTCTTTTTCTCCGTGGCACATTAACGCATCAATTGTTGACTCAGCGGGAAGGAACTGACGATTCACCGGGTTTTATGGTCATTCTCAGAAACACTTACGGTACCAGTCCTAGGATTTGTTGAGACAATTGAGGGGTCTTTCCTCTGAGTCATGGTTATGTGGAGGTGACTTTAATGCCATCACGAGCCCAGGGGAGAATTTGGATGGTAGACATGTGCATGTTTTGAGAATATTAGATTTTTAGAATGTTCTGCTACATTGTGAGCTACTTGATCTGTGGTATTGCGGGCACACCTTCACTTGGAATAATCGTCAGTCTGGTACATCTCATATCCAGAAACATTTGGATAGGATGGTAGCTGACTCTAGCTGGCGTGACATATTTCCCACTACTGAGGTACACCACTTGGATTTCTCTATTTCTGACCATTATCCTATTATGTTATATTTTGCTGCTCCTCGCCCCCTTCTAGTTAAGCTTGGTCGTCCCTTCCATTTTGAAGCCTACCGGCTCAAAGAGGATGATTTGAGTGATGTTATTAGTAGGGTCTATCCTGGAATCTCCACACAACAGGGTCTATATGAATCAGTTTGTCAGAAGCTAGGTCTTGTGCTATAAATCTCAGTAGCTGGAGCAAAGAGCGTTTTGGTAGATGGAGGCACATATTATCAGTTATTCAGTAAAAGCTCCGGTCTCTCTACTCTTCTCCTGATGTGGGGGGATCGTATGGCTGAGATCCAAAGACTTGAGAAGGAGAGGGAGGTTCTTAAATATATGGAAGAGAGCTTCTGGCGACAGCAAGTTAGGGTTGATTGGCTCCGAGACGGGGACCATAACACCAAATTCTTCCATATTAGAACTTCCACTAGAAGGAGGAAGAACTTCATTAGCCGTCTACGTGATCCTAATGGCACTTGAGTGGAAGATCAGGTGGGAATTGCAATGCTTATTGAGGAGTATTTCTCAGAACTATTTTCTTCTTCCACTCCTTCAGAGGAGGTTTTCGCTAAGGAGGGTGATGCTATCTCTTCTAAGCTTTCAGTGGATGACCTATATGGATCATTTCTGAGCCTTTTACAGGTGATGTGGTATGGGGTTCTCTTCGATCTATGGGCCCTTCTAAGGCACCCGGCCCAGATAGCTTCCATGCATCCTTTTTTCAGTCCTAGTGGTCTGTTATTGGCCCAGATATTTTGGCTGCATGTTTAAAGATTCTAAATAGGGGCTCGTCTATCAGGTCTTGGAATAAAATCAATGTGGTTCTCATCCCCAAAAAGGATTCACCTGAGATTGTGATAGATTTTAGACCCATTGTTCTATGTAATGTAGTCTACAAGATTGTCATGAAAACCATTGCTAATAGGCTGAAGCGAGTTCTTGACGGATTGATCGGATACTTTTAGAGTGCCTTTGTCCTAGGGAGATCAATTCAAAATAATATCATTGTTACTTTTAAACTTCTCCACACATTGAAAAAAAGGAGACGGGATCAGTCTGGCCATATGGCACTGAAATTGGATATGAGTAACACATATGATAGAGTGGAATAGGGGTTTATTAACAAGGCCCTTCAGGCCATGAGATTTTCAGATCATTGGAGGCATCTCATCTTGGACTGTATCTCTACTTCCTCACTCTCTTTCTGCCTCAATGGGCAGATTGTGGGTCAGGTCACTCCTCCTCGTGGTCTGCGACAAGGATGTCCACTATCTCCATATTTGTTTCTTCTCTGCATGGAAGCTCTCTCGGTACTGATCATCAGACAAGAGGAGAACAAGTGCATCAAAGGGTTATCTTGTTCCCGGTCAGGGCAAGGAGTTCTCACTTGTTCTTTACAGATGACTCTTTGGTTTTTATTTAGGCTTCCCAGGCCATTGCACAGACTATCCAGAGTACTCTGCTACTATATGAGGCTGCAACCGGTCAGAAAGTCAACTTTCAGAAGTCTGCCATCACCTTTAGCCCCTATGTAGATGAGGATACTAGGGCCTCTATTTTCTCTGTCTTGGGGCTTGATAAGGCACAGTCATATGATCGGTACTTAGGCCTTCCTTCGGTGGTTGGAAGAAGCCGTCGTCAGATTTTTGCTTCAATCAGAGACTCAGTTTGGAAAAGAGTCCAAGCTTGGAGGAGTGCTCTTTTCTCAGTTAGGGGGCGAGAGGTTATGGTAAAAGCTATTTTGCAGGCGATCTCATGTTATGTCATGAGTATCTTTCGCATTCCAATTTCTTTATGTAGGGAGATTGAGTCTACCATTATGAGATTTTGGTGAGGATTAACTTCTGGTGAGAGAAAGATTCACCAGGTTAGGTGGCAGAAGGTGTGTTGTGCAAAGTCAGAGGATGGTCTAGGTTTTAGAGATCTACAAATGTTTAATTAGGCATTGGTGGCTAAGCAGACATAGAGAATCATTCAGGACCCTTCTTCTCTGGCTAGTAGGGTTTTTAAGGTGAAGTATTTTAGGGACTCAGACTTCCTTTCAGCTGGTGTCGGCCCTGGCTGCTCTTATTTATGGCGGAGCATTATCTGGGAGAGAGAGCCTGGCTCGAGGTCTGAGATGGAGGATATGTGATGGCCAGAGTGTCTCTATCAGTGCTGACCCATGGATCCTAAGGCCCTTTTCTTTCAGACCAATCACTTCTCTGATCGACCCTTCTAGAAGGGTGGCTGAGCTGATCTCTGCTTTGGGTACTTAGAATCATGAGCTGATTGCTACCTCCTTTTGGCAGATAGATTAGAAGGATATTTTATTTCCCACTGCCGCCTTCTCCTGTCCCTGACAGACTCATTTGGCATTATGAGGAGAAGGGGTGTTACACAATCAAGAGTGGATACTAACTTCTTCGCCACACTATGCCTGATACTTCTTCCACCTCAGATTCTAGGGTAACGAAGTGGTGGTCCTTGATCTGGCATGCGGAGATCCTACCAAAGATTAGAGTGTTACTTTGGCATTTGTTCTTTGACGCTCTCCCCACCTCAGCTGGTTTATCTCACAGGGGGATCTCTGTGCATCCTAGTTGCCACCTTTGCTCTGTTGCCTTTGAGACCGCCCTTCATATCTTCACCGTCTGCTCCTTTGCTCATTTAGTGTGGGAGTCCTTATATCTTTGGGAAGTGATTAATGGTTTTTGAGGCACGTCTTGTGGTGATTTTATTTTCCATCTCACCTCTGTTTGCCCTGAGGACTTTATAGCTTTGGCTTTCACAACCATGTGGTTTATATGGGGGAAAGGAATATGCTCTTTCATGGTGGTGGTGTTAGAGAGGCCTCAGTCTTGGTGACTCGGATTCTCTATTTTGTAGAGGAAGGGGATAGAGTTAGAGATATCTCTCGTGATATTGTCACCCCTTCCAAATGGCATTCTGCTTGGTATCCTCTTGCTCCTGGTTTGTTGAAGCTCAACACACATGTTGTTGTTCCTCTAGAAGGAGATATTATTAGTTTGGGAGGTGTTATTCGGGATCACCATGGACATGTGATTGGTTGCTACTCTATGGGGATCAGGGGTCCTATGCCTATGGATCATGCGGAACTGTTGGCTGTCCTAAAAGGCATTTGTTTCGTTCGGCGTATGAACTGGAGGATTTCAGTGGTGGAAATTGACTCTCTAAATGTTATCTCCTTGGTGGACTCTCCTTCTCCTTTTGTTTCCTTGGCTCCTATTGCAGATGAAGTTCGTGCTGGTCTGACTATTACTGGGTGCTCTAAAGTTTCTTATATAAGACGTACTGGTAATGATGTTGCTCATTCCCTAGCTAAGTCGGTTGATTGTTTATCCTTTTATTTTTGGCCTGTTTCTGTCCCTTTGTTTTTGAGATGGAGTGTTGTTGAGGACTTGGCTAGTTAGATTACCCTACCTGCCTTTTCAAAAAAAAAAAACCATTACTAAACTTGAAAACCGCTATAGTCGAAACCACTATGTGTGATAGTGAAAATCTTAGGTGGCGTGATGTCCTCCATTGAAATTGAGATAGACGGTACGGATTAAGAGAATTTGGCCCTCCCGAGTCCTCTTCAATTATGGGTAATTGAAGAGTATCTAATTCCTCAAATCATTGCCATATATTACACATTCAATGGACGAGATTAGGTGACGCGGACGTAGAAACAGAGAGGCCGATCGGCTATTGTTCCGATGCCGACGAGCCCTGACAACAGCATGTAATTCATGAGCTTGAATCCACAAGCTCTAAGTTTCTCAAAGTTGAACGTAAACAAGGAGAAAAATTCTCTTGATTGAATAATTAAAAAGTTAATTACTTTATTTACAAAAGGAACTATTATTTATAGCTAATTAAATCTATCCTAACTCTAATAAAAAAGAAAGTCTGAATCTAAAAGGAAATAACAAAAGAGAACTCTTTCCTAATCTAAAAGGAAATAACCAAAATAACTTTTTTCCTAATCTAAAAGGAAATAACCAAAAAACTCTTTCCTAATCAAAAAGGAAATAACCAAAAGGACTCTTTCCTAATCTGAAGTCCGAGTCGACACGAGTGCTTTTCTTCTTGTCTCGTCTAATGCTTGATCTCCTGTATTAGTCCCATCTTCTTTAGAAGAACTCTTCTCTGAGTTCGCATCACTCAAATACAACTTGATTGAAGGATGATAATAAAAAATATCCGCCACGTTGAATGTCTTCGACATAGCCATTCCTTCTGGAAGATCCACTACATATGCATTATCATTGATCTTCTTGAGGATCTTCTTGAGGACCTTGAGTCGCCTCTTCTTGTCCGCTCGTGCCTTGAATTTTACATTGGCTTTCTCAATGGTATCCTACAAAACCTTCTTCTCCTGTGGGTTCATGCGATAATGAGGGAGATTAGGAAGCATTGAACCCGGGATGAAGTCAATATGGTACTGAATATCCCTCATGGGTGGAAGACCCTCTGGCAGATCCTCGGGAACCAACACTTCGAAGTCCTTAAGCAACAACATTATCTTCTCTGGAACCTCAACGAGAGTCTTTACTTCTTCTTTAACAACTAAAGCAAACCTTTGTTTCAACTCCTTTAATTCGGCTAGAAACTCTCCCTTGTTGCAAAGAGAAATATGTTTGGATTTTTGATCCTTTGGGTTCTTTAGGTAGGTGGAATTGGTGGTAAAATGATCTTCTTGTTCATCCATACGAAAGAGTATTCGTTCTTCTTGCCGCCATGCTTAGCATCGACATCATACTACCACGGTCTCCCCAACAAGACATGGCATGCATCCGTATCCACAACATCATAAGCAACATAATCACTATAAGTCTTGTCTAGTGATAGTGGTGCGCGACATACTTCGGTCACCTTCACGGAGGGACCCTTCTTGATCCATTCTATGGTATAAGGCACAATTTTTGTTTCAGTCGACAGTTTTAAGTGATCCACCAAAACCTTTGACACAAGATTCTCACAACTTCCATTGTCAATGATGAATGTGCACACCTTGTTGTTGACTGAACATCTAGAAAAAATTTGGTGTCGTTGTGATGAATCTGGTGTCTTCTGAGCGCATAGAAGTTGTTGAACAACACACGACACATTAGCGCCTTCAATCTCTGCATCCTCTTCCTCATACTCTTCTTCGGTTGTCGTGTGTCCATCCTCGACTTCTTCATAATCCGTTAGATTAACCTTCCACCATTGCGAGCATTTGTTGGACTTATACCCTGATTGGAGACATCAGAAACACTTCCCTACAACAAGCTTGGCATACAGATTTGCTTGAGTCGTCAGGGGATGTGGTTGATTTATCGACCATTTGGCCGACCGTGGAGGAACAGGCCGATCAGTCATCCTTTGCCCGGTCGACTCACCTCTCTTCTTCTCTACCGAACCTCCCTGTTTGGCTTGTCTAAAAGGTAATGCCTTGGAGGCTAATCTTTCCACCTTAAGAGCCATGTTATGGGCTTCGTCCACAGAGTACACATTGTGGATGACCACCTTCTCTTGAATTGAATACTTCAAACCTCCGATATATTTGGCTGTGAGTTGCTCCTCACTCATAGATAAATCGCAACGAGAAGTAAGACGGAAGAACTCTTCGGTATAGGCGCTTACTGATCTGATTCCTTGACGGCATTGCTCGAACTAGTTGTAAAGGATCTGTTGATAGTCGGGTGGTAGGAACTTAGCCCGGAGTAATTGCTTCATGCGTCGCCAAACCCGAATTGGTTGCTTACCTTACCGTCACCTAGTGTTTTGAGTCTGATCCCACTATACCGTGGATCCTCCTTTGAGACGATATGCCACAAACTTCACTTGATTTGCTTCAGGTACATTATCCATCTCAAAGAACTTCTCCACTTCATATAGCCAATCCAATAAAGCCTCTATGTCCAGATTTCCTCCAAAGGAGGGGAGTTCTAACTTCATCCAGTACTCTTGGTCATGGTGATGTTCGCCTTATCGGTGATAATTATGATGAGGGTTGAAGCCTTTGCCTCGACCTCTGCCATAAGGTCGCCCTCCTTCTTCTTCGTTCGAGACGTTGTCGTACCATGGTCCCTCAAATTCGACACCATATTTTTGCTCCTTTGTCACTGGATTCATCATGTGGAGGGGGTTGGTTGGGATGTCGTCTATGATGTGGTGGGGATTAATATGGAGGAGGTTGATACAGATGGGGTTGATATGGAGGGGTTTGGTTTGTACATGGTTGATATGGAGGGGGTTGAACTGGAGGGGGTTGGGGATTGTACGGGGGTGGATGTTGGGGTAGCCTAACTCTGGGTTCGCTTAGGTAAAGACCGTCGGCAAAATTACTCCCATTGTTGAGGTGAAAGGTAAGTCCTTCAATGGCTTGTTGAAGGTTCTGAAGAGATGCCTCCAACGTGCCAAATCTTCCATCCATAGAATCCATCCTCACAGAAAGATCCTGTAGAGAAAGTTCCTTCTTGCCGTCACCTGCCATTGTCGAGGATGTTGAAGCTGAAGCTTTGATACCACTTGACGCAGACGTAGAAATGGGGAGGCCAATCGGATATCGTTCTGATACCAACGAGGACAACAACAAGTAATTCACGAGCTTGAATCCACAAGCTCTAAGTTTTTCAAAGTTGAGAACGTAAACAAGGAGAAAAATTCTCTTGATTGAATAATTGAAAAGTCAATTACTTGATTTACAAAAGGAACTATTATTTATAGCTAACTAAACCTATCATAACTCTAATAAAAAAAAAAGCCCGAATCTAAAAAGAAGTAACCAAAAAAGAAACACTTTCCTAATCTAAAAGGAAATAACCAAAAGAACTCTTTCCTAATCTAAAAGGAAATAACCAAAAGAACACTTTCCTAATCAAAAAGAAAATAACCAAAAGAACTCTTTTCTAATCAAAAAGAAAATAACCAAAAGGACTCTTTCCTAATCTGAAGTCCGAATCGACATGGGTGCTTTTCTTCTTGTCTCATCCAATGCTTGATCTCCTGTATCACTAGGCCATGTAGAATTCCACTATTGTGATAATGATTTTCCAAGAATAGTAGTTTTCAAAAAATAGTGGTTTTTAAGGCTATAGTAGTTTTATCTCATAACCTAATCTTGTTTATTGAATTTAGGGCATGTTTGTTTGTACGAAAATAGCTATAAAGTAGATGAAGTATAGGCTATTTTTGTTACTTTCATATAAAAAATGTTGTTTATTTCTCTGTAAAAACTATTTTCGTTACTTCCTTAAAAGCTGATGTGTCATCTAGCTGGCATCTCTATTTCCATAAAAATTTTCCGACTTCAAATGGTGTGAAATATGGCTGAAGTAGTTTTTAGGGTGGGGTCCACGGAAAAATGATTCTCAAAATATTTTCAACTCCAAATTCCTCTCCTATCCTCACAACTGGTTCTTCCTCTCAACCTAACCGTCCAGTTTATATTCAACCGACTCTTCCCCAAATTATTTATATCCTCACAACTGCCCCGCGTGAAAGGGTTCCTCAAGCTCGTGACAATTCTACTCCCCGCCGACTTCCCGACAAAAAGCGTCCTTCCTTCTTCATCTTTCTTCCTCTTGGCTTCACCAAAAAGGTATGTAAATGTTAAAATTTTGATCTTTTATTGTAATTAAATTCATTTAACATTTCTATATTACTTGTAGAAATCTTTCATAAAGCTTGATCTTTCAGTTATGGTTCCTTTTGAGATATAATAGTCAAAAAAATGAGGTTTTTTTGGTTCATGTAGAAATAAATCAGTAGTCTCTCGCTTCTCTGTCTCTATGACCCATATTTCAAAAGGTGTGTGTTTTTATTTCACCAAAGAAAATTTTTTTTCATCTTTTGCACAAAAGAAGAGATCTTGGTGGATGTATTTATTCGTTTGTTGGTTTTCTTTAGTTTCCACAAGCGATTTTATGTGATACTATTCTCCTTTTTTTCCCCTCATTTTTTCCTAAAAAAATAGATTTTTGGTTTAATTTTACGTAGTTTGTTGATTTTTATTTATTTTTTGTGGTGAAAGGCCTAAATCTTGACTTGGGCTTGTAATTGGATTGATGTCTCTTATAAGCTGTGATAACTATTCATTTTTAACACAAGGAAGTTTTTATGACTCATGCACGTGAGGAACCATATACTAGTGGATGTTGGGGTAGCCTAACTCTGGGTTCGCTTAGGTAAAGACCGTCGGCAAAATTACTCCCATTGTTGAGGTGAAAGGTAAGTCCTTCAATGGCTTGTTGAAGGTTCTGAAGAGATGCCTCCAACGTGCCAAATCTTCCATCCATAGAATCCATCCTCACAGAAAGATCCTGTAGAGAAAGTTCCTTCTTGCCGTCACCTGCCATTGTCGAGGATGTTGAAGCCGAAGCTTTGATACCACTTGACGCAGACGTAGAAACGGGGAGGCCAATCGGATATCGTTCCGATGTCGACGAGCCCTGACAACAACAAGTAATTCACGAGCTTGAATCCACAAGCTCTAAGTTTTTCAAAGTTGAGAACGTAAACAAGGAGAAAAATTCTCTTGATTGAATAATTGAAAAGTCAATTACTTGATTTACAAAAGGAACTATTATTTATAGCTAACTAAACCTATCATAACTCTAATAAAAAAAAAAGCCCGAATCTAAAAAGAAGTAACCAAAAAAGAAACACTTTCCTAATCTAAAAGGAAATAACCAAAAGAACTCTTTCCTAATCTAAAAGGAAATAACCAAAAGAACACTTTCCTAATCAAAAAGAAAATAACCAAAAGAACTCTTTTCTAATCAAAAAGAAAATAACCAAAAGGACTCTTTCCTAATCTGAAGTCCGAATCGACATGGGTGCTTTTCTTCTTGTCTCATCCAATGCTTGATCTCCTGTATCACTAGGCCATGTAGAATTCCACTATTGTGATAATGATTTTCCAAGAATAGTAGTTTTCAAAAAATAGTGGTTTTTAAGGCTATAGTAGTTTTATCTCATAACCTAATCTTGTTTATTGAATTTAGGGCATGTTTGTTTGTACGAAAATAGCTATAAAGTAGATGAAGTATAGGCTATTTTTGTTACTTTCATATAAAAAATGTTGTTTATTTCTCTGTAAAAACTATTTTCGTTACTTCCTTAAAAGCTGATGTGTCATCTAGCTGGCATCTCTATTTCCATAAAAATTTTCCGACTTCAAATGGTGTGAAATATGGCTGAAGTAGTTTTTAGGGTGGGGTCCACGGAAAAATGATTCTCAAAATATTTTCAACTCCAAATTCCTCTCCTATCCTCACAACTGGTTCTTCCTCTCAACCTAACCGTCCAGTTTATATTCAACCGACTCTTCCCCAAATTATTTATATCCTCACAACTGCCCCGCGTGAAAGGGTTCCTCAAGCTCGTGACAATTCTACTCCCCGCCGACTTCCCGACAAAAAGCGTCCTTCCTTCTTCATCTTTCTTCCTCTTGGCTTCACCAAAAAGGTATGTAAAGGTTAAAATTTTGATCTTTTATTGTAATTAAATTCATTTAACATTTCTATATTACTTGTAGAAATCTTTCATAAAGCTTGATCTTTCAGTTATGGTTCCTTTTGAGATATAATAGTCAAAAAAATGAGGTTTTTTTGGTTCATGTAGAAATAAATCAGTAGTCTCTCGCTTCTCTGTCTCTATGACCCATATTTCAAAAGGTGTGTGTTTTTATTTCACCAAAGAAAATTTTTTTTCATCTTTTGCACAAAAGAAGAGATCTTGGTGGATGTATTTATTCGTTTGTTGGTTTTCTTTAGTTTCCACAAGCGATTTTATGTGATACTATTCTCCTTTTTTTCCCCTCATTTTTTCCTAAAAAAATAGATTTTTGGTTTAATTTTACGTAGTTTGTTGATTTTTATTTATTTTTTGTGGTGAAAGGCCTAAATCTTGACTTGGGCTTGTAATTGGATTGATGTCTCTTATAAGCTGTGATAACTATTCATTTTTAACACAAGGAAGTTTTTATGACTCATGCACGTGAGGAACCATATACTAGCTTAGTATGTTTTCATGAGGAGGACTTGGTGGGAGTAGTTAAGTAACTGAACATACACTTCAGTGAATGCAACATGCAATTATTGATGAAAACAAAGCATCATGTACCTGCAAAATTAATATAAGTTTAAAAAATACAGACAAAGGAATAGGCTTATTCGGATGAAAACAAAGCATCATGTACCTTGCAATCATGCTTATGAAATTAATTCATAAAAATAGGCTTATTCGGATGAAAACAAAGCATCATGTACCTTGCAATCATGCTTATGAAATTAATTCATAAATACAGACAAAGAAATAGGATGGAAACAAATCATGTACCTTGCAATCATGCTTATGAAATTAATTCATAAATACAGACAAAGAAATAGGATGGAAACAACATGAGGAAGCTCGAGAACAAAGTATGCAACTAATTAGTAATCAAAATAATAGAATATAAATCATATGTTTAGTGGAACTATCCAGCATGTTTAGTGTTCCAATGACATTTGTCTTTATGGTCTGTTAAACATCACATTTTAGAGCATAATTTTTCAGAATTAATTTATCACCACTCACCCACAGATGCATGTTGATTGGAAAGATAATTTATAGGTAGCATGAGAAAATAGATTTTAGAGACAACAACGCTACTAGGATGTGAGAATCATATTATTTTTTGTCGATGTGAGAAATAAATTAGCGAATTTTTATAATAACCATGTGTGCTGATTTTTTTAATTTTATAACATTGTTTTATTTGTTTTATGTAGAATATGGAACCTTCAAAAGCTAGAGATGCTACACTAAGTTGCTTTGTTGCATATGTGGCGTGTATAGTGTGTGCTTACTTTATGTTGTTTAAGAATAAAAGAGAAGTAACTCCTAGGGAACCAACCGAGTTGAGAGATTCATTAAGAAATGCTTATATCTACCGATTGTTCTATGGCGGTAGAACATTTGCATATGACTACTTAAGAATGAATAGAGGGCCATTTTTTTACCTTGTTCGTATGTTACGAAAGTCTAGACTTCTTAAAATACCATATATGTTTCCATCGAGGAGCAAGTTGTTATGTTTTTACACATAGTAGGACATAATGCAAAAATAGGGTTGTCGGTATAAACTTCGTACGTTCAGGCGAAACTATTAGTAGGTACTTTAATGCAGTCCTCGTGGCAATATTAAACTGAGGCCATTACTAATGAAGCAAGCGAGTGGTGAGGTATCCGATGAGATTCGTTGTAGATCAACTTGGTACCCTTGGTTTGAGGTAAAGTGGATTATTTTTCAATCATTTATATCTATACTTCTTAAGGTAATATGTAATATAAAATGGTGAATTTATATGTTATGTATGTTTAAATGGTCAGAACTATATTTATATGATTGATGGAACACACATTGTTGCGTTTGTCCCTGATAATATAGTTGCTCGATTTCATGGTCGTAAAGATGGTCCTACACAAAATGTGCTTGCAGTTGTTACACCTAATAAGCTATTTGGTTATGTCATAGCTGGATGGGAAGGGCCCGCTAATGACTTTACAGTTTTGAGGGATGCATTGTCTATGCCTCCTCCAAAGGGATTGTGTTTGATAAAAGGTAATAAAATGTGAACTAAAATTATAAACTATTTTATTAGTTTAAAAAAATTTGTTAATAATTTGGTTTCATGTTAATATTATAGATAAATATTATCTCTACGATACTGGATATACGACAATGCCTGGTTTTATTGCACCTTATTGTGGCGTGCGCTACCATATTAAAGAGCAAGACGATAGAGAACCATTAAACCATCACGAGCTTTTTAATCTTTGTCACTTATCACTTCGATCAAAGATAGAGAGCACATTTGGAATTTTGAAAAATCGTTTCAAAATTCTAACATGTAGGCCTGATTTTCTATTTCAAACACAGGTCAAGATTGTTATTGCATGTTGCATTCTACATAATTATATAATGATATTGGATCCATATAATCATTACATAACAGAAGATGTAGTTTTTGATGAAAGTGAGAGTGAATTTGTTATTGAAGAATCTGAGGTTAGCATGCTCAATTTAAGCAAAAGGGAACAGAAATAAGCACAAGCTACTTGGTTAAAGAAAAGAGATGAAATAACAAAGTCTATATGGATAGAATATTGCGCTCGATATAAGGAAGGTAATGAGGTAGAAATTGGATTAGGTGATTAGTATTTGTGTTTTGTATTGTTTTAATTGATACCACTAATATATGCTAGATCATTAAGTGAACAAGTTTGTTTTTTTCCTTATTATCAAGCTTACTGGAAACCAAATAATATATGCTAGATCATTAAGTGAACAAGTTTGTTTTTTTCCTTATTATCAAGCTTACTGGAAACCAAATTTTGTGTATCTTTGATATTTCTTTACAAGTTTGTTTTTTTCCTTATTATCAAGCTTACTGGAAACCAAATTTTGTGTATCTTTGATATTTCTTTATTGACGTTCTTTTTTTATGATGAGCTTCAATATATGTGCGTCTAATTTTATAGTTTTACTTTCTAATTGTCATAATGTAAACTTTATTCATGTTATCGCTATGAATATTTACAATATCACAGGACGATGGAGAATATAGAAAAGTGTGCATATGGGGGTAACATTACTGGATACTTTCAAGTCACTTCAATACTAGATCAACAATCGCCACATTACTCTCATTCTCAAGGGGTACACACTCTTGGAAACCCCTATGTTTTTGGTCATATTGGAGATTCACCTAATCAACAATTCATGAATGTCAATGTTGGTGGAACTCCTATTGGGTTCCCACCCATAAATTTGAGCCAACAAATCATACAATCACAAAGCTCCCAAAATAATGCTTCACAAAATTCAATTTCAAGTCTTGAGGTTAATTCTCCTTCAAAAGATGGCAAACATATGAATGAAGGGAAGAAACGAAAGTCAACCGGGAACAAAAAAAACTCTGACAGGAGGGAGAAAAAAAAGGAACTAGTAACAAAAAATGGAAATCTCCACATATTGAGGCATTAATTTCTTGCTTGGTGGAACTTGCAAATAATGGTCAGAACTCTGACAGGAATTCTATCTTTGGAGAAAATTATACTACATACAATGTCGAGAACCACTTACGAACCCTCAAAGATAAGTGGAAACTTATTTGTGAAGCAAAAAAACTTAGTGGAGCCAGATTATTTGAAGAGAGTAAGATGATTACACTTGATACCACGACATATGCTGAGCTTATCGAGGTATATTAATTTCTTAATTTTGTCCACCAAGTTAATTCAAACTTTTCTTTTTGATATATCACATTAAAAATCTCTATTTTCCTTATATACAGAGACATCCAAAATACAAGCCTTATTTGAATTGTCCAATTCCAAGATATGAGGAGCTTCACATTATTTGTGAGGAGGATCATGCTACTGGAGAATTCAGAGAAACAAGTTATGACCCTGACATTGATAAAGAGATTCCAACTATCAATATCGATGAAGATGATCTTGTAGATAGTCCTGGTATTGACGGAGTTCGTGTATCACAATTCAACGGAGTGGACCCTTCGAGCATTTCTGTCAAGCCAGGAGCTGTAAGTGGTAAATCGTCTCGTCCAGTAAAGAAGAAGAAAAGAGAAGACTCCCATATAATTATTGGTGAGAAACTTGTGGAGGAAATGGGAAAGGTAGCCACTGCCATTGTTAGTTTGAAGGAGCGAACTTGAGTTGATGTTCTGGCTAATAAGGTTTTTGGTTTTCAAGATATTTACATAGAAAATTTTGAATTGGTTTTCGATGAATATTACAAGAATGAAGTTGAAGCCAAGGCTTTTATGGTATTGCCAAAACCAATACAGAGAAAGAGCATTCTTAACGTGTTGGAGAGGATAGGTAGGCGACCAACTTTGGACAATACTCAGAGAGGAACTACTAGTTCCAGAAACATGGATAGCACCCCTTAATAAATGGTTCTCAATTTAAGCTATTTTTCTAGTATGGATAGTCTTCTTAGAGATTGCACTTTATGAACTTCAGGGTATTTATAGCCTGTACGTGTGATTTCTTGGGTGGGCCAAAGTGGGCTTGCCATCCTGTAGCTTGTGCATGTAAACACATGGGTCATATGGGCTCCTTGTGTACCCTTGGCCAATCATAAAGCCGTCGAATCTCTTGTACCATTATCACGACGATTGCTTCAATCCGTAAAGAGACTTCTTTAACTTGCACACCAATTCTTCCTTTCCTACAGCTTTGAACCCCATAGGTTGTGTCATGTAGATCTCCTTTTCTAAATCTTCATGTAGAAAGGCTGTCTTCACATCCATCTGGACCAAATCTAAATCTAGTTGTACCACCAATGCCAATAGAATCCTAATCGACGAATGCTTTACAACAGGTGAGAATACCTTATTGTAATCAATGCCCTCAAGCTGTGCATAACCCTTGGCAACCAATCTGGCTTTGTATCGAATGTCCCTAATAGAAGATCCATCTTTCTTTGTATACACCCACTTGCATCCAATAGCCTTCTTACCATTCAGTAGCTTTGCAAGTTCCTAAGTGTCGTTCTTCTGAAGAGAGCGCATCTCCTCCTCCATAGCTTTCCTCCACCTGATCGAATCAGAGCTAGATTCTGCCTCCTTAAATGTAAAAGGAATCAAATCATCAACGACCTCTGCTGATAAGGCATATGCAACCATGATATCATTATATCTAGCTGACCGATGAATCACTCTTCTGGGTATGTTTGCTGCAATGGACTCCTGACCATGACCCTGCTCTTGAGTCTCACTATCCATTATATCCTCTAAATGCCCGGCTGTCATCCCATCTCCTTCTAGTGTCACCTCTGTAAAAACCTCAATGGATACAATGCTATATGGAGTGTGTGGAGTCACATCATCCTCCATCTGCTGTGATATCCCTCTTGTCTGGTCTCCCTCCACCTACTGAGGCACTTGAGGCATCATCATGTACGCCTCGTCGAATGTAACATCTCTGCTAATAACTATCTTCTTGTCCTGTGGATCCCACAATTTTAAGCCTTTTACTCCTTCTCTAAAGCCCACAAAGACTGCTTTATTTACGCTCAGATTCAATTTACCATCACTGACATGATAATAAGCTGGACACCCAAATATCTAAAGTGACTCATAGTCACTAGCCACCGAACCAGACCAACGCTCCATAGGAATCTTCCCTTGTATCACAGTGTACGGTAACTTATTCACGAGATGGCTCGCATAAACCAACGACTCAGTCCAAAAGGATCTTGACAATCCACTCTGTGTCATCATACATCGCACCTTCTTCAGCAATGTACGATTTAACCTTTCAGCCACCCCATTCTGTTGTGGTGTCTCACGAACTGTGAAGTGTCGCCTAATGTCGTGATCCTAGAAAAACTATAGAAACGGATTACTCTTATACTCTCCTCCATTGTTCGAACAAAGAGTCTTCACTTTTCTATCTGTCTGTAGCTCCACTTTCTTCTTCCACTCCACAAAAATATCCAGGACCTCATGTTTATGCTTCATAAGGTATACCCGATTTCTCCTGAAATAATCGTCAATGAAAGTGACAAAATAGTTAGCCCCACCAAGTGATGTGTGCTTGGAAGGGCCCCAAATATCTGTATGAATGTAGTCCAATATATCTTAGGTATTTTGAATAGCGGTGCCAAACTTTACTCTCGTCTTCTTTCTAAGTACACAATGCTCACACAGCTCTATCTTGTAGGTCTTCGCACCTTTCAATAGTTCATGTTTCGCCAATGCCTGTAGAGACTTATCACCAGTGTGTCCTAAACGCATGTGCCATAAATTGATAGTGTCCTCCTTTGTAGTGATAGAAGCTGCTAACTGTCTTGCCCTTCAAGTAGTATAAGGTGTTTTTTCCTAACACCTCGCATCATCACCATGGACCCCTTCTTGACCTTCAGAGTTGCATTCTCCAAGATCACCCGATAGCCATCTACCTCCAAAGTTCTAAGTGAAATAATATTCTTCGTTAACTGCAGCACGAACCTTACTTCCTTCAGCTCCTGAGTCACCTCGTCACACATACGAATCCGAACTATACCAATATCACAAAGAGGGCATACATGATCATTACCTATAAGCACGACATCTCCTCTTTCCAACTCTTCAAAGCTGGAAAACCAATCCCTCCTAGGGTAAATATGGTATGTAGCACTAAAATACATCATCCACTCTGTAGAGTCAGTGTAACAAACTGATGGTAATGCAGAGCATGAAAAGCCCGAAGAATCCGTATCTGAATTGTAGTCACTAGCCTTGATAACATTCACTTTCGAAGCTTGTACAGCTTTCTTTTTATTCTTCTCGGTTTTATCTTTTAACTTTGGGCACTCGTTCTTTCAATATCCTTCTTATTTACAAAAACGACATTGGTTCCTACCAACACTCTTATGGCTATCTCTATTCCTCAATTTTGAGCGGTGGGACTGCTAACGGTTTGGAGTACGACCTCGAACTGCTAATGCATCTCCCGATGCTTTCTCGGAGGGTTCGCTATCACTTTTTTTTAATTCATAATTTACCAAAGCTAAGGTCACCTCCTTATAACTAATAGTAGTTCTACCATTGATCATAGTTAGGACAAAAGTACCATAATCATCCTCCGGTGCGAACACAAAAGTAGCATCGTCTTATCTTCATTCTCAACTATGATATCCACATTGGACATATCTGAAAGCAACTTCGTAAAGTTATTTACATGCTCCCTAATGGAAACTTCACTCTTCATCTTGAACTGGTAAAACCTCTTCTTCAAGTAAAGCTGATTCTCAATGCTTTTAGTAAGATACTTTTCATTGAACGTTTTTCATAATTTCTTCGCCGACATCTCTTTCATAACATCATAAATAAGATCCGGTATCAAGCATGACCGAATAACTCCACAAGCCCTACTGTTCATCTTTTTCTAAACATTGTCCTCCATATCTTCGGGTTTCTCTTGTAACTCAAGAGTCTCCTCCAAATTTTGTGCATTCAATGCATCCATCACCTGACACCTCCACAAATCAAAATTGGTCCATGTTATAGATCTAACTTTTCAAATAAGAATTCTTCAGCGAATCCTTCGAACAAGCCCAAGCCAAAACCTGAACTCTGATACCACTTGTTGTGCGCAGCGAAAATTTCGACAGCACCTCTGGTGCACAACAAGAGAGTAGATCTCAACTAAATCTCTGTTTCACAAAGGAAACAAGAATCGAAAGTGATATATCTCAACAAAGTGGGATATACACTCTTCCTCTCTTCAGTTCTAGGACTGACTTGTCGAGGGAACCTAAGCAAGCTATTACAAATTACAGCAAGACAAACTATTTTTACGTGGTTTGGCAAGTTGCCTACGTCCACGGGGCAAGGAGGGGGAGATCTACTATTAGAGAGAAAGAAAATACAAATAAGGTTTACAATCACACAAGGTCTCACAAATAAAACCCTCAAACAATCTCTCAAAAGGGATGCACAAACTCTCCCAAAGTCGGCTCCAAATAGTGCTCAAAATCTCCTCCAAATCAGCCGAAAGTCCTTTGTACTTTGCTACAGCCGAGAAAAATCTCTGTTGTTTTTTTTGCCCACGAAAATCTAGGAACTTCAGGGTATTTATAGCATGTACGTGTGATTTCTTGCGTGGGCCGAAAGTGGGCTTGCCGCTTTGCCTCCACGCGCGTGGTGCACGCTCATGGGTGTGGGCCCCATGACCCACGTTCACACCGAGAAATCGGGGCCTATCTCATACCTATCCAATTTCAAGAAAGTTGTTAAGAATATTCAAATTTGAGACCGTTGAGATGGGAGAAAACTCACCCATCTCAGCGGATCCTGATGGTTAGTATTCCTCATGTTGAGTTAGCCATCTTGTAGCTATATATGAATGTTTAGAGCAGTGTAAGCAATATTTTGGTCCGACATCAAGTAAGAAGCTGTTAAATAAGTTTCAGTTAAAGATGTCAAAGAGCATTCTCCAAGATACATTATCATTGAACACAATTATTTTACTATACAAGATCTTGTTACGTACAATATCTTTGCTATTTTGTTCATTTAACATCACTGTATGTATGGTTATTTTTGTTAATTATAGTCAGGCTCTGTTAATCAATCTCATGTCAAGTCATAAGAAAGATTTTGATATCATCATCAAGTGTGTGACTACTGAGCTATTATTTTATTTGCTAACTGGCCGGGGTAATTTCAAACCTTAAATTCCCTAACCTAACTAATTAATTCTTTAAGGCTGTGTTTGGCAAGGGGTTAAATGGAGGGTTAAGGGGGTTTAACCCTTCATTAGCCTGCCAAACACTAAAAAATACCCAAGGGTTTGTTAACCCGCACGTGACCTCTTTATCCCGTTTAACCCGTCAAACCACGGGTTTACTATTCCTCGTGAGAAGGCGGAACAAGCTTTGTTCCGCCTTCTCACGCGGGGGTAGGCGAGGGAATTAGGAAAAAAATATTTTCATCTGGATCTTGTTATGGTCGGCAGCGAAAACCGGAAGAGGTCAGCATGCATCTCTTTCTATCTCCCCTTTCCCAATTTTTAGGAAAGTTGAGGGATCGGAGGCGTCGCGTCGGCTGCTGCTGCGATTCAACCCAATATCTCTCCCCTCTCTCAATTTTCAGGAGGTCAGCATGTATCTCTTTCTCTCTCCCCTTTCCCCCTTTCTCAATTTTCAGGAAGGAACTAGTAATGGGAACACGAGCATCACAGCATCGCCACCACCGACAACACCCTCTCTAGAAAAGTGAGGAGGCAAGAGCATCAGCGGCAGCCGACGAATGGTTCACTGCCCTCTCTTCCTACCAGCGATGGAAGATGATCTCTGACAACTGTGTTTCCATGAAAGTCAACAGGTCTTCCAACCAGTGCAAGAAAAGATGGGAATCTCTCCTCTCTGATTACAAGAAGATCACGATCTGGGAGGCCTCAAACTCTGCCTCTGCCTATGGACCCTATTCGTCTCTCAAACCCGGCAGGAGAAGGAAGCTTCACCTTCCTTATTCCTTTGACCAGCAAGTGTTTTGCTCTCTGGATGTTGTCATCAAGGCACAAGAGGCTAGAATTGCTTCTTCAGCAACCGACATTGACTAAGAAGACCTCAATAAGTGCAATGGTGGCTCCCAAGGCATGGTTGAGGCTGAGGCTAGTGATCCAGATTATATTATCAGTATGCCTGCGGCTAAGTGTCAAGCAGAAGACGTTATCAGTAGGCTAGAGACTGAGATGGCTGAAGCCGATGCCGATTTAGGTACCTCAATTGAGTTACTAATCTCCTACAGTTTGAATAATTATTTCCTTGCAAAATCTAATGCCACTTTAGTCATATCAATTGTTTCAATTCAATACGCTGTGTCTAAGTATTCCAAAGGGATATAATGGATAAATAGTCAAAGGTGTAGCAGTTTGTTAGTCAAGTTGTAACTTCAAAGTGCTTCATAGGCAATGCATCTTGCCAAATTGTCTTTATAGGTTTTTAGGAAGTGACATGGATGCACTAATCATAGCACTTGGTTCAGCCGTCTCTTATTTAGTAACAAATGACGTCAATATGTTTATTTCTCTTAATGGTGGATGTATGTTCCTTCAACACATACATTTGAAGTTGTAACATCAATCTTTCAACTTGCCCTCTGGTAACAAATGAGATTTAGGGGAGAAGAGTAGAAGCAAGTATTTGGACGCACATATGATAAACCACAAATAAAGCTCATCATGCTATTATGTCACATATTCTGCTACTTTTAAGTGTGCAACTGTTTATGCATCATCTTTCAAAATGATTATATCAACGTTCTGTCAGAAGCTAGTCACTGTAATTTAATCTTGTATGCACTATGCAGTGTAGAATCCTTGTAATCAGAGTTTGAAACTGTTAGTATAAAACTATAACCCTTAATCCTCATCACAATTTCCCAACTTCAGAGATAGGGTGTAATGGATAGGGACTAGGGACTTTAACATGTGTGAGCAACTCAGATTCGAATCTTGCTGGCCATGAATTTAATTAATAAGCAGGACTGATACTACTAAAAATACAAATAAGGAACATGAGATAATTAATAAGCTAAAAGAAAATGCAAAGGAGATAATTAATAAGCAGGGACTGATACTACTAAAAATACAAATAAGGAACATGAGATAATTAATAAGCTGAAAGAAAATGCAAAGGAGATACACGCCATATTGAGAGGTGAGCTACCAGATAATGTCAACCGAAGTTGTGCAGTCTGGTGGATTTGACGAAACCAAATGCTGCTGAGATTGAGTTCACAAGACGACAAGCTGACGAGCTTATCAAAGCATTTGGGGTGCTTTCTAGCACTCTCAATCAGTTCAAGGAGCTAATGGTGCTTTCTAGCACTCTCAATCAGTTCAAGGAGCTAATCAAGGATGGTGAATGCAAAGAAATCAGTCGCATGAACCCAATGGCCTTGTGAGAGCAGTTCTTCTATAAATAGCTTATTTGTTAATTGGACTAAGTACAGTCTGCAAGGAGAATTTCTTGGTTAGAATATGAGCTCTTAAGCGCCTAACTCTCAGCATTTGATATTCCTTGGTTAAAGGTGTCATGAAGAACTTACCCTTTCAGATTCTGTTTTGATATTCCTTGTAGAGTAAACAAAGTTATAGCTTAAAGACTCTAACCTGATATTATGAATGATTTGACAATGGCCTTCTAGAAATAAGAAGTTTTGAACATACTGAATAATTGCTTGATAAGTGCAGGATATGGTATCTGAACCAACATTGGCGTTACAGACAAAGAACTTATCGAAGGATTATATGTCTTGCACACTGTTCATGGACGTTAGCGAAGAATTTTTCTTGTGTCCTCAGGGAGGTTATTTCCACTAGGTAGGACTTCAACTAATTTCTTATTTTCTATTGTCAGAACGGAAATCCATTGATTGTGGACACACAGTAGGCGTTGATGCCTGGAGGTTCCTACTGTTGACCTCTCCATTAAAAGATTGTCCATTTTGTTCTGGATGAAGTTTATGTGTGACAGTCTGTCCATGAATGCGGGAAATTTTCCAATGTTGAGCAGCAAACGTCTTCTTCACAGATGGCTAGCGGGGTGTGCTTTTAAGTTTCTGCCCTAAGAACCTTCTTAGTCTTCAGGTGGTGCATTTTCAATTGATCTGTCTCTTTGATAGTTAATCTCTCCACTTAGAGAATTGTAGTCTAGAATTTATGAAAGAGTTCATGCACAACTACGTAATGCAATGGAAAAAACATGGAAAATTTTAAAACAAAGATTCAAAATTTTGAAAGTTGCTGCTCCATTTCCTTATCTCAAGTCAAAATCGTTGTAGCTTGTTGTGTTCTTCATAATTTTATTGCAAGGCATTAGGGAAATGATAAATATTTTAATATGCTCAATGGATTAGAGATGAATGAGGATGAAGATGAGGAGGAAGAAGACCCCCAATACATGGTTGGTGAAGATGAAAGTTTAAGGGGTGAGCAACTTCGCAACAGGATTGCTTTACAGCTTTGGAATAATTGAAATATGTAGTTGTCGAATATTAAAGTATAAGGAGGTTGAATTATATCTTTTATTATCTTTATATGAGCAAAACTTATAATTTTATATAGAGCTATTGAGTAGATTGTTTTTTCCCTTGAATAATCAAATCTTTTTTTTTGCTTGAATAATCAAATATTTTTTGCCAGGTTTATTGATAGATAAGAAGCCATATAATATTTTGTTAGCTCATTATCTCTCTTTAGCTTTTGAAATAATACGAAAATGATAATTTATTTTTATTTACCTTCTGAACAATCATTTTTGAATAATACCAAATTGTCATTTTAGCGTTATTTCAAAAAAGTTATTAATCCCTCGTGTCTCAACTGAATTACATATTAGCGCTTCAAATCTTTGAAATTGCTCAGAAGGTAAATAACGCGAAAAAGAAATTAATGAGGCAATTATTTATAAATTTGCAGTAAGGGCGTAAGTGGTATTTTTAAAAATAATAATGAGATTAATCTTCTTAGTCCTTCTTTATTTGCCAAACACAAAAGGCTTAACCCCTTGTCTTAACTATCGAATCCAAACGGAATTAGAATATGTTTAACCCTTCACAATGGATTAACTAAGTTAACCCTTCTCCTTTATCCCTCTTCCTTAACCCTTTGCCAAACGGGGCCTAAGGGGGGTGTTTGTTTCAATTTTTTTTGGTATATAGGGTGGATTACAAATTCTAGGATAAAAAAATAGGGTTTTTTAAGTTTATGGATTCTATAACCTTTGTTTGATTCAAAATAATTTTGGGATATTGAATATCTAAATAATAAAAAAAAAACGAATATATTATAGCATTTGTGAAATCCCCTCTTTGAGAGAGGATTTAGGCTAGATTTCAAATTGTAAAATTTGGAATGCTACAATTTGAGTTTGAAACAAACAAAATACAAATTACAGGATTACATATCCTAATATATTGATGAAACAAACAACATTTTAGAAATCCCAACCCATGTTAAAAAACTCATGGATTTCAAATCCCATGGTGAAATTCATATTCTGAAATTATAGGATTTGAAGCAAACACCCCCTAAGTATATATGGTCACTTCAGGTAAAGTATAAAACTTTCCTTGCTTCTCTTTCAAATGATATTGACTGGATTTGAGATGTGATACGTTGCATAGGGACCAAAACTACCCTTTATTTAATTAATTGCACTAAATCGACTTATCAACCATTTCTCACCAATTTTCCCCCCCACGTAATGGTGGGAATTTGGATGTTTATGGTGTGACTTACCACATGATGTACCAACATGCATGTATGCTAATGGATTTGATTTTCCTCTGTATTTAAAGATAATTTAGCATTATGTAATGATCAACGGTTGCAAACTACTAACTATTCTGAAACTTCGTCGATACAAAGATAATAAATGATAGCCTTTCTGCAGGGAGATTATTTTCTTTCTTTCTTTTTTGTGTCCTTTACGTCATAAGTTTCTCACATATTTATGCAATCTTCAAGGAGATGGTCTTCTCAGTTTTCGGCAAGTTCTTGCTCAATTTTCTACATGTTTCTGCAGTTTTATACAGTTTGAAGTATTTAAGGTATTTTCAAATTGCTTTCTAAGGTCCACATCACTCGAGAACACACGGAGTACATGGGCTTTTTGCAGATAAACCCGTGTAACGCAGTTATTTCCAAATAGTATTGAAAACTTCCAACACACAACATGAAAGGGCAGAGAGAGCCGTGTGAATCATAGTACAGAAGAGAAAGTTAACTTTTAGATTAAGCAACCATAATACACTGATTAAGTAGGTCCACATAAATTTGCAAGAGAGGCATTGATAGAAGAAGAAATATGAAGATATAGCTAAGGCTAGCGCTTCATTTGAAGAATACTACTAACTGTATGCATGCAGCTAGCCCTTCATAACCTAATATATATTCTTCTTCTTACTTAATACCCACATGCCTACTTTCTTTCCTTGTGGTTGATCAGAGCCTTAGATACCTCATCCTGGTTAAAGAGAAAAAACAAAAAAGTACAAATATATCAAAATCTACAAGCTTCTAGAAATATAATATGAAAGAGAACATGTGAAAAAGGAGGAGAAATAAAAGTATACAATAGCAGGATATGAATGAATCTATGAGTTGAAGTGAATGTGACCGGTAAAAAGGAAGTATTACTACTGAAGTCTTAGCTCAACCACAAGTTTGATAGAAATACTGTAACTTTAGATGGCATTGGAATCAAAGTTAGTTAGTGCACATTTCAAAATGATAACTAGTCTTTCACTCTCCTAAACTTATCAGAACAAAAACTAAGTAGGTAAGGCAAAGATCATTTACGATCCACTACTTGAGTACAGTCACAAATTGGTGATCAAATTGAGCTAGTTTCCTCCAATTGAAAGCCATTGCCTAAGTGCGATGGGCCACTTATGACACCCACAAGCACAGCATAACCAAGTGTAGATGAAACACCAAGTTGGCCTTTTGCTTTCCAACTGAAAGCAACGTAAACAAGAAGCAGGAAGAAAGAAGCTTGTGGTCAGGATTATTTCGAGCGTTGAGGGTCGTAACTATATTCTAACATGTCTCCGTAGTTTAAGCCCTCTTTTAATATGCTGAAACGTGTTGCACCCATTTCAAATAAGTGGTCGCTGGGATTTGAATCTGGCTTGCTCTAATGTCATGTTAAATAGCACTAGAGCATATTTGGCAACTAAAATGGTTTATCTCCTCTTTGCCAAACCAATCTTTACATTGCTTCAAAAACTTCAAAATTATGATGAGAATTGTGGTTATCATTTTACCTTTGTTCTTCGTCACGGACACGATTTCTAGTGCCGTAAGAAGGGTAATTGCCAGACTCAATATGCCTGACATCTTCTTCAAGAAGCCTGTACTGCCTCTTGACATCCTCGACAGACTTTCCGACGGCACGAGCAACGTTCTGCCACCGGTCGGGGGTGTCCTTGTCGTAAACCGCAAGCACCTGCTCGAAGTGCTTGTTCTGTTCTGCGGTCCACGAAGCCATTGGAACTGAATAGGAGAGTGAGAGAGTTGGTTATGGTGTGGGTTGAGGAGAAGGTTGAAGAGGGAGTCGAGAGGGCAGGTGGTATTTATAGTGAGAGAGAGTAAGAGAGAGAGAGACTGCAAGTTGAGGGAATATTGGTTGAGGGGGAATAAAGCGTGATTAGTATGTTTGAGAGCCACAACAATGGGAGAGAGGGAGGAGAACAAGGAAAAACGCAGATGCAGTGTGATGTTTAGTTGGGGGGTGGGGGGGGTGGGGTGGGGGGGGGGGGGGGGGGATTCCATTTGTCAAGGAAAATGGAGGAGGGCTACACTTTCAAATTGTTCATAAATCCCCTCCCACTTCCCCTTCTTTTGGAACTAAATAAAGTGGTACCCTCTATACTATTAGAATACACATATATTTTTTAAGCCTTATAATTCTGGAGTTTTTTTTTTTTTTTTTTTTGTACAGCAATCAGAATGATAAAGCGCTGTTTGCCACCCCCAACTTAAATTGGAAAAATAGAATAAAACCAGATTAAGTCATGGTCGTAGTTTGGCAAATAATTGGACGACCAAAACTTTTAGGCCAATGTTTTGGCGTGAAACTGGTTCAAAATTGGCTCACCTCCCCACGGTATATAGTTTCACCAGTTTGGTCTAAAACTGGTCTAAGGGGAGAGTTGCCGATCGAACTGACCTCAGAGTCATTCAGGTTTAGATACGAATACATATGCATTTAAAGCGGAATTACACACATCATGCAACTGATGCAAGAGCTTAGATTTGTCAATTGCTTTTCTCTTGTTTGATTGGTTTAAGGTTCAAATTCCCTATCTGTAGAAACTAAATAATGTAGTAAACCTCTCTATGCTATTAGAGTTCAAAAGCACAGTTTTGATCCCTCTTCAGCATTTCGTAGTTTCTGTTTTTGAAACAAAAGAAACCAGAAAATAATATTAGAGACGTGCAGGTTCCAAATAATATTTATGCACATATGTTTATACAGAAGTTCTTTTGTTTGATTGGTTTTTGAAGTTCAATGTTTACAGATTTTTCTCTCACCTCCCTCTCCATTGGAACTAAATAGAGCACTAGTTTAGGGAATAAATATCTATAGTCTTCTTGTTTGATTTGTTTTTAAAGTCTAAATTGAACCAATAAGAAAAATGCCTTATTCCAACAACTTCAAAAGGACTGGCCCCAATTGGATGCCATTTCATGTCAATGACTTTTCTAGATTATGTTTGAAATCTTTTGATATTATTACCACCCTACAGTCTCTTGACTAGAGAATCATTTGTAGAGAGCTATAGTGCTAGTTTTCTTATCACTCTGTGGGCTCTTGCAAGCTGAAATTTTGAAGGGAAAAGGTTATGCTATTATACCCTGCATCAATTGGAAAGATCTTTCTCTAAAATAACAATAAAGAGAAAGAGAGGATCCTTGAAGATGGTCTCTGCATGACGTATGCAAAAAATAAATAAATAAATAAATAAATAAATGAATAATAATGAATAACCAAAAGGAGGATATTATCTTAGTGATCTTTAAATATATCTTATGATATTGAACACTTCATGCTTGTTTCTTAGTTTATGTTTGCCTTTTGACTGAAAATGGATACTGAAACACTTCAATCTGCTTTGGAGGAGGTGGGAAAAAAAATCATAAACAGGTTTATGATATGGTTTTCTTGATCGATAAAAAAAAAAAAAGAATGCAATGACCTTTTCTCCAACATTTGCATGAATTGATGCATCTCAGTACATAGACCATCATTTTGAGAATTTAGTATTTTCTATAAATCTGTAACTATATATTTCTTATAATTTTGTTGTTGGCGCATCAGGAAGAGCAAAAGTAACATGACTGTGGATCTGTGCGCTTCACTGCAAAGCCTATACCGACAATTTTGACTTATAGTTTTTAGGGAGCTAGATTTTGACATGGATTGTTATTATAATTTGTATATATGAGATTATTTTCTATGATGATCATTTGACAAATGATTTTAGATTAAAGTTATTTCCTCCCCCAAATTGAACTCTATATATATTTTTTGATTATGTGTTGATTACTACATTCATCATATATATACAAGTCTTGAAGTTTCCAGCTTAGCATCTATACTATAAACTAAATTAATGCCTTAAATCGTCCCTCGGCAACTTCTTAGAAACTTGGGTGTCAAATTTATTTCGTTACAAATAAAAAATATATATAATAGTATTGGTAATATGAAAAGTCATCTTTATAATATATTTTAATAAACTTATATGAAACTATTCATTGTGTATAACCCAAATAACTTCACTTATGAATTGAATTATACTTTTATTAATTCCTATACCGACTCATTCAGATTCCCAACTTCTAACGCAAATAAATTTTGTACCTACATTGCATATTACTGTTTTCTTCATTTTTCCTAAATTTTTACTTTCACTTTGCTTTTTGCAATCTTTTCGTCCTTTTTTCCGCATCTTGCATGTTTCTCTGTGTACATGTATATATAAAATCAAGAGCACATCGTTTTTATTCCTTACTTCTGCAAGCAAGGGTTGTAATCCTTGCTTTTTTGTGCTTCTCTGCCTCTAAAACTCTTCCTATTTACATCACTACCTATCCTCCAACCATACTCTCCAAATTGGAATATTCCAATTTGGAGAGTTGCTCCAACCTATACTCTCCAAATGTTTTTGTTTTTATTTTATTTTTGTCAAAAAGCCATATAAATTAATAATGTTGGATATAGTTTACATTAATAATTTATTTTTAATAATTTATTTAGAAAAAAATTTATGTCTAATACTTATTTATTTAATTTAAAAAATAATAATTTTTTAATAATACTAAAATAAATTAATCTTAGTTTTATTTTAAAGATCTCAACGAAACCTTTCCAAATATATAATGATTTCAAATATTAGATTAATATTTTTTTTACTATATTTATTTGAAATTAAACATCTAATTTAAATTACTAAGAATGATGGCAAAATGGTAATTTTTAAGAAATTAAATAGTTAAAAGTGGCAAAGTTGTAATTAATGAAACTTGAATAGTACTTTGGAGGGACTCACCAAATTTTATCTTCACTCTCCAAATTTGGAGAGTGAAATTTGAAGATCTCCAAATTTGGAGAGTGATTGGAGAGGATTTACTCTCCAAATTTAGATATTTTCCCATTTTGGAGGTCGGTTGGAGATGGTCTTTATGCCTTTCTCAATATTTTCAAGAGAGCTTTGCTACATATATAGATTCAAAATATGAGACCAACATGGGAGACATGTGAGGTGTCTCCCTCCTAGTGCATAATGAGCTGGCCATCATTAATGATGACCAGCTCATTATGCAATGAGCTTTGCTACAGGGATCCAAAATATTGGACCAACTGGAGGGACAGGTGAGGTGTCCCCCTCCTATTGTATAATGAGGTGATCATCGTTAATGATGGTTAGCTCATTATGCAATAGGAGGGGAACACCTCACATGTCCCCCCTGTTGGTCCCATATTTTGGGTCCTTGGGGAATTTTTCTTATGCAATATGAGGGGGACACCTCACATGTCCCCCCCTGTTGGTCCCATATTTTGGATACTTGGAGAATTTTTCTTTTCAAGAGCTCTTAAATTTAATAATCTATAAAAGGAACTCCAATTTACACCAAAGAAGTTAACTTTCATCATACGTTGTCCAAGACAATATATATAATTCCCGCGGGTAGAATGCTAGTTATAAATATTTTGAACATGGAAGACAGGAAGCATTTGTAAGGCAAACTAAGTACACACAAAATGGAGGGCAGGGACGAGAAATTCTGCGATGAGGTCCAAGAATTTGATTCCATGCGTCCATTTGCCTTCTTTTTATGTACGAGATTAATTTAAATCTTATACTAATCTTAGCGGTGTTCAATTCTTTTCCTTTATTTGGTAAGAAACAAGTGTGCGTAAGGTGGGGGGGCAAAAGTTTCATCGCCTGCTGCCTTTCTAATTTAAGGGCGGAACTAAATCTATCGTCTTCAAGAAATTAACCTCGAAAAATTAGGTGACCATTTCCTTCGGTTTGAAGTATACATCCAATCATCTTGCCTCACTTTATTAGTATTTAATGATTGCGATTAGGATGTGATATGTCGTGCTTTCGCCAGAATTACGTACTCCCCTTAATATGTTGAAGGAGGAAAAAAAAAGTTAAAAAAAATAAAAGTAAAATGATGATGCATGCATGTTTCCCTGTCACCCAAAAGTAATTTCCCAATCCTTATCAAACTTTATGCTATACAGTGAAAAAGTAAGAAAACGACATCAGTTGACTAGTTAAATCAAAACTCAAAAAGGAGCGAGATATCAAATAGGGTTTCATTAAAATAAGCAGAGCCAACATTAATACAGAAGACCAGTACAGGGCAATTTACAAGAGGGAAGAGACCAGTACAAGGAAGACACATGAAAACATGGGTTTCTTAGGACGCGCGCTGCTTATATGCAATTGCCCTTCGCTTCAGTTCAGCCTGAGAAATCTCATCCTGAC
>NC_033794.1:110647834-110648669 GCF_001876935.1 Asparagus officinalis | reverse complement strand
CTCTGACAAAAAAAAAAAAAAAAGAGAGAATATCAGACTCCATACTTCGAGCTACACATTAGTGAATGAAACAAGTAAAATAAAATATATATATACAAAAAGCATGAGTCGGCAATAATCTTTTCAAGATGTGCGTACGCATTGGAGAGGATGGTGCATGATGGAGATATGGTGTGTTTGGATGAGATCATCAGATGGGAGGAGATCAGACAAAAGGATATATAGGAGAGCTTGTCAAAGAGGAACAAGGCTCCATAGGTAAGTTGAGGCCACTCTGTTTGCCTTTTCCCCCAACAGAAAGCAACTGTTCAACTCCTGGACTCCCTTGTAGAGCCAGGGTTGAAGAAGTTCAGGATTGTCAAAAGGACGTGGACTTATTACGAAAGAAGGCGGCTAAACTAACGGACTACTTTTTTTGCTACTTTTCTTGGTTAATTGCACATAGCCCCCCTGTAGTTTTATTGTTGCAAATAAACCCGGCCCTTTGGGTTTTTTTTTCCTTTTCTTTTTGGACTCTTTCGCCCAAAGCGAAATTTTGGCAGATATTGACCATAGGTGGAGTCGGTGGTGAGTCTATCTGAGGGTAGAAAAGTCAAAAGGTTAAACCCAGGGTGTCTATCTGCAACGATGAAACTGAAGGGGTAGTGAGTTCAAAACAAGGAGGGTGTCTATCTGCAATTATGTAACTACCTCTGTTCCTCATTTCTGGCTCTACCTCTAGAGCCGGAGGACTGGCCGTAAGGGAAAGGCACATTGCCAGATTCAATGTGCCTAATATCCTCCTCAAGAAGCTCATACTGCCTCTTCACCTCCTCCACCGACTTCCCAACCGCAC
>NC_033794.1:110647453-110647824 GCF_001876935.1 Asparagus officinalis | reverse complement strand
CACATTCTGCCAGCGGTCTGGGGTGTCCCTGTCATACACGGCCAGTGCCTGCTCGAACATCTTGTTCTGCTTCGCTGTCCACGACGATCCTGAGACCCGAGAGAGAGAACTAGAAGCCATTGGAAGAAGAAGGTAGCGATTGAGTAGTGGTATGAATAACGGTTGAAAGAGAGGAGTTGGTTGAGAGGGGGTTGAGGAGGATTTTGATACTTATAGGGGATGAGGAGCTAGTTGAAGGAATAATTACGTGTAAAAGGAGAGAGCTCAGAGGAATAATGGTGACTAGTATGGTTGAGAGCCACAAGATTAAGAGAGAGGAGGGAGGGAGGGAAAGGGTTGTTTTTTAAGGTTTTTTTAAGTTGTTTTTAAAA
>NC_033794.1:110595287-110647443 GCF_001876935.1 Asparagus officinalis | reverse complement strand
TTGGAACCTAGATTTCTTGTGAGGTTTGGACTGTGCATGACCATAACCAAAATGCCTTATTCCATCAAATTGAGAAGATGGTGGCCCCCTCTTGGATGCCACTTCATGTGTAGTCAATTCCATCACTTACCTATTCCTCTATAATAACGGGAGGACTCAAGAATCACTACTCATGCTACAGTAATTTACTGCACCATTTTCGAAGGAATATTACTGTAGCATATACGGGATACTGTAGCATTATTAAAAAATTACTATGTCAGTTTAAATTGTATTACTGTAGCAGATGTGGGATACTGTATCAATTTTTTTTAAAAAAATAGTATAGCATTAAAATATACTATTGCAATTAAAAATGGGATCACTGTAGCAAAAAAAAAAAAAAAGGAAAGGTCATGCTTCGCACGGGGCGCACACTAGTATAAGTATTAAAAGACATCCTCTCCGTTAAAGTTAACTATTATAACATCCATCCTAATTATTTCCAACTTAGCCTGTTTAGGTGTATCTCTAGTCTTTCTTGACTCCATTAACAATACTTCTACATCTCTTCTCATACCTGGTGCATATATTAGCATCCATTGCACATGTCAATTATTGCATCAAGGAAAAAATATTAGTGTTTAAAAGCTTGTGGAGGTCTGGGAGTCGCTAACCTTCACCTCTTCAACATTTCCCTCCCCTCCAAATGGCTCTAGAAATTCTTGGACAGCAGCAACCATGTAGGTAGGGTACTTCAATCCATCTACAAGCACAACCTACATAGTCCGCCACCACACTACCAATGATCTAAATTCTGGAAGGATGTTCATCCATGCCACCTATTCTTCTCTGCCTTTGTAAAATGGTCTCTCGGTAACAGGTCTAGGGTCTGCTTTTGGGAGGATAAGTGGATAGGTGACAACTCTCTAGCAAGCCTCTTTCCTAAAGTTGATGATCTTGCTTTCTCCAACATGTTTCCATTGCATCCCAATGGAGATTTCAAGGGGACATTTGGGAATGGAAACCTATTATCAGGCTCCCCCGCGGAGAGGATGAAAGGGGTCAACTGCAAGCTCTTCTTCAATTACTATCTGCTTCAAACTTGTATCCTACTCCAACATTTGATTGTCCAACATGGTCCATATCAGACTCAAAATTATTATTTGTCATGTCTCTTCATTCTATGCTAGCAGATGGTGATCTGCGATATCAACACAACTATATCATTTGGAATAAAGTGTTGCCTAGTAAAGTTCAAATCTTCTTCTGGCTCCTAAGTTCTCAAAGATTGAAGACCATAGACAGATTAGCCTCTCAACGTTGGCTACCGGACTCTTGTTGTTCCTTCTGCAGTGATCAAGAATCTCATGATCATCTATTCCTTTCGCGTCACCTGGCTAACCAAATTTGGGCTCCGTTCCTCCCTAAGATTGGCATAGGATCCCTCCCTACCAACCTTGGTCAGTGCTTATCTATCTGTCCTAACTTATCTATCCAAGCTTCAGTTCACCTCTTATGGGGCATCTGTTTCCCAACTATCAGCTGGGTCCTGTGGAAAGCCCGCAACGATTACATCTTCTCTAACCTCATTACCACTCCTCAACAAATCATCAACAAGTCAGTTTACTATCTTCTTTTCTGGTCAGGTGCTTTTAATTCCAAGAAGACGCTAAAGATGAAGAAAATCATTCGATCCGCCGGGCTTGCAGATATCCTTGAGTCGAGTGCTGACAGCAACGAGATCCCTTGAACCGCGTCATAGCCTCTCTGTTGCTTTTGCTTTTGCTAGATTTTGTAGTTAAATTGTGTTTTTCCGATTTGTTTTCTTTGTTGGTAGCTTTCTTTTGTTCTTATCTCCAAGATACCTTCTACTGATTTGGATTTTTTCTCCATCTCGGAGATATCATTTTAATCATTAGAAAATATCTTCTTTTGTAAGTATCTCACAATTTTGGTTATATATCATACTTATGATAGGGCAATATGTCCTATTTTCCAACCAAAAAAAAGGACTTACCAAGTATTTGGTGAAGAAACAATTGGGAAAAGGGTTACAATTCAGGCTCTTTTGGAATATAACATTTTCTGCAACTGAAATTACAGGTAAACAAACAATGCAAATCACATCCAATCTGCAAGCTTAATAACTCATCTCATCCTAGCTATCATTTTTATGAGCAATACCAGTTCTTTTATCGAAATTTATCTCAGATTTTTAGAAGGTTTTTCAAACAAAATCCTTTCTTAATGGATAGGGACGGACATGGTTTCTCTTTACCCGCAGCGGGAGTCGTGTGGATCTCCCGCACTGCTCTTAACTAAACATTTACTAGGAGCTTGTATTTCTCTGCAACTCTAGTTCTAGGATGAACAGCTAGTAAGGTAAAATATGAAAAATAGCATAGTTTCATGAAAATGTGTTCTAACGCCTTTTTCTTGCATTTAAACAATTTTCTATTTCTCTTGAATAACTAAGGCATCCCTTCACCAAGAAGGAAGCTTTTGACCCAACTAAATCCTACTACTCTTAGGGGCTGTTTGGTTGGTATTTTTTGCCCTTGTTTCCCTGTCAAAACTGATAAAAGTTGTCAGTTTTGACAGCTTTACTTGCAAAAACGCCACAAAATGAGCGTTTTTGCAAGTAAAGCTGCCAAAACTGATAGCTTTTGTCAGTTTTGACAGGGAAACCCAAACAAAAAAAACCAACCAAACAGCCCCTTAGCGAGAAAACTTGGAATTCTCACTAGCTCTTTATTAAGGCTCTTTTTTCCGAGGAGAAGGGGATTGGTTTGAGATTTTGGGTATTAACTGTTGTCTAGTCTATGGTAGTTAATGAGCAATGGATAGGTAGGCCATCCTATATTCCCACTTGTACAAACTAAGGTGCTTCCATTTGGTTCTTCAACTTAGCTTATGCTTGTATGATTCCTTCTAACAACATATTTTATCTAAGTTTTTGCTAACCATATTTTGTCTATACCTCAAAAATCTTTCTGTCTAAAAAAGTTTGAAAGCTAGCTCTTTGCTTGCATAAGCTTGAACTACATGATAACTTTGCTACCTAACATGACACTCCTCCTTTATCCTACCTTAGGAATGCCAGTGCATGAATAATATTTTCTAAACACAATGTCGATGTAGTCATCATATGGAGATGCACATTCTCAAACTCCCTCCCTGTGCACCAAAACTACTAGGGTTGAGAGCTATAATTATACTTTTAACAATGCCCCCCTCCCCCCAAATGCTGGATTTTTTTCACGGACCGGAATTGGAACTCACACGACAATACATTTTTTATCGGCTTTTAGGTGCGTGGAAATTGAACCTGCTAGCTCAAGAATACAAATTTTATCAAAATAATCCCTACGGTAGTGGGGTAGTTGGTGTTGGATTTTTTGGTCAAAACCGCTTTTCAAAATGAGTTTTCAAACTATATATATACTAACTACAAGTACTTTTCATAAAAGCTTAAAAGCCTAGTGGAAAGTTAAAGTTTTGATGTATCAAAAGGTCCTCTATTTTTAGGCTTGCCAACGGCAAGCCGAGAAGTGTTTTATTTTAATTAAGGGAAAAATGCTTCCAACCCCCAAAAGCTAAAAGAACGTGCTTCCCACCCCCAAGACTTTGTCAACGGGTGTTTTGCCCCCAAAAATAAAGAGTTTGTTCTCTGAGCCCCCAAAACACAAAACCCAAGAGATTAAAATATGCGAAGACCATAATACAACTCTCTCTCTCTCTCTCTCTAGCATGATGTACTGAGATGATAGTTGAAATGACTGGCGAGGATTATTTTATTATTTTCGTTGTTGATGAGGGGAACTAACTGTTTGTATTGGGAGATTGTTAAAGTTAGGGGTTAATTGTTAATGTTACGATTTAATTGTTAAGGTTACGGGTCAATTGTTAAGGTTATGGATCCCTTCTCTCTCTCTCTCTCTCTCTCTATCTCTCTCTCTCATGATGTTACTGTGATGATCTTAAAATGATTGAAGGGGATTGTTATTTTATTTTTTTTTTTATTTTTATTGTTGATAACAAAACTAATTGTTTTTGTTTGTATTGGGAGATTATTAAGATTACGGGTTTAATTGTTAAGGTTACGGGTCAATTGTTAAGGTTACATGTTTAATTGTTAAGGTTACGGGTCAATTGTTAAGGTTACGGGTTTAATTGTTAAGGTTACGGGTTTAATTATTAAGGTTACAGGTAAATTGTTAAGGTTACGGGTTTAATTGTTAAGGTTACGTGTTTAATTGTTAAGGTTACGGGTTTAATTGTTAAGGTTACGGGTCAATTGTTAAGGTTACGTGTTTAATTGTTAAGGTTATGAGTTTAATTGTTTAGGTTATGGGTAAATTATTAAGGTTACGGGTTTAATTGTTAATGTTACGTGTTTAATTGTTAATGTTACGGTACGGGTCAATTGTTAAGGTTACGGGTTTATTGTTAAGGTTCGAGAGATAAATGAGAATGGATTAATAACCTTAACAATTGACCCGTAACCTTAACAATTAAACCCGTAATCTTAAAAATTGACCCGTAACCTTAACAATTGACCCGTAACCTTAACAATTAAACCCGTAACCTTAACAATTAAACATGTAACCTTAACAATTAAACATGTAACCTTTGTAGGCGTCTAAAAATGCCTATGGGTGCCCTCACACAGCTCAAGACAAAGAGAATGTGATGAACGTCGTTATCCGAATCAAAGAGGATTATCCAACGCCGACAAGCGCGTAAAGCGAATCGGCAAACTGTTGATGACACGATAACGAACCACCACAATGGAAAACGCCAAGTGGACCGCACGCGTCAATCAACATGCGTGCGTCAATCAACATGCGTGCGTCAATCAACACGTGTGTGTCAATCAAACACGCGTTCGACGGTCAATTCCGCAACGAAGCGTACAAGTCAACAAGACGATCAATTACGCAAAACGGTAGAAAATACAAGTCCCGGAAAGACCAGAAAACACCAGAGCTCAGCAACAAACTGACTTGATATCATCTACAAACGTGGTTAGGCTGTTATTGACTAAAGATAAGGCCAAATCACTTGTTCTCATCCAAATAACCGCTTCCGAAGTCCTATAAATACAAGCATAGGGCCTCCTTTCAGTAGGGACGAATATTTATCAAGAGGTGGAGGTGCTGCTGGATTGAGGAGTCAAGGAGCACGAATTTCAGCGAAGGCAAATCAGATCCTGGCGAACTTCGGCATAAAGAAGGAGCTATTCGAAGGATCTGAGTCCCGTTCCCGTCCGTCCCTTGAGATTAGGCTTGGTCTTAATCTCGAGAAGAGCCCTGATTTCGCTTGGTCGATTTCAGCGCTTCAAATCAAATACTTCCTCGGCGAAGACGAAGCTCTGCCGAATTTTTCATCAACCGGATCCAGATCTAAGGTGGTCCACGGATAAACCCCGGCACAGGCAAAGATCCCACGTAAGCAGAAGACCGATAAACGATCTCTGCGTTTGTTTTGACTAGAGTTGTAACTTTTGTTTTCATTGTGTAAAGATCTTATAAAAAGATTATCTTTTTGTTTTCATTGTAACGACCGAAGTTGTAATGAATACCGCAATGAATACATCAATTTTCGACGCAAACAACCTTAACAATTAAACAATTGACCCGTAACATTAACAATTGACCCGTAACCTTAACAATTAAACCCGTAACCTTAACAATTAAACATGTAACCTTAACAATTAAACCGTAACCTTAACAATTGACCGGCAACCTTAACAATTAAACATGTAACCTTAACAATTAACTCGTAATCTTATCTTAACAATTAAACATGTAACCTTAACAATTAAACCCATAACCTTAACAATTAAACCCGTAACCTTAACAATTGACCCGTAACCTTAACAATTAAACCCGTAACCTTAAACCTTAACAATTAAACCCGCAACCTTAACAATTGACCCGTAACCTTAACAATTGACCCGTAACCTTAATAATTAAACCCGTAACCTTAACAATTACACCCGTAACCTTAACAGTTGATCCGTAATCTTAACAATTAAACCCGTAACCTTAACAATTAAACTTGTAGCCTTAACAATTGACCCGTAACCTTAACAATTAACCCGTAACATTAACAATTAAACCCGTAACCTTAACAATTAAACACGTAACCTTAATAATTGACCCGTAACCTTAACAATTAAACTCGTAACCTTAACAGTTGACCCGTAACCTTAACAATTGACCCGTAACCTTAACAATTAAACCTGCAACCTTAACAATCTCCCAATACAAACAAAAACAATTAATTTCCTCATCAACAATGAAAATAATAAAAATAAAAATAATAAAATAACAATCCCCTTCAATCATTTCAAGATCATCACAGTAACATCATGATAGAGAGAGGGAGGGAGGGAGGGAGAGGGGGAGAGAGAGAGAGCGAGAGAGAGAGAGAGAGAGAGAGAGAGAGAGAGAGAGAGAAATGATCCGTAACCTTAACAATTGACTCGTAACCTTAATAATTAAATCGTAACCTTAACAATTAATCTCTAACTTTGACAATCTCCCAATACAAACAGTTAGTTCCCCCTCATCAACAACAAAAATAATAAAAAACAAAAATAATAAAATAATCCACGTCAGTCATTTTAACTATCATCTCAGTACATCATGATAAAGAGAGAAAGAGAGAGAGAGAGAGAGAGAGAGAGAGAGAATGGTATTATGGTCTTCACATATTTTAATCTCTTTGGTTTTGTGTTTTGGGGGCTCAGAGAACAAACTCTTTATTTTTGGGGCAAAACACCCGTTGACAAAGTCTTAGGGGTAGGAAGCACGTTTTCTTAGTTTTTGGGGGCCGGAAGCATTTTTTTTTCCTTTAATTAATCTCTCATAAGTTCTAATGGGTCATAGGTCGTGGGTCATGACTCGTGGGCTCGTGGGCCATGGGCTAATGGCCCGAGGATCGGGGCTAATCGAGCTGAGACGCTAAGTGGCACTTTGTTAAGCTCACTTTACACTTCGCACTGGTGCATTGGAGCGAGGTGGCGCCACGTTGGCTGCCTCGCAGGCTGCTTCGCAACATGCAGAAAAGTTACACATTCGCACGAGGGTGTGACCCTAGCGTTCTCACAATCAGACGAGGTTCGTCAATTTGTTGACGAGGTTCTACCTGTTTGACGAGGTTTACATGTTTGACGAGGTTCGCTCGTTCGACGAAGTTCGTCTATTTGACGAGGTTCGCTCATTCGACGAGGTTCGCCTATTTGACGAGGTTCGCTCGTTCGATAAGGTTCTCCTGTTTGACGAAGTTCGCTTGTTTGACGAGGTTCGCCCGTTTAACGAGGTTCGTCTGATTTGCTGAGACGTGACCCTCGTGCTTCGTAGTAACACGTCCATTGATTACCTCGTATTCAGGAGTTACTACATGTAGTAGTTACAATAGCATTTACATCAATTTAATGGATTGTTGTTACAATCATAATTACCATTATGATTTGTAAGAGCCACATTAATTGAGAGTGATTCTTGAGCTAGCCTTAGAGGCCTATAAATAGCGTCCCTTGGGCAGCTCTTGGTGCGAACTTGAAAAACGAACGTCGGATCGAGGATATCTTGACGTTGTTGCTGTTGTGATGCTGCTGCAGAAACTGTGCCTACAGGAATTTTCCTTGAAACCGAAAGGTTCTGAGATTGAGGAGATCTTTTCCTTGACCGAAAGGTCTCATAGATCAAGGAGATCTTAACAGTACTGGGTTGGTGCACACCAGAGTACTGTGTTGCTGTTCCTGGAAGCAGTTTGGCCTTAGGAACTTTGCACCCGAGTAGGCCAAATATTGCTTTAAGCATATCATTTCACAAACACACAACAGTTAATTTAAAAAGGTTTAAAATTACAACACATCAACTTTTACTGTTTTATTCCAGATTTAACCATAATTTCTAACAATCTTAAAACAATATTTTTAATCTACGATGGATCCTGCGAGGACTCTTGGAGTGGACTGTCTTAAGTTAGAATTTTGACGGATCTAACTTTAACGTATGACGTCGAAAATTAATCTTCGGGATGCAACTCCTGAAAATCTACTATGTGGTGTCTGAGGAAAAACCTGACTTTGAAGAAGACTCTGAGTCTGAAGCTTCTTAGGCTAAAGATGATCATTTCTGCAGGAGTTATCTTCTTAACTGCCTGGCTGATTATCTGGCAGATACTTACACCAACATGCCCTCTACGAAGAAATCCAGAATACTCTGGAGGACCAATACAAGGATGAGGAGAAATTGTCCAAGTCTCACCTCATTGACAAGTTTATGGACTTTAAATTTGAAGATAACATATGAGATTTTGCCTCAAATCAAAGAGCTTGAAAAGCTTGTTATGAAGTTGAAGGATGAAAAGGTCAATCTTTGTCAAACCTTCATTTCTGGTGCAATTGTCAGCAAGCTTCCTCCATCTTGGATGTCATTCTCCACGAACATTCAAAGAAGGAAAAGACATGTGACTTTGTCTGATTTCAAGAGGTTCATTCGGATCGAGGACGAGATTCAGATTCGCACGAAGGATGAGCTCCTTGCTAAGTAGAATGCGTCTGCTAACATGGTGGCTACTAACTCTAAGAATGGTTCTAGTTCTTCTTCCAAGAAGAAGAAGAAGCCATTTAACAAAAAGAAGAACCATAATCTGAAGAACCTGAACTAGTTCTTCTTCCAAGAAGAAGAAGAAGCCATTTAACAAAAAGAAGAACCATAATCTGAAGAACCTGAATGTTCAGAAGAAAGATTTTAAGAAGAGCACCATTTAACAAAAAGAAGAACCATAATCTGAAGAACCTGAATGTTCAGAAGAAAGATTTTAAGAAGAGCAGTAAATGCTTCAACTGTGGGAAGCAAGGATATTTTGCCAAGAATTGCAAAGCACCAAAGAAAGGAATAACACACAATATTAATCAACTTAAAAATTGTGTGGCTATGCTCTTTCAAGTGACAACTCCCAACAACGTCTATGGTTGGTGGTTAGATACATGTGCTACTTGTCATGTCTGCTCCAACAAAGATTTGTTATCTTCCTATGTTGTTGTCAAAGAGAACGTATCAATGGCTGATCATTCTGTGGTTCTTGTTCTTGGAACTGTGATTGTGGTGCTAACTCTCTCTTCAGAGAAGACTCTCACATTAAAAGATGTGAAACATGTTCCCTCAATTGCCAAAAACTTAGTTTCTGAAAGCTTGCTGTGTGATGCAGGTATGAGGCTGGATTTCCAAGGAAGAAAAACCGTGTTATCTTTTAAGAAAATATATTTTGGTAATGCATATCGTACTGATGACATGTATAAGATCAATACTATTGTACCTAACTCAGTTGTAAATGAAGTATCACATTGTGCTTACTCCTCTGTATTATGACGCAATAGGCTAGGATATGTAAATTATATAAAGCTGGCTAGCATGGAAAAATTAGGATTACTTCCAAAATATGGGGGTAATAAACTTGAGAAGTGTGAAGTCTGCGCGCAAACGAAGCTGACAAGGAAACCCTTTGCAAGTGTCACAAGGAGCACAAACCTATCGGATCTGATTCACTCAGATACTTGTGATTTCAAGAGTTTCGTTACTCAAGACGGCATGAAGTACTTCATCACCTTCATTGATGATCATTCTCGCTTCTGCCACGTCTACCTCCTGAAATCTAAAGATAAAGCCTTCAGCAAGTTTATCGAATTTCGGACTCGTGTGGAGAAGCATCTGGGACTTCAAGTGAAAAGACTCAGGAGTGACAAAGGAGGAGAGTACCGATCTAAGGAGTCAGAAGTATACTTTAAGGAGCATGAAATCATTGCTGAAACTACTGCTCTGTATTCTCCGTAATCTAATAGAATTACCGAAAGGAAGAATCGCACATTGACCGAGATAGTGAATTCCATGCTAATCACATCTGATCTACCTACCTGCTATTGGGGAGAAGCTTTGTTGATGACAAACTGGATTCTGAACAGAGTACCTTATTCTAAAACTGATAGTACTCATCATCAATTATGATTGGGATATCCAGATCCTTTGGATAATATCAAAGTATAGGGATGTCTCGCATACGTTCGAGTTCCAGATATCAGAAGGCCTAAACTCGGACCAAAGACAAACAGATGAGTGCTTCTTAGATTTGCTGAAGATAGCGATGATTGCAGGTTCCTGGATCTTGGAACCAACTCCATCATTGAAACTCGGGATGCAGAATTCTTTAAGGATAAGTTTATCAAAGGTAAATGATTATTGCTCAAAGATATAGCAAAAGATGCTAGTACGTCAGATGCACCAGAGGAGCCAGTTTCACGAGAGAATGAAAATATCAATGATGAAGGAGTTACCGAACCATCTTCCAAGCGTGTCAGAAGATAGAAAGATTTTGGAGATGACTTCATCACCTATAATGTGGAAGGATACCTACATAATTTCCAAGAAGTAATGTAGTCAACAGACGTTCTCCTGTGAAAAGAAGCTATAGATTATAAGATAGATTCATTGATCCAAAATCACACATTAGAGCTGGTGGATGTACCTGAATGTGCTAGACCTATCAGTTGCAAGTGGATCTTCAAGAAGAAGCTTCGTCCTGATGGTACTATTGAGAAGTACAAAGTAAGACTGGTTACGAAAGGATTCTCTCAGAGAGAAGGAATAGATTTTTTGATATCTATGCACCAGTTTGCAGGATCACTATCATCAGCATGCTTATCGCATAGGCGGCGAAAAAAAAGTTCGTCATACATCAGATGGATATGAAGAGTGCATTTCTCAATAGAGACCTCACAGAAGAGATCTACATGGAGAAACCAGAAGGACTGGATGCTCTAGCTGGTAAAGTGTGTAAACTTATTAAGTCTCTATATGGACTTAAGCAGACACCGAAACTCTGGCATGAGAAGTTCGATGGGGTTGTTCACAACAATGGGTATCAAGTCAGTGAGTCTAATAAGTGCATATACATCAAGGTCGTTGAAGGAAAGGTGGTTGTTATCTGCCTCTATGTGGATGATATGCTCATCATCGGAAGTGATTTAGAGATAGTAACATCTACCAAGGAATTTTTATTAGCATAGTTCAGCATGAAGGACCTTGGAACTGCGGACGTGATTATCGGAATCAAAATCATATACTTTGAAGAAGGTATTGGATTGTCTCAATCTCATTATGTCGAGAGCATGCTAAGGAAGTATAGCTACTACGACCTGTCAGAACTGTCAGTGCCGTATGATTACAACAAGAAGCTTCGACCGAACACTGAAAGACCAATAGAGCAGCTAAGATACTCAAAGATAATTGGAAGTCTTATGTACGCGATGAGCTGCACAAGACCAGATATAGCATTCGTTGTAGGAATGCTTAGTAGGTACACAAGTAATCTTGAAAAGCTTCATTAGGATGCTGTCAAGAGATTGATGAGATACTTGAAAGGAACTACAAGTCTGGGTCTATTCTACACTGGATATCCGGCAATAATCGAAGGTTATTCAGATGCGAGCTGGTGCTCAGAACCAGCTGAGTGCAGATCTATTGGAGGTTTTGTCTTCACCATGAGTGAAGCTGCCATCTCGTGGAAATCTAAGAAGCAAACTATGATTGCACAGTCATCTATGTAATCTGAGTTCTTCACACTCTGTGCTGCAGGAGATGAAGCTGAGTGGCTCAGTTCTATTCTCCGAGATCTTCCCTTGACCGAATTGCAATGTGCAATTACTATCTATTGTGATAATCAAGTGACGAGTGTTGTGACAGCGAACTCCTTGTTCAATAGAAAGAAGTGAACCATTCGTCTGAAGCATGGCTATTTAAGAGACTCATTTGGGAAGGAGTCATCTCGATGATTGACGTTCGGTTTTCAGAGAATATGGCTGATCTTTTGACTAAAGGTCTAAAAAAGGACAGTCGAAAGGACGTCTGCTGCAATGGGTCTCAAAGTTTTGTGAGTCTTACAAATACTTACCATATTCGTCAAATTATTAGTTCAAAGCCTACGCTACTAATAATAAGATAACTGGTTCAAAAGTCAAGTAAGATTTGTGAAGTTTGGTGAGTCTTACAAACACTTACCATTTACATCAAATTATTAGTTCAAAGCTTACGCTATTAATGACAAGATGATTAGTTCAAAAGTCAAGTAAGATTTATAAATAAAATCCTATCATGGTAAAGAGGATGCCTGTTAAGCCTTAATGAGTCCAAAGTATTTCGGATGCGGGATGTTGGATAGGTAACATGTCTAAAGGACTCACCGATAATCCTATCATATAAAGGGGTTGGCTATTGAGCCTTAATGAGTCCAAAGCATTTCAGATACGGGGTGTTAGATAGGAAACACGCCTAAAGGACTCATCTAGAATCCTATCATGAGAGAGGATGACTCTTAAGCCTTAATGAATTCAAAGCATTTCGGATGCGGGATACTTGATAGGAAACATGCATAAAGAACTCACCTATGTATGAGTGAAGATTTGGCTATCTCCTATGGTGTCTTGTGGAAAGATACCTAGAGCCCTAGCAAAAATCAGTATATGCACAGGGTCATAAACATACAAAACAAAGGCTAGTGTGGTTCAAAGTGAAAACTACCACAGATGAGTTTGATCTTGTGTGATCGCTGGATTTATACATGTGTTGGTTCAAGTCTCTGCGACATCATGCATCTATCTTTTATTCCGTTGGTCTAAAGAGCATTCAAGTCCTCACGACATCTACCTTATGCACAACGATCGAAATAACGGTACCATTACACGACACTAGTTTAAAAACTTATGGGGGATTGTTGGATTTGTTGGTCAAAATCGCTTTCCAAGATGAGTTTTCAAACTATATATATTAACTACAAGTATTTTTCATAAAAGCTTAATAGCCTAGTGGAAAGTTAAAGTTTTGGTGTTTCAAAAGGTCCTCTGTTCGAGGCTTGCCAATGGCAAACCGAGAAGTATTTTATTTTAATTAATCCCTCATAAGTTTTAGTGGATTGTAGGTCGTGGGTCGTGGGTCGCGGGCCGTGAGCTCGTGGTCCGTAGGCCAATGGGCCAGGGATCGGGACTAATCGAGTTGAGGCGCTAAGTGACGCTTTGTTAGGTGCACTTTGCACTTCGCACGAATGCATCGAGGCGAGGTGGCGTTCTTTGGCATCACGTTGGCTGCCACGAAGGTTGCCTCGTAGGCTGCTTCACATCACGCGGATGAGCTATGCATTCGCACGAGGGTGTGACCCTAGCGTTCTCGTAATCATACAAGGTTCGTCAATTGGTTGACGAGGTTTTACCTTTTTGACGAGGTTCGCTCGTTCGACGAGGCTCGCCTGTTCGACGAGGCTCGCCTGTTCGACGAGGTTCGCTCGTTTGACGAGGTTCGCCTGTTTGATGAGGTTCGCTCGTTCGACGAGGTTCGCCCGTTTTACGAGGTTCGTCCTACGGACGAGGTTCGTCCGATTTGTTGAGACGTGACCCTCGCGTTTCGTAGTAACGTGTACATTGATTGCCTCGTATTCAGGAGTTACTGCATGCAGCAGTTACAACAACATTTACATCAATTTAATAGATTGTTGTTACAATCATAATTACCATTATGGTTTATAACAGCCACATTAATTGAAGGTGGCTCTTGAGCTGGCCTTAGAGGCCTATAAATAGCGCCCCTTGGGCAGCTCTTGGTGCGAACTTGAAAAACGAACGTCGGATCGAGGATATCTTGACGTTGTTGTTGTTGTGCTACTACTGCAGAAGTTGTGTCCGTAGAAACTTGCCCTGAAACCGAAAGGTTTTGAACCAAAAGGTTCTGAAATCAATGAGATCTTTACCTTGACCGAAAGGTCTTATAGATCGAGGAGATCTTAACAGTACTGGGTTGGTGCACACCAAAGTATTGTACTGCTATTCCTGAAAATAGTTTGGCATTGGGATCCTTGCACCAAAGTAGGTCAAATATTACTTTAAGCACAGCATTTCACAATCGCTCAGCAGTTAATTTTAAAAAGTTTAAAATTACAGCACATCAACTTTTACTGTTTTATTCCAGATTTAATCACAATTTCCAACAGTTGGAACCATTAAAAGAATAGTTAAAATCCCTAAAATGTCCCCCTACCCTCCGCGAATGGTTCATATTACATGTTTTTTTTGCGGGTGCTCTAATAAATTTGTACTTGTTGTTCGACCATCTGAAAGTCTCTTTCACTGCATAAAAACTCCAAAGTTGTGATGGGGGTTGAGATTTATAATTTCTACTCTATCATGCACAAAGTTTCAATTCAGTGGAGGTCAAAAGCACCTTGATTATTTTGGTGTAACATCACTATGGCATCCCTTGATAATGACTTGAGCTCAAGGTATAGTAGCTAAAGAAGTCCTTTTTGGCCTGCCTCTTAAAAGCTAAATGCTTTGTGGAGGACTTCCTTTCCCCCCATGATGAGATTGTAAGGACATTGAAGTGAAGGGGCTACACCTCCATTCTAAGCTATCTCCCAATTGCTCAATAGCTGGCTCTGGTACTTTGAACTGGATCACACCACAAGTTCCCACTACAAGCTAAGTCCTCACCACACAGAAAACTTAATAGTTTGATTCTCATATAGGAAATAAATCATGGGAATACTTAATGGAGCTACTAGTTCTAAAGTTAGCATGCACATTACATCAAGCTATGTGTTGTGTTCATGAAGAAAAGCAGTATCAGATCAATTCAACAATATATGGATCCAGCTAGCAATGACCAGATATTTATATGCCAACCCAAGGCAATAGAAAGTTAAGTTACCAAGAAAAGGCTAGATAAGAATGCGTGAGGCTTTTTAACATACAACCAACAGAAACAAGTGCAAGTAAATGCATGCATCAAGCAAAATATCAACCAAACGGCATAAAGAAATGCTTAAGAGCTAAAATCCACATCAGCACTAGAAAAAATTCAGACTAGAGTATGTATGACTTACTGTCGGCGGAAAACTACAGGTAAATCTCTGCAACCAGAATATGGCTTTTGTTTATGGTATATTCCTCTATTTAGTGTTCTACATCAAAGCTACTTTTGGTAAAAGGCTAATATCAATTACACATCGCACACTGTCATTTCATTCCTCTAGGCCCACATATATCCTGTCTTATGGCCTCCACAAGCACTTGATCATGAATCAAATTAGTAGCTTACAGCACAAAACAACTTGTGAAATGCCAAGATTTTTGTGCATGTAAGATTTATTTACATCACTCCATTAAAGTAGAAATATATATATTTTTCCATAAAGTTGGTAGGCCAAGAATAAGGGAAATTAAGCCCACAGGATTCCTTTCATAGAACCATAGGATAGAATCTGTTCTATGAGGAAATAGAAGGACATTTGTTTTTTTCAAATTGAGGACTTTTTACCATTGTGTGATCAAGGGGATATTCACCGACAACTATAATGTATGATACATCTGCTAGTGAATTTTTCCAAATCATTTTCCACTACCTTCATCTAATACTGTAAAGTGCATTTTTTACTCTCCCTCAGACAATTCTGACCTCCAAGAATTTGTATATTAAATAAGCTCCATCTGTTCATATTGGGCACTCCAACATCTTCTCTTTCAGCTCTTCAGCAATTTTGTCAATGATCAGCAGAAACCGTCGCCTTTACACGTATGCCTCTTCCTAACTGTATGTAACTTCATTCCTAGGTTTACTTAAAAATACGACCCTCTTTACTGCTTTCTAAGCAAAGGATGCATGTTCTTAGTTTAAATTGATTTGCCTTACGCACTAGCCTGAAACATTAATACTCAAATTGGCTTCAAAGCTCAAGAAAGAGACATTTCAAGATACATAATTAACTATGCTAATTGGGAACTTTTAATCTTAAAGTGTTAATTTATAGAATGATGAATATTATGACCAATGCAAACATCAAACGCAGACTGGCCCCCAAACTGAAGAAAATGACAGTTCAACAAATGTATTCACCATATTTCAAATTTGAACTTTCTACCTATGATCTGTTACCAACAAAAGTCGTTTATCATTCTAAACAACTACAATACTTGTAAAGTACAAGGAACAGGCAAACCCAGATTGTATTAGAGGCACAAATATAATGAAATTGATCTGTAATGATGGCTAATGATGGCTTAGATAGGATGTGTAAATTCCAAATGAAAGTAAGGTAAACAAAAACTATTAGCCGTTCTTTTCTGCTCCCTACTAGATCAAAGTTTCTATTCAGACTAAAAGCATCTCCAGAAAAACGATTTCCCCAGTCCCCTTCACATCTTTCATCATAGGGAGAAAAGTATTTATACAAAACTATTGTTACCAGCTTAGTGATCCACTTTGGTTGTAAGGGTATGGTGATATGTAGTCAGCAGTCTGAACGCGATAGACAGCTTAATATGATCGATTGAGATTTTTGTATATACTTCAGAACATTCGCTAGTCATTTTGGTAATTATGCATGACAATCTATGTGAACAGTACTCTATAAAAGTGCATTTAGTGAAACTAGTATAGTGCACGTGCATTTATTTCTATGTTTATTTTTTTGTGATGATACTTTTTGTGTGTGTGAACTATCCATCTAATTGGTCATCATGAGTAACTTCAGAAATCTCAAATACAAAAAAGCACAAAGATTTGTTAAATTTTTTGTATGGTAACATGATAATAAACACTAATGATGGTCAAACTATTACTACTCTTACTCATCATAATACTATTAGAATTTATTTTCAAAGATTATACGATGAGTATGCAGCTAGATATGATGTAAGTACACATCAGTCTACAGCTTCTGCTTCTACGAGTTCAAGTCAGGGCAAATGTATGAGTTTTGATAGGGAATTAATGATAGCTCAGCTAACTGGTAGATCTGGATCTGAAATTGAACAATATTTAACTGCATCTTTAGTTAAATGTCAAAATAATAGTTTCGATATTTTACAATGGTGGAAAGTATATGGAACGGTTTTATATCCTATACTTTCCATCATAGCTCGTAACTTACTAACAGTGCAGGTTTTCATGGTAGCTTCGAAATCCGCTTTTAATACAACAGGACGTTTGATCGATGATCACAGGACATCATTTGATCTGTATACCGTACAGGCGGTAATGTGCCTACAAGATTGGTGGAGGTACGAGAAAAGAATTCAAAGCATCGATCGGATGGCTAGTATTAAAGATAAATTTGAAGAGTTGGGACTAACAGATAGAGATAAAGAGTAGAGATTATTCATCACTTTGTACTTTTTATTTCTTAGCTAAAAATTTGTGATAAATTATTTTGGAAAAAGTTACAAATGATAGTGATATAGATGAGTAGGTACCAACCTAGTTGGGATGTATTCATCTATTGTGATGCGACGACTTCCAAAATAAACTTATAATTGTTAGTGATTAGCTGATTATTAATAAAGAATTTATTTTTATCATTTTAATTTCTATGATTTTTTGTATTTGTAAATTATACAATTACAATGATTAATAATATGATTGTTTTTATCAAAATTTCGTTTAATTTTTTGCTATGTATTCTTGAAATAAAAAAAGCAAAAAAACGGGCCGACCTAGTGCCCGACCCGCTCAGGCCCGAGCCCGGGCCCGACCAGGGCCAACCGGGTCCAAGTCCGGGCCCTGGTTTTGCCCGGCCCGTTTGGACATGCCTAAGCACACGTGTAAACATATACATAAATATAAGAGTGTGTGTCATATTAGAACCTAAGTTCTTTCTTAATTTTGTATCAGGCCCCCAAATCTTCTTGTTTCTAGTTTACACCAGATACCTATTAATTCTTTTAAATAACATCCCCAAACCTATTAATTATTTATATTAGACCTTAAATTCTTCATTAATGTCATATTTAGCCCCCAAATTTTCATAGTTCTAAATTATACCATCAAATCTATTAAGTTAATTTATATAACAACAAATGTTGATTAGCTACAATTCAATCTAACCAGGGGATGTTATTTAAAACAAGTTAATAGATTTGGGGTCTCATGTAAAATAAGGAAAGAATTTAGGGTCTAGTATGACAAAAACTCAGAATATAATTATATCTATAGTAAAAGTTCAAAACCTCCAAATTTCAGAATCACATTCAATATATCAAAATGGTTCACCAAATCATTAGTAATTAGTGTTCTTCTAATATATATCAGGTCATCCGCTTTTGTGTTCCAGACAGGGGATGCACCAAAAATCAGGGCATATGAATTGGCCACAATTCAGAGGAGAGGGATTATATAATATGCACAATACAATTTCCAAAATTGGCATAAATGATGAATTGGAAAATTTTACTCAAACAAATAAATAAAGAAACAAAAGCACCATTATCCTCTAACAAAAGCACCATTATACTCTAATAAAACCGTGTTCTGCACAAATACAAATGCTAGCGTATAAATATCAGCTTGGAATCATAACTGCAGCGTTTGTGGAGTGAGATTAAAACCTGAATCTGATAGATTCCCCAGCTTTTGAAATTCTAATATGCTATCTGCAAGTTGCTATGGAGAACCTCACAAGCGGCAAGTCGATGCCCCTTTATTCACATCCTCAAAGAACCCTGAAAGCAGCTCCTCTGATGTTGGAAAAGAAAGAGCTGATGCAAAGAGAGATTACTTTAGAAGAAGCATTTGTGCATATAATAATACTCCCCTCCCGTAGGCCTTACATATCAATAGATTCTTCAACAATTATCACAATATGAAATAACTGATTATATTCCTCCATAAAAATATTAAAAGGAAAAGGAAAACAAAGCTGATTCTAGTCCATGAGCCTAGGTTTCTGATATGGAATATCATTGAAAAATGATGTACAATTCCAATAACCTCTAGGCTTTGGAAAAAAACCATGTTATATTATTATTATATATCTCTCTTTGTTGTCACAAGCACTGTCCGTATCCATAAATGTTCAATAGAAAATGCAAAGTCTTCATGTCGGTTTCAGGTGTTTATAATGATAAGAATCCTATTTCGACCCAAGTTGTATAGCATTAAAAGTAATCTCTTTTCCTATGGTGTGGCGGGTTTGGATCCAAGAAGAAAATGAACCAAGCTGCCCCTATCTAAGAAGTTGACTGGGGCAATAGACTTAACACTATTACAAAGTGGTCCTTTAGAACACTTCCGCCGAAATTTAGAATCCTTATCATCTCCAGTCCAGCAGTAAGCGTGGATTCCCTCACTTTCTATCTCGAAATCTTGGTATCAGTCTTCAGCACTGTGGTCCCCCTCCACAAGTTGGAGGAATCTAGTGGTGGTCTGCATATCTATCTATCTCAATGGAATTTCTATATGTCCCCATTTGCAAAGATTCAATGCCATGACACAAGCAGGGAAAGGCGAGAAGATACGTTCTGACTTTAACTGTTCACGCACACCAAATATAAATGCCTAGTTTATGGCGGCACTTAAACCACTCGGTTCAACAGAAAGTCATAGAAGCTAGCCATGCGCATCAATTACTGCCTTTTCAGGAATCTTGGAGCAGGGGGGAAGATACTCATTTTCAGAGAGGAAGAGGATGGAAGTATTTTTCCAGGACTCTAGATTCCCAGGGACAAAACAACCAGAATCCATCAATCTTGCCACCAGAAAGACAGATATTTGTTCGAGTTCATGGTGTGTTCAACCAATCATGAAGAAAGCAGAGAATCAGTTGATAATGGATCTGTGGTTTTAAATGGTTGGATAAGATATGATGCAATTATTGTGGAAAAGATGAGAACAAGAATAGAATTTTACTACACAAACACTTTGGAAAGGCCTAGCTATTCCTCTTTGGTATGTGTTCTCATAACCAAGCTTTCAGATGGTCAAAGAGCCCCCCATAAGCCAAAAGCTTGACAGGAGATAAGATATGCAAATCTTGAGATACCATGCTGCATCTTTTACCTGTTACTAGTTCGCATCTTTAAAATTCTTGGGGACGTCCCATCTGTATATAAAGTGGCATCTCTTCCGACATCGGGAGGACTGAGTAATTTTACTCAACGTTAGAGAAAACAAAGCTGTTATAGTTTTAGTAGTTTCTGTTCTCTAAGATATCTATTTGCAAATGGAATAAGGAATAAATCCGTGAAGAACAAGAAACAATGGCAAGAGAAGTTCCAGCAAAATAAAGCTTCAGTTTTGATGTCCAAATCAGACAAGTTCAAGAAACAAGGATCAATAGAACTTACTAAAACACAGTTTGACATCTAGAGAAATGGAAAAATAAACTTAGTGCTGCCATTATTATTCTCGAAACAGGCACTGAGCAACACTTAAATATATGGATACCATGAGATTAAAAGTAAGAAAAAATGACGAACAGATGATAAATGAACATACAAAACCATGGATGATAGCTTCACCCTTGTATTGCATAATATTTTTAGCATGTACTTCAATTGTCTAGTTTCCAGAAGGTTTTTGAATCTAACGCGTGCGCCACAAAATATATTATCTGAGGCATATTGGTATAAAATTAAATAATATTTGAAAAAGTAAACACATTCCAATTACAAAAAATAACAGATTATCCCGAACTAGTACGCATATGCAAGATTATAAATCATATCAGTACCCAAAAAATCTTGAATTACATTGTACTACAGGTTAACAGAGGGGGAAAAACTGGAGACAGGAGTAAACTGTCGTGAGACATCATACTGAACCAAGAGCTGGGAAGAGCTATTAATGTTTAAAACTCATATACAACCTTATTGTTAAAAGTTAAAACCAACAGACATAGTTATCCAGTGCCCTAAACTAAATTCTGATATATTGCTACTTTGATGCTCTCTGTCACAAATTTCTCTGAAATATCAAATATTGGCTTTCCAGGACTCTAATAATTAATAATTTTGATGATCAGGCTCCCAGTAACAAAACCAAGGTACACTTGACATCAAATTAAACATCACCTCTATATCAAGAGTGAAAGCTGCAATGGACTAGCAAAAGTAGTTCTGTCACTGACAAAGACATCTGCAAGGGGGTGCTAGCTAAAAGAGCTAGGCACTGATGGACTATGGAAATGTAACATATATTTTTCCAACACAATTAACTTCAATCCTAAAAGGTAAGAGAACGGATAATTTTAGTTAACTCCTGTAAAACCTATATGAGAACAAGTTATTCATGATTAAATTCTTGATGTTCAGGTATAGCACTTTATCAGGCAGATAGATCACCTATGATGTCATCATTGTCTTGAGTAAATGGGAACTTCTATGAACTTGTGGAAGTACTTATTTCATTGGCAGAGACATCCTGCACGCAAATATAATACAGAAAAGCTAGATAGCTCATCAACTAGAGAAACCAATTTGGTCCAACACAATTAAGTTCAATCCCAAAAGTTAAAATCACAAATGATTTTCAGTAACTTCATATCGAATAATGAGGTATATGTGATTCATGATTCAATTTCTTATATTCCATATCACACTTATTATCAGGTAGATACTTTTGGTTTGTTAGATTCTTAATTTCTTAAACATTAAAAGAAGCACGAACTAATTTACATCAGTACATATTCATGACCTATTGAAAATAAAACATCACTGGACTAATATCTCTTGCTTCGAAGGGATTCCTATTGCTCCATACAGTTACAGAGGTTTGCTAATCAGAACACAAGAACTTAATGCTACAGATAATAACCAAAAAGCTCATTAATCCTAACTAACATGCAGAGAAGAATTTTCATTCAAAAAATCAAAATAAAAAACATTTAGAAAGAATGGATTTCAAGGTTTTGCCTTCAGAATACCAGTTGGGCCTTGTGATTGTTGTTCAGGATTCGCTTGAAAAAGATGATGAATCGACCAACATAGCGTGATTTCAAAGCTGATAACATGAGTGACACGAAGAACATGGTAAAAAAAAGAGTGGACAATTGCAACACAGAAACACTATATTCAATAAGTATGATGTAGTGACTTAGCAACCACTATTTCCAGGGGAATGAACCTTCGTAATGATGGTTTAAAATGCCAGCTTTAAGATAGTTTCATGTAGATGTTAACATATTGAAATAGGGCTAATTGCACAGAGATCACCTGTACTGTCGTGCTTTGGAAGTTATTACCCCAAAAGTTTGATTTTGGCAGATAGACTACTTGGGTGAAATTATTTTTGACTTTTTTTTACCCTGGGTGGTAAGTATTATTCCTAGGTGTATTATTCCTAGGTGAAATTAGTGAGCCTATCTGATGCAAAACGATGACATGGGGTCTGTCGGAATCAGCGATCTAAATCGAATAACGCACCATTTTACCAAAAATGATCATCTTCGGCAGGAAATTAAATTCAAAACGATTAATGTGACAGATGGATTTTAATAAAATTTGCATCAATAATCATGAACAATTCCAATCTCAAACAATATAACTGTTGTATTCATTATCATTTCGCAAGTTCTAAAAATCAATATCAGATCTGTAACAGCCACATGTTCAGTTGCTCTCTACTCACAAGTATAATCTCAGCAGTGAATATAAGATAAGAGTTTAGAGATGGTATACTCATGCACTTAACTAACAAAATAAAATTAACAGAAAAATAATGGACGAAAGAAAACGGAACCTTCGTCGGTCTGAACAGACTCGACGTGAGAGACCTCTGGAGGTGGTACAACGACAACGGTGAACTGAACGACGATGACGAAGCGGAATCCGATAACGACGAGTGCGACAGTGTTGAAAAACGAGGCGAGCGTCAGCGAACTGGATGACGACATGTGCGACGACGTTGAACTGGACTATTAAGTGGCGATGGGTCGACGGGTCGATGGGTGAACTGGCGATGACAAACGGCGTCGACTAAGCGATGACCACGGCATGCGAACTAATGACGACGAGGGCGACGATGAGGACGACGACGTCGACTAGATGACGGCGCAGGCGATGGCGTCAAGCGGGAAGATGATGACGGCGGTGACGTCGAACTAAACAGTGATGCGACGACGAGTCGAGAGTGAGATGATAAAGCTGAGGGCAGCGGTGCCTGTCGGGTCGAGACTCATGGTAGGTGTCGGGATGAGGTCGGCGGGGCGTTGGGATGCTTGGGAGTGGAGAGTGGGATTGCTGGGGGCTGCTCAGAGTAGGAGTGGTGGCTGGTTGAGAGGGATGAAGAGGAGTTGGGAGCTAGGTTTGGAAATTGTTGACGTGGGGAGAGAAGAAATTTGACGGCTGTGTATGAGGAGAAAAATGGTTTGTCGGTTGTTTGTGGCAGAGGAGAACAATTTGGCCTAGGGTTTCACACATGAGGCCTAGGGTTTCACATCCAAGGCTTCACACCAAAATTTAGCTAACAAATATTTCTTTATTTAATAATTCATTGCCTTTCAATAGTCTCGTACAACCTTATTTATAAAGAAAAACTACATGCAGACAACGTGTAATAAGAAATATAAACAAAACAACAATCCCTCAAATCACTCAACTAAATTTCAAATTTCAAAATTTAAATTACAAAATTCAAAATACAAAACTCAAAATTCAAATTTAAAAAAAAAAGAAAGTCAACTAATCAAATATGAAAATTATCATTTCTTATCCTAATCATTCTTCCCGGGTAGGAGAAAACTCGACTCCGTTGAGTTAGTTGCAGAAACTTGTCATCTTCAATATACTTTGTCTACATCTTAATTTGTCGTCAGTTACTTTCCTGCATCTCAATCATTAGCTAGATTGCATTGAAAATTCACCATCTAAAATATTATTAAAATTCATTGCTGCATGGGTGAATATATAGAAGTGAGGTAAAGTGAAAGAACTCTCAGAAACAATGGATTAGGGTCAGGCTTATATCAGTGGACTGGCAATAACATTGTGAACTATTTAATCAATCAATATTGAAAATAGAACTATGACCAAATCGATAATATAAATGTTGTCATTAATTATTTTAAGAGTTGAAAAAGTTCATAAATATCATGTTAAACCTTAAACAGTTATAAAGAAATCGTATTGGATAATTCCAAACCATCTAAAATATCAGCATTAACAGTTTTAAAATTATATCCTGACTCTATATCATACATTTCAGTTAACAATGTATTTATTCAAATTAAATCACTGATTCCCTAATATATGACCAATGCAATTCAAAAACTAATGTGAATCAACTCAAATGATTATGGTGAAATACAGACTCGAACAATGCGATTAATGACAGATGTAAACTCAACGAAATGCTTAACATGTATGACGTCCTCTATCAAAGGGAATGATTAGGTGTTCCTTCGTTAATATAAATAACAACTTTCCTATTCTAGCAGTGATAGTGAAGAACATGCAAACAAATGCGTGAAGGAGTGTTTTTGTGCACTTAACATGAGAGAAAAAGGAAATGAAAACACTCATGCTAAAACTTGTATCCCTAATCACTATATTTACCCAAAATGGATCAGTGTATGTGTGAGTGACTGTCGGGATAATGCATGGGGGTTTGAAATCCAATATGGTAGTTATTTTACAATGCTCGGTTTGGGATTCAACTTCCATACAGATATCTGAGTGACTCACTTTAGAAACCAAATCAAGAACGCAGCGGAAAATTTCTTTGTACACGACAGAAAAACTATCGCAAGAAAACTTGTATAATTATTGGGTTTATACCAATGAACAAAAAAAATACAACTTAAACAATGAATTAATAAGTGGAAAAAAAATTCTAGAAAAAGAGAAGGGATCTCTTGCTTTAGATATGCTAGAAAAGAGGACCAGATTGTGTGATGATGAAAATGAAGAAGAATACTTACCCAAAAGGTATGATCCTTTTTTGAACGACCAGATTGTGTGATGATGAAAATGAAGAAGAATACTTACCCAAAAGGTATGATCCTTTTTTGAACGGGTGGGTGTCATGTTTGTCTGGGAGGATTTCACGGGAAACATCAACAACGTTTTTAATCACTGGAGGGAGTTCAGGAGGGGTTGGATCTTTAATTTCATGAACAACTTCAGGGATAACATCAATGAACTCTGTGATCGGAGGGGTAGCTTGGGGAATAATCGGAGTGTTATCATTGTATGAAACTTCAGTCAACTCCACAATTGTAGGGGTCGTTTCAGAAGAAATAGAAGTGTATGGTTCTTTAATTTTATTATCCCGGATTTTCTTGTTAGAGTTAGATTCTGTCAAATCTATGGTCTGGTTAACGGTTTCCTCAATAATAGATTTTGATTCCGTTATAGACGGCTTATTAATTCTAACTCTGAAAGGGGTTGTACAGATGGTAACAACGTGATCATATCCTTGACAATTGTAACACTGAATTATTAGGCTAAGTTTGGAGAAATCTCTCTCTGACTCATTACCCTTGGGATCGATTCTGGACTGTGAAGAACTAGGGTTAAATCGACTCAGAGGCTGACTAGAGGTAGTGACACGGAAAGACTAGGAGGAATAAGTTCAAAAATCCTGACTCCTATGAGATTGATGGGATTTGGCTTCATCTAGATCTTGAACTAAGGCGTAAGCTATCTTAAGAGTGTCTACTCTTCTAGCAAAGAGTTTGGTTTAGAGGTCACTTCTCAATCCGGCTCTAAACTTTAACAAGACTTTCATTGGTGCCTCTTGTTCAATGGTGTTGCATCGAGTAAACAATTCATCAAATTAAGCAACGTACTCTTTTGTAGATTTGGTTCCTTCAATAAGATGATGTCACTTGTCGAGCAATCTATGATAGAACGATGGCGGGAAGTATTTCGTTTTAAGTTCGTCGATCATTTCTCGTCAAGTTAAAATCGGTAATTCACCTCTAATATGTCTTAACATTTCGATGTTGGATCAATATTAGCAGACGGGTCCGGTGAGTTTTATCGCGGTAAACTTGACTTTTTACGGTTCTGTCAGGACGCACCAATTGAAATAGCGATCCATGCTCTTCAGCCAGTCCAAAAAAGTTTTTGGGTCGAACTTACCATCAAAGGTTGGCGAATCAGGCACAGGTTGAGATAAGGGTCGATGAACGATGTGCCCATGACCTTGACCTTGCAGAGGCGGAGTTGTAACACGCGCTTTTCCTAGCTTAGTGTGTGTCTCGCTGGTTGCATTTTGGAAGGTCTCACGGGTAGCTCTGCTCTCTTGGGCTACGGTATCAAATCGTGATGCTAGTTCAGCGAATTTCTTAAGGAGTTCGGACTCTACATGGCCTGACATGTTTGACTCATTAGTTGACTCACTTGACTCTCCCAATCGGTAGGGTAGATCCGTGCGAATGGGTATGCACTAACAGCTAAATGAGATGAATGTATGTACTAACAGCTAAATGAGATGACTAATTTTTTTTATCGAATAAAGACTCAACTAAAATAAAAAATTTCTAACCTAGAACCATACTCTTGATACAAAAAATGATGTGAAACGATGACAGGGGGTCTGTCGGAATCAACGATCTAAATCGAATAACATACCGTTTCGCCAAAAATGATGATTTTCGGCAGGAAATTAAATTCAAAATGATTAATGTAACAGATGGATTTTAATAAGATTTACATTAATAATCATGAATAATTATAATCTCAAACAATATAACCACTATATTCATTATCATTTCGCAAGTTCTAAAAATCAATATCAGATTTGTAACAGTCACATGTTCAGTTACTCTCTACTCACAAGTATAATCTCAGCAGTGAATAGAAGATAAGAGTTTAGAGATGGTATACTCATGTAATTAACTAACAAAATAAAATTAACAGAAAAATAATGGACGAAAGAAAACGGAACCTTCGTCGGTCTGAACATTAACTAACAAAATAAAATTAACAGAAAAATAATGGACGAAAGAAAACGGAACCTTCGTCGGTCTGAACAGACTCGACGTGAGAGACCTCTGGAGGTGAATAATGGACGAAAGAAAACGGAACCTTCGTCGGTCTGAACAGACTCGACGTGAGAGACCTCTGGAGGTGATATGACAATGGTGAACTGAACGATGATGACGAGGTGGAGATCCGATGACGACGAGTGCGACGGTGTTGAAAAACGAGGCGGGAGTCGGCGAACTGGATGACGACGTGTGCGACGACGTCGAACTGGACTATTAAGTGGCGACGGGTTGACGGGTCGATGGGTGAACTGGCGATGACAAACGACGTAGATTGAGCGATGACCACGGCGTGTGAACTAATGACGACGAAGGAGACGATGAGAACGACGATGTCGACTAGATGACGGCGCAGGCGATGGCGTCAAGCGGGAAGATGATGACGGCAGTGGCGTCGAACTGAACAGTGATGCGAACGACGACGTCGAGATGGTAGATGATGAAAGCGGTGAGGACACGGTGGCATGTCGGGTCGAGACTCGTGGTAGGTGTCGGGATGAGGTCGGCGGCGACGTTGGGATGCTTGGGAGTGGAGAGTAGGGATTCCAGGGGCTGTTCGGAGTAGGAGCGGTGGCTGGTTGAGAGGGATGTTGGGAGTGGAGAGTAGGGATTCCAGGGGCTGTTCGGAGTAGGAGCGGTGGCTGGTTGAGAGGGATGAAGAGGAGTTGGGAGCTGGGTTTGGAAATTGTTGACGTGAGGAGAGAAGAAATTTGGCTTCTGTGTATGAGAAAAAAAATTTGTCGGTTGTTTGTGGCAGAGGAGAACAATTTAGCCTAGAGTTTCACACCCAAGGCCTAGGGTTTCACACCCAAAGCTTCACACCAAAATTTAGCTAACAAATATTTTTTCATTCAATAATTCATTACCTTTCAATAGTCTCTTACAACTTTATTTATAAAGAAAAACTACGTGCAGACAACGTGCAATAAAAAATAAAAACAAAACAACAATCCCTCAAATCACTCAACTAAATTTCAAAATTCAAAATTCAAAATACAAACCTCAAAATTCAAATTTCAAAAATCAAAAATAAAAGAAAGTCAACTAATCAAATATGAAAATTGTCATTTCTTGTCCTCATCACTATCTGAGTGTAAAAGAGTCAAAAAATTCATCCAGGGGATATCTATCTGCCAAAACCAAACTTTTGATGCTACAAAGGGTCTATGTGAAGTTAACCCTTTAAAATAAATGCTAGTTGGAGGAAGATTTTTGATATGACTGAGGAAAGCGAAAGAAAATTGTTGCTCTAACTATATGAAACATATGAAGTATTGTATCATCCAGATTTTACTTCCTAGGTTCCCGTAGCATACACTAATTTTCTCCGCCTTATGATATCTTTGTTATGGAACCAACTCGTTAATTCTCATGAATCTAGACTTCACTCCCCCTTCATTCTTTTTCTTTTCTTTTTCCCCCTGGAGAATTAAATTTTTATTTTTTTCTCAAATGATGTGAACAACGATGAAAGAAGGTCATGGTGACTACAGATTTCCGCTTCAAAATGATATCTTAGCTTTGTGTTGTGAAAAGTATTAGCATGTCTACCAAGTTAAAAGAATTAACTGTTGTCATTTACTAATGTAATTTAAAAAACTAAATTATGATGGAAACTTAAGAAGTTAAACACTTAAACTGAAGGTAACTAGATTTATAACATATGCCATTATTCAACTAGATTCTTACAGTAAAGAAAAGCACGTGCTGATTAATCATTTGTCAATTAAGAACATGTTTTGTTGTTGCATTATACTTACGCCTCATCTAATATGTGGGAATGGGTGGGAACGTAATGTCATTCTCACTTCCCATCCCATTCATACCTACCAAACACGATAGACTTTTGGAAGCCTCATCCATTCCCTCATTATGTGAGAACAGGCATTCCTATTGAGTTAGCAGAGAATGGGCATTCCAACTTAAAGTAGAAATCAAAATGATAACACGAACTCTAAATATATCCTTTTTCTAAAACAAATATATACCCTTTTTTATGTATACAAAATAGATCTGATATCCTAAAATCACAACAAATTTTTTCTTTCATTCCTCTCTATCCTATTTCCTTCTCAACCCCTGCAACCACTTCTTTCTCTTTGTCAGGTCACAATTAACCACCGACAGTTGGCACCAAGTATCCTAGGTGATTGAGGATTTTTTTTTTACAAAAATATGTTTGGCTTCTATTCATCTTCGTATTTGTACGTGGCTTCAAGCTAAAATCACCAACTCTAGTTAATTGATGTGTGGCTTCAAGCATCTGTTGAAAAAGGGGGAAAACATGCAGGTACATAACTGACATGCATATTTATGGGTTAACACAATTAAAAAAAAGGTTTATGCATGAAGTATTGATTTTGATATTTTCCCCTAGACTTATTGGTAGATGGAAAAACATTGCATGGTAAGTTTGAAACGTGAAAATTTGACTATTTTTATAACAATTATTTTTTAAAAAACTTCAACTATTTAGTCATTTATCATTATAACGTTTTTTATCATTTAAAATTATATATTGTCATAAGGGGTATTATTAGAAAGTAAAATTTCATTCTCACTTCTTGTGAACAAATGATACCAAACATAGGAATGGAAATGAGATTTTCATTCCCGCTTCATTCTATAAATGCACCCAAACATGAGAATGGAATAGGCATTCTATTCCCACATTTGTTACATTACATTCTTTCCTTCACTTCATTGTCACTTGACTCCGTTCCCACATACCAAACGATACGTTAAGAGTACATCTAAATGACTTGCAAAATTTGACACAGTATGGGCAAATTTGAATGGTCTTATTTGACAACATACCAGGGACGGATCTACTTAGAGCAAAGTGGTGTCACATGACAACACTTCACTCCAACATCCTAAACACCCAAGCCCATTAATAATTAAAAAAATTCTCATCCCAACAAAACCTATTATCCTACTGCATCCCATTCCAACCCCACTAAATAACCTAACGAGTCATTAATTGTGTAAAATTTTTCGATCATAAAGAAGATAAGAGTATAATTAGTTAGGGATAGAGTTACAAGATAGCAGTGGTTAGCTAAGGTACTAGATTATTTACACGATGGTAATAGTACTCAACCCACAGAGATGTGAAGTCATCTAACATCCCTCCTCTTTAATGACTTTGAGCCTCATGTAGGGAATTCATGCGACAAGTTTATGTTTTGAGTTATTAATGTTATTTTATGTATTGAATTTAGTTTTTTTTGGCTTTGTGGGATTGAGATTGTTTGATCTTGCTACAGATTTGATTTTTTGCTCACAATTGAAAACTCGCTGGTGGGCATATATAAAATTTTCTCCATTAATTATCTTGTGACACCACTTTTAAGAAATTCTGGGTCTGCCACTGCAACATACAGTATATATGTTAATGTGCTCAGAAAGGGATTAACCACTGAAGAAATCAAACATAAATACAAATATCCAAATTGCTTCCTCAAACAGCAGAAATAACACAAAAAATAACATGAACAAGGTTATGTGCATCAGAAATTTCTCATTGCAAATCCAAGAAAACCCAACCCATACCATAAATCATCAAAATAAAATTTAGAGTACACAATCTACGTAAGTGAACAATGAAATGAGAAAATTGCCAGAGAAAAATACCAGAGCTCAGAACCTATCCGAGATCAAAGCAGTCCGAATCAAAATCCCTGACAAAAAAAATGTAAAGGGTTTCAAGGAAATGGCATACAAATCAAAGTAATAACAAATCAACATGGGAAGAATTACATAATAATGACAATAATGAGAGAGACCCATTGCTGTCTGAAACTAGCCATTGAGATAGATGAAAGTTATTTGTACTTCTGCAATAAATTTGAGGAGTTTCATTCATTGAGGCATAAGATCAAACAGGACAGCTGCATTTAGAAACATCCAAGTTTTGCTCCTCCGACTGGCAGAGCCTAACACAAAAATTAACATGAACACAGTTATATACATCTGAAATTTCTAGGTTTCTCATTAAAAATCCAATAAAAGCAGACCCATGTGTTTAACCATCAAAAGAAAATTCATAAACATGCATTCTTCTACTTAAAATGAACAATGCAATGAGAAAAACCGAAGAAAGTGTAGAGACGAGGGCTAGACTTTGAAAAGGCAAAAGCCCACTTAACAAATTTGATATGAGAATTAAAAAGGAGTCCATTGGGTATTGTGGCTCAGCTATTGGGCTCTTGCTGATGTTTATCTATAAAGGCCCATTTGTCAAAGGGAAACCACGAATCTAAAGTCTGTAATCTTGGCTAATTTAAGTTACATCAAATTAAACCTTCTAGTTACGTTAAATCATTAATATCTCAATATTATATCAAGTCATCTCATAAACGACGTGTGAAAATATTTCATATTTCTGGTCCAAAAACAATTTCTTTCTCAACTAGAAGATGTTGATTTTGAGAGGAGTAAACTACTATATATTAAAAAATAAAAAACTAAAGGAATGATTTGTGCACCTCTATTAATTTTTGCAAACTTTTAGTGTCTCTTTCATCTTAGTTTTTATTTATGCTTTTTTTACCCCCATCAATCTGTGAGTGATAAAACAACAAATATTATGATAGCGCTAACGAGTAAAAAAGATTATTATAAAGAAAGTGATTATCTATAAGTATTATGAAATTACATCAAACAAACATCGTTGTAATACTAATATAATGATAGTAACATAGTAAGCCATGATCATGGTGTGTATTTATTTTCACTTTTTAATTTTATATGTCTCACATCTCCCCATCTCATGTCAATTCTTCATCTCATAGGTTTTATGATCAAATATCTTCGTATAATTCACACAATTGCATACTAGTATATTAAAAATAAAAAGTTGCTTAATTATGTGTACCAATTTTATTCAATGGCAGGATGTGCCTTGTCTAGAATGTTTAAATGAAGACAATTAATGGAAGAGATAGAAAAACATCTATTGTACAATTACTAATTGATCCTTTCAATTATTATATTGCTTCCTTGTCATTAAAATGATTTAGAATGTTCTTGAACAAAGAAAGATAAAGGAAGAGAAGAAAATCAAAAAGGAAACTAAATATTATTGATAAAGTTACAATTGCACCCTTCAAATCTCATTATAATTTTTTTAATTTTCCTCACTTGATTTTTATATAGTAGTAGCGATGATATGTTATAAAATGAACATAAAGCTACAAGGTAGCTTTGAAAATAGAAAGAAACGCAAGGTTGGTGGGGGACCAACGCAAAGCGAAAGCTGAGCGTCAATTGGGTCCATCAAGCTTTGTTGGTAGAGGAAGTCATTGGGCATATATATCTTTGTAAGTGGATTATTTTTCGTGGCTAAGGGGGTGTTTGGTTCAATTTCTATAAATTATAGGAAATGTTTTCCATTTAAAATATGATTTTCTTGTATTTCTTAAAAAAATTATAGGAAAAGTTTTGAGAAATAAAAAAGTACCAATTTTCTTCTTTTTTGTACTTTGCTTGTTTGGTTCAAAACAAGAAAATAGCTCATAACTTTATAGAAAATAACAAGATTTGGTAGGTTTTTAATTAAATATGGTATGTGTCAGATTTCTGGTGATTTCCTCTCATTTTGAGAGGAAATTGCTTTTTGTAAAATTTGGTAGGTTTTGATATTTTATAGAAAATATTTCTGTAAATTTTTTGTTGAACCAAACACAATTTACAGAAATCTCTGAAAAACTTTTAATTACAAATTTGCCATTGTCAGATGTTTTGAGAAAAGTTTTCTCAAAAAGTGTGCAACCAAACAGCCCCTAAGTCTAAGTGCTAGGTGACAACATTCCTTGAATTAAATAAAGTTTGGATTAGACTCAAGCTAATTGACCATTAGTGAGGAAATATTCTAGTACTATCATGAGAATGAAATGTAGGGTGTCCTTCCAATTAAATTTAATAATTTTGGGGCTTTGATATTTTTGTCATTTTCTTAAGTACCATGATAGCACCACAAAAGTAGCGCAATAAACACTTTCTTTTGGGAAAATATCATTGTCATTTTTAAACATATATATTAATGAATGTTTATAGCTAATTATTGATAATATGCAGTTTATGCACTTAAGTTCATCTATTTATAAATATTAGTCCTTAATGGACCTAAGAAGCTTGCTTTTACAAGTAGGGAGGCCAAGATCACGTCCTAAAGGATTATTGGTATGATCACAGAGGACTTCATAAAACTTAGATACATCACATGGTCTATATGTTAGATATTTTGTTAACAAAAGGCATTTTTGCCTTCATGAATTATAATAAATATTGTAATTAAAACATGTAATTAAAATATGTGTAACAGATATATAATTATGGGGAACGTTACAAAATTTATGACGAACGTTACAAAATTTATGACGAACGTTACAGAATTAATTACGGGTTTTGTAACGTCTTTTCCAACCCTATATATATATCCATATGTTGAGCTCAAAATGAAAAGAAAAAATAACAAGAAGTTTCTCTTGTTTTTATTCTCTCCCCTACATATATTATTTTCATATCTTAGTTTTATTTTATGGGTAACTTTCTTCATCTGAGCTGAAGCTCTGCACTCTCGCCCGAGTGTAGAGGCCGGCCGTTTCCGGGGGTTTTTACCGCTAGGGGGGAGGGGACCATCTGCGCCAGGGCGATAGGCGGGTTCTCAATCTTCTAGGGCAGTGAATACACGACTGCTCCCGTTCAGGCCAGTTTTAATTGTTTATTTTTTCAGATTTATCTACATGCTATAATTTTTAATTATTTGATATTTTATCCAACAATGTAGAAGATTGATTAGTTTATAGCTTTGATTTAAATATGAAATTATTTTAAAGTTACTGTTCATTCGAGATGGTTACTGTTCATCCGAATTTAAAAAAATAATAATAAAATTGCTACTAAATTGCTTATCTATTAATTAACCTTTTGTTAAAAAAAAAAGTTTTTGTTACTGTTTACCTAAAAAAAAACAGAGGGAATTTTATAGTTGTTGTTAACTATAATTATATTTGTTTATCTATTAGTATTATTGATTTGATGTTATAAATAAAATTTGAAAAAAAAATTGTAACTGTTACTGTTCATTCCAAAAATAAAGATTGTACTGTTCATAAAAAAAACAGTTTTTAATTTTATTTAAAAAAAACATTACTGTTCATTTAAAACAATTTTAATGTTTTTATAAAAAAAAAAACTTTACTGTTCATTTATTTTTAATGAACGTTACTGTTCATCTTTTAAAAAAAATTGGTGTTACTGTTCATTCATTTTAATGAACGTTACTGTTCATTTTTAAAAGAACGTTACTATTTATTTATTTTTAAGAATGTTAATGCTCATTTATAAAAATGTCGTTACTGTTCATTCTTAAAAAAATAACGTTACTGTTTAATTTTAAAAATGATGTTACTGTTCATTTATTTTGAAAACGGTACTGTTCATTTTATTAAAAAAAGTTACTGTTCATGTAAACAGTTTTGGTTATTTAAAAAAAATAATAATAATTAAAAAATTGTAGCTAAATATTTCTGTTAATTTAATTTAACAGTTAATTACATTTGTCTTATAGTTGGTTTATAATCAATAGTTATTGTAAGTTACGAATATCAAACAACCTTTATTGGTTTCTAAAAGCCTAGTTTATATTTGTTAGAATCATCTAAAACCTACCCTTATTCCCTTGTGCTAGTGAATATGCTCGCATTTGAAACATGCAATAAATTTGTAGCAATGCACATTTTATTCTTAAAAATTTTATATGCATGGTTTTGACAAGAATAAAGAGAACAAACTCTGGATGCATAGATGCTTTGAAATATCTGGATTTGTTCATGGTTTAATACTATTATTTCTTTAAGCTATCAATAATATGGTGCATTCTATTAATAATTCCATACTTTAGTGTATTTATGCATCTAATAAGCTTAGTACAGAAGGTGGTAAAAGTGAATGCAAATTTGTTCAGCAACTTAAGTGGCAGCTGTCTGCAGCAGATGAGTTTTACTCTCAAGACATGAAAATCATGAGGTTCGAACATCAATAGGTAAACCCCTCCTCGGCCTTATCCAACATATGTTTGCAGTATAATTGCTAGGTTTTTTAAATTCTATTTTATATGGTGGATTATATTTCAAATCTTCAAATGTAAAGTCCATCTCTTTTTATTGCATTATGATGGATATTGTTCAAATCTTCATATGTAAAGTTCATCTCTTTTTATTGCATTATGATGGATATTGTTCAAATCTTCATATGTAAAGTTCATCTCTTTTTATTGCATTATGATGGATATTGTTCAAATCTTCATATGTAAAGTTCATCTCTTTTTATTGCATTATGATGGATATTGTTCAAATCTTCATATGTAAAGTTCATCTCTTTTTATTGCATTATGATGGATATATTTCAAATCTTTAAATGTAAAGTCCATCTCTTTTTATTGCATTATGATGGATATTGTTCAAATCTTCAAATGTAAAGTCCATCTCTTTTATTGCATTATGATGGATATTGCAATAAATGTTCATATATCTTTTGGATAACTTGCATTTGTTACATGATTAATTGCAAGGTTTTATGCAAGAATGCATTTAAAAATTTTAAAGCACGTATGTACAATTATTATTATTATTTGTATAAGATGTGGTACTAGAAAATGGCAACATAAATTTGGAAGGTCTCCTTTGTAGACAACCAATTTAAATTTGAAAGGTCTCATTTGTAGGCAACCGATTTAAATTTGGACGGTCTCCTTTGTAGGCAACCAATTGTAACCTCTTATAATAGAAGAATTTTAAAAATTTTATGCATTTGAATTATGAAGTATGAAATATATTTTAAGCTACGAAAATATATTTTAAGATACAAAATCCTATTATGCTTTGCATGTATATATTATTAATTTCATTCATGTATGTGCATATGCATAACTGCAGAATTTTTAGTTCCACATTAGTTTGAAATGTTCAGATATTAAGGTCAATCTCTTCAGACATAGACTATGATCTTTTATGATCATAGATCATGACCTAATGTCAATTTCAAACAATATGATGGACTAATTACAAAATAAGAACTTGATAAATAAATACAACACCTGCTAGGCAAAGTTATGATTCTAGACTTTGTAAAGTCTGTGAAAAGAATCTTGATGACCCTTTGACTAAGGGATTATCCAGGAGTGTGGTTCTGGATTCATCGAGGGAGATGGGGTTAAGCCCATAGATGAGGTCACTGACAGCGGCAACCCAACCCTTATTTGGAGACGTAGTCCCAATGTCGGTTCAATGTGGTAGAAACAAGCTGGACTAGTGACACTCGTGTGGAGCATCGACCTAGATATATTTATATATCATTATGTAGCATTTGCTACTACCCCTTCTCTATGATGACGATGCTCTTATGATACAGCTGGCTAGGCTGAGTTTTACTCTTAATAAGTCCAACGCGTGTATTGTGGGGGGTATTAAATAAACAGCTGTAGTACCCTTTGAGGACTTACCTACGTGAGAGGAACCGTGATGGCCGCGGTTAGGGGGGGCTGGGCTAACCCCTAGAAACTCTCATGAGTCGGTTTTTTGTGAGCATGGCCTTTAACGCTCAACCCGCTTTGCTCAATAGATGAAGCGTATTGTGTGTGTTTTCATCAATACCTGATTAAAGGGGCCTAATTCAAGGCCTAGTCCATTATGTCCCTCAGGTGGCGATGAACTCACTAAGGAAAGGTTCAAAGCCGAAAGCTACCTCTCCCGAATTCACGATACGAAAGGTTGCCCAACCTATTTTCATTTTGTGATTTATTAATTTATTTATTGATTTTTAAGTTTTCAGTCAATATTGCCTTTTGGGGGGGACTGTTAGATATTTTGTTAAGAAAAGACAATTTTGCCTTCATGAATAATAATAAATTTTTGTAATTAAAACATGTTTTAAGCCAGGGCGATAGGCGGGTTCTCAATCTTCTAGGGCAGTGAATACACGACTGCTCCCGTTCAGGCCAGTTTTAATTGTTTATTTTTTCAGATTTATCTACATGCTATAATTTTTAATTATTTGATATTTTATCCAACACTATAGAGTATTGCTTTGAATATCCAAGCGCTCGTAGATAATGAGAACATCAGTTCATTCCAATTTCTTTCATGTTTGAGAAGATATTCTCATTTATTGGTGTTTAAGTTGTCGTCAACTTAAAGCTCAAGGTAAAATTTATATCACATGTTTTTTTAGTTTATAAAAACACAATTTTCATTGAGTTCAAGAGTGACATAGGCCTTTTCTAGATATTTGATTTTTGATTTCCAAGTTTAACGTGAATTTTTATCAGCTTTTTTGAAAAAAGATGAGAATACTACCATTTTAGAGACAATACATTATATCATTTATTTAAAAATAATATTTCTTCCTTTCTTTTTTGTTTCTCCATCAAAACTTCAACGGTTTCGAAAAAAAAAGATAATAATAATAATAAACCATTAGAATAATGAGAGCATAAAAGATTCTCATCATAGTTTAGTACTTGATGATGTACTAGTGATTAGACAGTCAATTGTATCCGTGGTTGGATTGGATTGTTGAGTATTGATGAGAGGCTGCTTTTTCCCCCAACTTTATGCCTGGTTCTTGAGTTGATTGGATGAAGAATCTGCACAATTAGAAACTCGTAAGCGGACGGGTCTTGGTTCCCACGTGGTTCCTCCGACGATCAAGTTAGCTAGTGAACTTGAGTGGGGGGAAATGAAGAACTATGAGAGTTCTTGTGTGTGCAGTCTATCTTCTTAGAGATCAGATTTTAATCCAAATCAAGATCCAGTTTTTTATCAAATCAGATTTCTGATTTGTGAACCCCCCGTGAAAGATAGAATAGTACATTCATTTATACCGAGGGGGTAGATTGGCTGAGCACAAGATGGCGGTGGCGAAGTGTGGACTGGCGGTTACATTAGCACCTACTTTATAGGTGTCGGCTGGCCACTGGGAGAAGGATCACTTCAGCATTAATCGAGAAGTGATTGGTGGCAAGGTGGTGCATGTGTGGTCCGATGAGTCATGAAGGCTATCGGAGCTAGAGGCATGATGCGCCTATTATGCATTAAATGCGATGCAGACACGTTACGAGTGGGAGAGGCTCGAGGTAGAAGTTTATCCTTTAACTTCCCTGAGAACTAACGCCTTTCGAGTCATCCTCGCGAGGCGTCCAAAAAATGGTCAAGTGGGCTTGTGGCGAGTCGTCTTCGACAAAAGGGGCGACAAGTACCGTCTTTCGAGTTGATATGAGGGAATATCAACTCAACAAGTCGGCTGAGTTGTCGTCCCTACTGGTTCCTGGCCACCAACTTGATTGGGGCATAGCATGTGGTATACTTGTTTGTTGCTTGGCAATGGGTTGCTTTTTGGCAAATGGGAGAACACCATAACAGTTAGCTCCTTTCGTTTGGAGTCAGCTTGAGCCGGGTCCATGTGAAATCAAATTAGCTTTTGGACGGACTTAGGTGTGTATTGAATGAAAAACTAAAAAGTCTCTTCAGATTAGACGTGGCTGACATCACCATACATTCCTTTTGACTGCCACAACTCTGCTTTTTTGGCAGATTGTGGGCTATTCGAGATGAGTGGGATGCGCCTCGATCTCAGAGAGGGCGCTTCGAATTCTGAGAATTAATCCCAGCTATTGGACGAGGTTTGATCCGACCATTCAAATTTCAACAATTGTAAAGTCAGATGCCTATATATAAGAATAAGGCCATAAGGGTGGCGGCTATTGTCTTTTCAAATTCCCTTTAGAGAACTCAAAAATCTTCTCCGTTCATCTCTTCCGGCGATCATTTCTGCAATCCTTAATTGCATCTGAGCCTGTTGATTGACGAGCTCTCCTAGCAGGGATTCACTCCAAGGTGACTCTGAACCAAAAGATGACGATCCATAGGAAGTTTAATGTCCTTGAAGAGTATGAGTTGTTGGCCCCGACGAGCTCGGAGACCATATATGATCATGGGCTGAATCAGGGTCCACTCTACTTGAGGCAAGTGGAATTTGGCTTGCGGTTGCCTCTGCATCCTCTCCTCAAGTAAGTATTTACGGCGCTAGGGGTATCGCCGGCATAGATGAAGCCAAACATCATCACTATCCTGGTGGGGTTCGTGGTGATCTACCACTGGCTAGGGATAAGGCCATCCTTGCGGATCTTGGACCGGTTAGTGGTTGTAAAGGTGAACCAGACTAGGCCCCACTTCCACTTTCAGATGGTGGGGAAGTTCAGGCTCCTCACCGCCTTCCTCACTCGTATAAGGATTGGAAGGAGAAGTTCGTCTGGGTCGTGGGGGACGACCTGGAGCTGGGCTGCTCCGACTGGCCTGAGATAAGGAGGGAGACACTCATGGTGGGCGAGTTGTCTGTGGACGAGAGGGAGGCACTTGGCCTGATCAAGTCATACGTTAGCTCTCGTTGAGTCGACCATCTGCTCGACAAGACGGTCTTGCGAGTTGCCGGCGTGTCGGTCATGCCTGCTACTACCCAGGACCATGAGAGACCTTTAGCCCTCATCATAGGTACAATTGAGGCGGTGTCGATGCCTACTGTTCCTTTGGCTGCTCCTCAGGAGGAGAAATCTGCCAAACCTGTGAAGTGTCTTTGTTGGGATATTCCTCCGACGGAAGCTGAGGTAGCTGAGGAAGAGGAGGAGGAGCCTACCCCCACCCTTGTCCATAGATGGAGGAGGCAGCCCCGAGGGGAAGATAAGGAATAGGAGGTACGGGTGACAGCCGAGATGACTGAGATTGAGGTCATCCATTTGGATGAGTCGACCTCAGGGGAACTAGTCGAGGCTCCTCGAGGAGAGGGAGCCGAAACTAGAGCTTATGCCGGTGAAGCAAGGCTGTCCAATCGTCACGGCGAGTCATCCTGTCATGGGAAGGAGCCAGCTGAGGAAGAGACAGAGGCTTCCGTAGGGCTAGAATATCCCTTCTCCCATCGTGTTGATGAGATTGGAGAAGAAGAGTGGAAGAAGATGAGTGTGTACCTTATTGGGACTTCAGGGGTCGGCTAATGATATGTGCAGGAGCCCGACCCCAAGCACCGCTTTAAGGTTGTTTGCCATCTTGATGCCAGGGGGGCTATCCTCAACTCTCGTGTGGCTCAATCAAGTGCAATTGAGGAATTATATCTTCCTCGAGACGACGAGTTCTTGAGGGGAGTTCCCAATGTCGGTCTCTACTTGAACCTTTGAAGTTATTTAGTTCGAGGTGCTTTGGTGGAGCAGAAGATGTTTGGTCAGATGGAGCATATCCGAACTTCCTATCTCAAGCTCTTGGGAGAGGTTGATTCCCTAAGGGCTGGCAGAAGGGTTGACCCAGAGTGGGCTGCTGAGACACCAGCTCTAGAAGCCTATGAGGTCAAGAAGCTCAGGCAGGAGTTGGAGGATAACCAGAGGAAGACCAGGTGACTAGGTGAGGTTCTCCAGGAGAGGGACCATGTTCAAGCATAGGTCAAGATGGAGAAGCTGGCGGCAATGCATGTGAAGCGTCAATTGGACGAGAAGCATGCAGAGCTCATTAAGCTTCAAGAAGAGGTCGCCCACCTCAAGTTCGAGCCTTATCGCCAGGAGATCATCAAAGAATATTGCCAGAGCTTAACTAGAAAGATAGAAGTAGCAATAGCTTACAAGGCCAGGTATGACTACCTATCAGCGCAACTCCTAGCCGAGATGAGGAACCCATCCGATCGCTTTCACTTCCTTCTATTGTGGCCAATTGTCTGGATGAGTTGGTGGAGGTGAAAGCACTTGGGAGGACTCGATCTAGGTGATGAAGAGGGAGAATCAAACGAAGGGGAAGACTACTTGACTCCTCCGCCGACTACACTCAAGGGTTCCCCGCTTGTGACTCCAGGAGTTGGAATGGACTTCACTTAACCTCCTAGGACTTTCATGCCTCTGCTTCTGTGTTTGTACAAATGTACACGTATCTTGTAAATATTCATTATAAATGAATTAAAGAAATATTTTTGAATCTAAAATTGCTCTCTTTGTGTTGTACTATCTCATTGTGTCTTCTGCATGACCTAGCTCTAATATAGACTTGTAAACTTGAATGTCGACTCGAGGGTGCTCGTCCTTCGTTAAGAAGATACATCTCGAACTTGAGTAGTCATGTTTGATGAATTTGTTTTTTGTCTAAGTATTGAACCAACTTAGTCGACTGCTTTTGCTAGTTAGCATCTGAGCTTCTTGGAAGAGTGCCTAAAAAGATGCTCTATGAAATTTGGTGTCAGTTGTCAAGGGTCAACTAATGACTAGTTGACTGCTCGCCGAATAGATGTCATTTAGTGCGCTTCCAGAAACCTTTATTGAGCAGGTGAAACGTCACTATTAGAAATGACATGATGATGCTGTCAGTTGTCAGAGAGTTATGATGTCACTTTGATTTTCGAGCGAAGAGGCATGGAGTAAAGATGAGCGACGCTTTGAGTTTCGAGCAAACCGTTTGAGATTTCGAGGTGAATCTCACCCGTTCATTTTGAAATGAGACAACCGTCTAGATTAATCCATGCGTCCCTATGGAATACTATAAATAGCCCATTGGGAGCACAGAAGAGTTTTCTTTACCAATCTTTTTCTCTAAAATCTTCGCTGCTTATCTCTCTCAATCTTCCCAAGTCTTTTTGCAACCAAAATCTACTAATGGCTTCTCAGATTTCCACCACCTGTCGTAATGAGAAGAGGATTGATCTTCTCTGGCCTATCTACTCGAAGTTCTGCATCGGAGAGCTCGAGCAATATTATGACCTCTATGACATCCCCAGGTCCTTTACACTTGTAGCGCCAAGTGGGGACGAGCTGGTGTACCGCCATGGTGAGAACATAGCATCATTGTACCTTGCTCATATTGAGTATGGGCTACGACTGTCACTCCATCCCTTCATTAGGGATGTATGCATCGCTTTGGGGGTTCCCCCTCTCAATTCACATGTCATTAGAGTTCTGGTGGGCTTCATTGTCATCTGTCACCGGGTCGCTGTGTTGCTGACCATACGACTGCTTGGGTATCTGGTCGGTGTCAAGTCGATGAGGAAGGACCCACATTACTTCTTCCACTATAGTAGAAGTTTTAAGTTTGTCACGGATGTTCCAGAGTTCAACAAGATTGGAAGGAGTAGTTCGTGTGGGTCTTCGGGGCCGACGGCGTTCTTGCTTGCCTCAATTGGCCTAAAGTGACAGAGGATGCACTGGTGTCATGTGTCCTTCACGTTGAAGAGAGACAGCAATTGGAGAAGATCCGCTCCTATGCCAAATCTCGGTAGAGGAGCAATCTCTTCGAGATGACATCTCTCTGGGCGGTGTGTGTGTCCATGATCTTTTCCTCCGAGGTTGACAAGGCAAGGGAGACTCTGCTAGCCTTCCCCCTCAAAAAAGTAGTAAGAGGAATTCGAGGGCGGAGGAGTCGGGCTTGGCTTCGCGGCCCCAAAAGAGGTTAAGGGGAGATCTTGACCCTAAAGAGGTGGCCGGCTTGAGGTCAAGAGTGGCCGAGGTCACTGCCCAACTGGCGAGGCAGAGAGAAAGAACCAAGAAGGTGAAGGCCAACAAGAACCAAGGTCCCAATAGGCCGACGGGGCAGGTCCAGGTCGACTCGGCTGAGGAACAATAGTCGACCGAAGAGGAGCAATCGACTATTCATGCTGCTCGGTCGGATAGGGTCATCGTCCTTGACGACTCTCCCCCTTAGGGCAGAGGGGGTGGCCCCAACTATCGTTGTTACAGAAGTTGGGGCTCATGTCGAAGAGACAGTCAGGCCGAGCTCTAGGCCCGAGCCGTCCCGCAAGCCAGGCAAGGAGCCTGTCAGGACTTTCGGGGGTGCTAATGAGCAAGCAGTGCCTCTGCCAGGATCTGGGGCAAACAAAGTCGGCAAGAGGCAAGAGAGCTTCTAGCCATTCTTCCATGGGACTACAGAGCTTGATCCTCGATCTTGGGAGAAGGCGAAGGTCATGTTGGTGTGAGAGCTGTCGGTCCCCTGTTTGCCTAAGGGGGAATTTCCCTAGGGTGACAGGTTTATCCCGGAAGTGCCTTTAGACATGAATGCTTCGATCCTGGGGTCCTTAACTACCCTAGATAGAGTTATGCGCCAGTTCACCCTCCCAAAGGATGCAAGGGTCTTGAGGGAGATGCCAAGCATTGGCATGCATCTAGCCCTCAAGGCCTACTTGGTCCGGGGAGCTTTGCTGGAGCAAGAGTTGTACGACCGGCTCATGTACATGCATGGCTCATCGTAGGAGTGGCAGGTGGAGCTAGTCAAGGAGAGGTCGGCTAGGGAAGAGGCATAGAAAAGGGTCACTGCCTTGGAGACCGAGTTAAACAGTAGAGAGGCCGCCTGGCGCCGGGAGCTGGATGAAAAAGAAAGGTTCCTAAAGGGGTATAGAATCCAGTGCTCCAAGCAAATGGGTTCCATTGAGGAGCTCCAAAGAGAGGTGGCCCAGATGAAGGAAGAGGTTGGCTGTCTATAGCAAAGGCTTTTCGAGCGGGGGCGACCGATTGACTGCTTTGGCTGGGGAGGTTGAGTCCGAGAGGCGCCTCAAAGTGACAGCCAAGGAGGACACTCGATCGAGTCGTCTCTCAGCGGAGCAGCTAAGACAGGATCTCAAGGAGGAGCGGTCGACCTATCATGCATCGCGTGTGATTGTCCATGACTTGGAGGATGCGTGCTGGGCTCGCTTGGACTCAGAGCATTATAGGGAAATGTCAATGGTTGGCGCATAGCCCCTAAAGTAAAACTAAGGTTGACATTGGGCTTTGCAGCGATGGTGTCAGCGCTACCCGGCTCGTTGTCCCCTGGCTCTCGTCCCGTGCTTGATCACCTTTATCCCCCCCCCCCCCTCGAGTCTCTGCTGTCTTGACACGTAAAAGAGATCGAAGTGAGTGAGGGGGGGGGTAAATCTAGCGTTTACGATAGTGATGACGACGAGTCAGGGGATGATCTTGGAGAAGACCGTTCTGCTTCCTCTTCTGCTATTGCTGAAGCCACTGTTGACTATGTTGCCCCTACCGAGGACCTCCCAAGCCCTACTCCCAGATCTGGTAGAGAGATCTGAGGGCTTGTATCTATCTTTCCTTTTTTTTGTAAATATCGACATACTTTTTGTAAATATTGACATAGATATTGTAAAGAACTTATAATAAAGTTTGTAATAAACTTTGAAGCTTGGAATAAAGATCAACTTTACTCTTATTTTGGAGTATGTCTTCAATTATTCCTTATTGCTGCATTGTTTGCTAGCTTGTAGTTGTGTTCTAATTGAGAGAACTAAGTGTTGATTGTAGTGAGTCGGCCGTGCTGGGATGACCCGATGGTTAAGGGGTCAAGATGACTGGCTCATTTTACACCGCTTCTGGGTGAGATGTTTGGGTCTTTTGTCAACGAGGACTGGCAAGTTGAAGTGCCTAAGTATTTTTTTATCGAAGACGAATGAACAATTGAACTCTATGCCTTGGATTTATTCATGATGATACCAATAGCTTTTTGGAAGAATGATAACCCCGAGGTTGGATGCTCAGGACTTACGTAGACACCTGGGGATTTGGCAAAAAGACGACCCGAAGGTTAGGTGCCCAGGACTTGCATAGACACATGGGGGTGTAGGTTGTCTAAAAATCACAATAGATAGCTAATCCTCATCAAACATCGATGATAGAAGTTATAATTTTACAGTTTTCAGAAGGCTACAATTTAAAAACTTTTACGTAGATCGATGAAGGTTACAATCTGATGATCTTCACAACAACTGATGAAAGCTCTAATTCAACAGTCTTCACAATTAACATCGGGAGTTACAAATTGACGACTCTCATATTATCAAGAGCTAAATGTAAAGATTACAATCTGACGATCCTCACAAAAGTTCAAAAAAAAAGAGATTATAATTAACAATCTCTTCAACGCGAATGTCGCGTTTGACCATTTCAAATTCTTGAAACGGTCCTCCACTTAATGGGGGCAATTAAGCCCCCATTATAGAGCTAATTAAGGGGGTAGTTATACCCCTTAAACCCCTATAAATATGGGGTTTTCACAGCACAATAGGGGCTGGTGGCAAAGAGCTGGACGAAAAATAAAAGAAAGAGAGAACAAGAGAGGAGAAGAAAAGTCACATTTGCGCAGTTGTGATCGGTGTGATGATCGAACCCTCATCCGTGGTCCGATCGATGTGAAATTTGGAGGGTAGCTACTACACTCATCGTTCCTAATTCTGAACGGTGGAGATTGCTTTCTATCAGTTAGATATGGAGATATTGAGGTTTTACCGAAGCTGATCGTTTCAGGAGTGCAGAGAAAAGTCACTTTTGCACAGCAGTGATCAGCGTGATGATCGGACCCTCATCCGTGGTCCGATCGACGTGAAATTTGGAGAGTAGCCACTACACTCGTGATTCCTAATTCTGAACAATGGAGATTTCTTTCTATAGGCTAGATTTGGGGATATGAAGGTTTTACTAAAGACGATCGTTCTAGGAGTGCAGAGAAAAGTCAATTTTGCACAGCAGTGATCGGTGTGATGATCGGACCCTCATCCATGGTCCGATCGACGTGAAACTTGGAGGGTAGCTACTACGCTCATTGTCCTAATTCTAAATGGTGGATCTTGGTTTCTATCGGTTGGATTTGAAGATATAGAGGTTTTACCAAACCTATAGAGGACTGGTGGTGCTTTTTTTGAGATCGACTAAAGAGAGAAAGAGATCATCTACCCTTTTGAAATGATTGAACTTGCTTTGTTATCATCAACTCTTTTTAGAGTTTCCCTAACTCGATCAGAGTTTTAAAACTTGCTTAGCAAGTTCTTCTGATCAACAATTGATCAACCATTCTTGGCTAAAATGATTATTAATCCTTTCTGAAATTAACTCTTTCAAAAGAGTTTCTTAACTTGGCTAGATTTTCAAACTTATTCAAACAAGTTCTCTTTAATATCCTACGGGGCTGAAATTTTTGGGGGAGATCAAACCACCAAGGGGTTGGAGATTTGGAGATCAAGAAGACCGCATAAGGTTGGATTCTTGGGCGGAGAGGGTGAGTTTTGTGAAGATCAAGGAACTGCTCGGCAGTTAGTAAATCAAATCTTGGAGAATTCTTCACCAATAGCAAATCCACTTGGCATCTTAACCGATTATTCGGTTTTTCAACAACTCTTTCAGAGTTTTCAACTCGTTCTGAGTTCTTAAACTTGTTAGGAGTTCCAAATCAAACTTGTCATACAAGTTAATCGTTCCCGTGAGACAAGACGGTCTGATTGTCAACGGAGAGCAAATTCGACGCAAGCATTCGAAGGAGGCACTCCATCGCTACTTTGAAGAACCCAGTTTTAAACAAAGGGGAAAATCCAGATCAATTCTCCTTTCTTTTGTAATCAGAAAATCCAATTATAACTGAGATTAAAGGAATACAAATCAATTTTTCTTCATTTCTTTTACTACGAATTTTTCCACAAACATGGGGCTTGGGCAAAAAGAGGACCCGGAGGTTAGGTGCTCAGGACTTACGTAGACGCCTGGGCTTGGGCAAAATGATAACCCGGAGGTTGGGTGCCCAGGACTTACATAGACGCCTGGGGCTTGGACAACCCGGAGGTTGTGCATAGGACTTACTGAAGTTGACAAGGTCTTTTTACAACCCTGAGGCTATGCCTAGGACATGCAGAAGTCGATTAGGTATTTCGCCCTACGGAGGGTCGCCCTGATGGCAATTCGGCAATATGACAACCCAGAGGTTGGGTGCCTAGGACTTACGTAGACGCCTGAGGCTTAGACAACCCAGAGGTTGTGCCTAGAACTTACTGAAGTTGACAAGGTCTTTTACAACCCTATGCCTAGGACTTGCAGAAGTCGATTAGGTCTTTCGCCCTACGGAGGGCCGCCTTGATAGCAATTCGATAATATGATAACCCGGAGGTTGGATGCCTAGGACTTATATAGATGCCTAAGGCTTGGACAAACCAGAGGTTGTGCCTAGGACTTACTAAAGTCAACTAGGTCTTTTACAACCCTGAGACTGTGCCTAGGACTTGCAGACGTCGACTAGGTATTTCGCCCTACGGAGGGCCACCCTTATGGCAACTCAGTAAAATGACAATCTAAAGGTTGGGTGCTCAGGACTTACGTACATGCCTAGGGCTTCAATATAGTCATGATGGTCATAAGGTGATTGTCAGAGTCGACCATATGGTGATTACCTTGGGTTTATCCTGATAAGGCACCAATGGCTTAGAATTCCTATGTAGATTGAGCACTACGGGAGTGCAAAACAGAAATCAAGTCAGTTTCAATAATAATCCCATTAATATTAAATGAAATTTATAAAATTATTAAAAATAACATACCAAAATTATTGAAAATAACACTACAAATGTTCGATATTCTAGGGATACTGGAGGACTCTTCCATCTGGTGCCCTTAGTCGATAGGTGCTTACTCGCAGCTCTTCTAGGACTGTGTACGGACCTTCCAAGTTAGGAGCTAACTTGCCTCTTTGTGTGTCTTTGTCGAAAGCGACTTTACAGACGATGAGGTTGTCAGCATTGAATCTCCTTGGTCGGGTCTTACTATTGTAATAGCGGGCGATTCATTATTGATTGGTGACCTGAGTTTGGAGCACCTTCTCTTAGATATCGTCTAGGAGATCGAGCTCTCCTTTTGAATTCATGTCCTCATTGAAGTGTTGTAGTCGGATGGTCTACATGCCTACTTTGATGGGAGTGTCTGTTTCAGTGCCATAAGCTAGTTTGAATGGAGTCTCCCCAGTTGAGTTCTTGTGGGTCATGCGGTACGACCAGAGGATACTAGGTAACTCTTCAACCCAGTTCCCTATTGCGGCATCCACCTTCTTCTTTAACGCTTGTAGGATATATGAACATTCTTCTTCAACCCAGTTCCCTAATGCATTAAACAAGAAGTGATTGGTGGCATGATGGTACCTGCGTGGTCCGATGAGTCATGAAGGCTATCGGGGCTAGAGGCATGATGCACCTATCATGCATTAAATGCAATGCGGACACATTACGAGTGGAAGAGGCTCAAGGCAGAAGTTTATCCTTTAACTTTGCTGAGAAGTAACACCTTTTGAGTCATCCTTACGAGGCGTCCAACAAATAGTCGAGTAGGGTCGTAGCGAGTCGTCTTCGAAAAAAGGGGCGATAAGTACCGCCTTTCGAGTCGACATGAGGGAATGTCAACTGAATAAGTCGGCTGAGTTGTCATCCCTACTTGATCCTAGCCGCCAACTTGATTGGGGCATAGCATGCGGTACACCTATTCGTTCCTTGGCAATGGGTTGCTTTACTGTTGATGTACTAGTGATCACACAATCAATCATACCGTGGTTGGATGAGGTTGTTGAGTAGTGATGAAGGGTCACTTTCTTCCCCGACTTTATATCTGGTTCTTGAGTTGAGTGGCTGAAGAATCTGCACAAGTAGAAACTCGTAAGAGGACAGTGCTTGGTTCCCCCATGGTTCCTCCGACGATCAAGTTAGATGGTGAACTTGAGTAGGGGAAAATAAAGAACTATGAGAGTTCTTGTGTGTGCAGTTTGTCTGCTTAGAGATCAGATTTGAATCAAATCAAGATCCAGTTTTTTATCAGATCAGATTTTAGATTTGTGACCCCCCCCACCCCGTGAAAGATAGAGTAGTACCTTCATTTATACTGAGGGTATAAGGATAGATTAGTCACTTCGGCCGAGCACATGATGACGGTGGCGAAGTGTGGGCTGGCGGCTGCGTCAACACCTACTTTACAGGTGTCAGTTGGCCACTGGTAGAAGGATCACTTCAGCATTAAACGAGAAGTCGGCTGAGTTGTCATCCTTATTGGTTCCTGCCGCCAACTTAATTAGGGCATAGCATGCAGTACACCAGTCTGTTGCTTGGCAATGAGTTATTTTTTGACAAATGGGAACACAATAACAGTACTTAAAGATAAGCCACCAAAAAAATTCCCTTTTTGCATGGTATCCAATAAAAAAAGAGAAAAAAGATATTCCACCTAATTTCGATCCAACTCTAGAGAACCTTTCTTTTTACACAACATTTTAATGTGATCCCCATGAGTTGAATGCTCTCCATCCACTTACTTTGTTAGAACATTTGAAAGTGGTTTTACAACTCAACAATCCAATAAATAAAGTGGCTAATTGCTAATTTTCTCTATTTATTTTTATTTAATAATAAATTAGTTTCTTTAGTTGTTGGATCATTCTTCTATTTTGGCATGTTGCTCACATTATGGTGTTATTTGACCCACAAAAGCGCATCACTCTTTTCATGTATACAACTTTATAAGGTATATATATCCCTAATACAATATCAACCAAGACATCATAGGTGAGATAAGTCATTATTAAGTTTGATAAACAATGTTATCGAGATAGATATACATCAATGAAGCTATAAATTTTCATGTGGTACTAATTAGTGGTAAAAACTAAAAAGCACTCGAGTCTTTAGAACTATATATACTTCATGGGTAATCCATAATACATGATTTTCTCCTTTTCTCTTACTTTATTTGTTTATACTTATATACAAGATTGCATTTTCAGAGTATATGCTATCAGAGATGTAGATCTGAACCAATGTATTGTTAGGTGTGATTTCAAATCAATTCCAAATTATATAAACATAACATTATTTAGTTTCAACTCAGCATACAAAATTAAAATTTTGAAGCAATGTCCTAATTATTTCTAGTCTGAACCAGATACGAATAAGATATTAGATCAAAATGACAAAACAAATACTAACTATTCCCAATTGTGTTTTAGTTCAAAGACATCTGAGCTCATCAAGTATTCTTCATTATTTGCTTTCACAAAACACCAGTTCATAAAAAGACATCAATAGATCCTACGACAATGTCGGTTTATGGAGGGACATATGGTAAATGACTTTAATAGAAAATCTAGCAATCCAACATAAAATACATAACCTACACATTGACCAAGTCAAAGAGCAATGAGGGGTCAGAGTTGCTGTTGGACTGGTCAACCCCTGTGCATTGACTGGTCAACTCATCCCCTTATATTTGTATAAGAAATAAGAAGACTTGTCATCTTCACCAAATAAATTAATTAAAATATGATGGTTGATAGCTATTCTTAGATATCTTCTCTTTAGCATTTCCTGTCATTCATAATTAATTTAGTTTTTATTTGTAAAGTCTTTTTTCTTCTATTTGGATGGTAATTGGTTGAGGAATGAGAATGGAATTCTTTCCTCATCTCACTTTCAATTTTTTGTCCCTTTCTCTCTCTCTCTTTCCCCACTATTTTTAAAGGGTTTTTTAGATATTAGTCCCTTAAATCATCTCTATTTTGACATCACTCCCTCAAATCTTCATATTTTGATATCAGTCCCTCAAATTGCATAAATATATTGATATTCGTCCCTATAGTTAGTTGGGATTATAGATACAATGAAATATTCCGTTATGTTGGAATATTCTGTTACCTTTAACCATTTTTATTGGACAATTATGACCCTTACTAACCTAAATTTAACCCCTGAACATACCCCACAACCCATGCCAATTCCCTCTTTCTTCTTCCCTAACCATAAATTTTCAAGCTAACCAAAAGGCAATGGGTGTATCCAATCATAACATTTAAAAAAGACAATTATCATGACTAATCTCTTGAACTCACTATTTGTATGTGTTCTGCCCTTTTATGATTGCTAGAATTATCCAAATTAGCTTACAATTCTTTGTCTTCACTCCGCCCTCTCCTCCTCTAGACACAAAATCATTTGTCTTCCTTACTGCAGCGTGCAAAACAATCACCAATATACCAGCCGCAAGACTCACCTAATATTCACATCGCTTTCGTAAATAAGAGCACAAACGTAACAACACTTAATCCAATTAAAATTGCCTTATCCCCAATCACACATCCATTGATCACAAGCAGCTCATCTCAAAGAAAGTACAGGAAGAGCCACACAGTCATTGAGGCAACGAAGACAATGAAGGAGACTGGATGTCAGAGGAGAGTGAGGAAGGTAACTATGACGCCGACGACTTAGTAGTTCATGGAAAAGTAGGAAAAATTGGTGTAGATCTGGAGATAGGTTTCACTGAGAGAGGTCAATTGAAATTGTAATAACATGCTGGAGTTGTATTCTTTACATTGATATCTTTTCTAGGCTCGTTATTCTTTTATCTTCTCGTTTAACTTCACAAATAAGTCTAATGTATTTCTAATATTCAACACAAACATCTTGAAATACATACTTTGATTTTTTTCCCCTATTTCAATGAGAATAAATTATATATATATATATATAATTATTTGTGTTCCTAATTTATTACTTAAATAAGATTAGGAGCTACTACTTTTTCCTCTACAATGAATTCTTCTATTGAGCATCTAATAAGAGTTTTAATTATATCAATAATATTATCTTTGCTCTATCCCTATCATTTTTCACAAAGATCTGAACTAAATACCTGCATTTTTCATTACTAATTTGGCTTCGATTGTAGTATTAATATTTAATTTCTTTAGTATTTGAAGAACAAAGTATGAAATTTATGAATACTTATTAATTTTTCTTGTATCTTCCATGGAGAATTCTTCTTTGATTGAGATAAAGTTGTTAAATTATTCTCAATGGAACTCAGTTGGTGTTTTATTTATCTATTTCTGTCACTTTCTTATTTACAATGGAAATAGCTTGATTCTTTTGAATGATATCTCTGAACATTCTGATAATTTCTCTATATGTAATTCCTTGTATTGTTATATACCCTATAATATTATTAACATAGAAGATTAATGTTTCTAAATTATAATCAATCGATGCTAAGCTATTATATTATAGTCTTTTATCATTTTTATGGATTTAAATATCTATCAATTAATGTTACTAATATATTTTTACTGCTCCAACTTATTAGTAAAATTACATGCAGTTACTTTGATTTATATAGTGACAATAATTTTAAAACTATCATATATTTTTTAATTTTTTGTTCCTTCATCGATTATTTTTAATCAATTCTTGCTTTTGTTTATCAACATCAACTTAGATTACTTTTAGATCCTGAAAAGGGATAGTAAACCCTAATTGTAGATTAAATTTTGAAAAACTCAAATATCAGTGTTCTACTAATAATTTCTAGATTTAATGTGTACTTGTTATAAATTTTGAAATTTTAGAGTTTTTTTGGGGATTTTTCAATTTTAAAGAAGTTTTTTGTTGTAATTTTTGTAACTTTAAGTTTAATTTTGGTAAATTTTAAATTTTTAGGTGTATGAAAATAATCTCTTGAATTCATCTTTTGTTGTTTGTAAATTTTAAAATTTTAGAA
>NC_033794.1:110582787-110590287 GCF_001876935.1 Asparagus officinalis | reverse complement strand
ACAGTGCATTGATCATATCAGAACCCAAAGAGTCAACAATATTGGTCATGAATGCACATTCGACATTTTCAGAGTATGACAGCGAATGATCCAGAATTTTATTTTGCAATACAAGTAGACAGTAGTGGACAAATGAGGAGTGTATTCTGGGCCGACGGAAGATCAAGAGCATCTTATTTGCAATTTAGTGATGTTATTGTGTTTGATGTGACATACAGAACTAATAAGTTCGGTCTTCCATTTGCTCCATTTACTGGTGTAAATCACCATAGGCAGTCCACTTTACTTGGTTGTGCATTATTAGCCGATGAACAGGAAGATACCTTTGTTTGGTTATTTGAAGAATGGCTGAAATGCATGCACGACATTGAACCAGGTGCTATTATAACAGATCAGGATAGAGCAATGTGTAATGCTATTCACTCAGTGTTTCCAACAACATGACACCGTTATTGCTATTGGCACATGCAAAAGCATATTATTGATCATTTGCCTACTTTGGTATCTCGTTATGGTGAACAGTTTCAAAGGTATTGGGGCTTGTGGTGCAATAGTTCTTCAATTGAACAATGTGAAGGATATTGGGTTGAGATGAAAGAGAAGTTTGATATAAATGAAGAAGGGGAGGGATGGTTGCAAACAGTTTACAAATGCAGAGAACACTGGGTGTCGTGTTATCTGAAGGACACTTTTTTTGCTGGAATGAGATCAAGCCAAAGGAGTGAAAGTATTAATGCATTTTTTGATGGGTATGTTAACTCACAGACTCAGTTACACGAGTTTGTGACACAATATGAAAAAGCAGTAACTCATCGTCGCTTAAGTGAAGCCCATGAAGATTTTAAGAGTCTGAACACAAAGCCGGTTATGCTCCTTGGACATCCAATTGAGATCCAAGCTGGAGAAATGTATACACGCAATATGTTTGATGTGTTCCATACTGAATTCAAAGGATTTGGTACAGAGTTCTGTGAAGAATTGAGAAAAGATGGGGACATTGTTGAATACAAGGTCTGTAAGTTTACAGATAGAGGAAAATGGGAGGTGGTTACTTATGAACAATCCAGTCAGATCCAGTTCTGTTGCACTTGTGCTTTGTTTGAAACTAATGGTGTTGTATGTAGACATATATTATCGCTAATGATGGCTAGGCAAATGGATTCATTACCCGACCACTACATCCTACACCGTTGGACCATACATGCAAGGCATCGTAACATTGGGGTTGGCAATATTGTATTTGGAAGAAACATCACCAGCTGTGAAGAGAAGATTAATTTATTGAAATCTTGGGCTTTAAGAGCAAAATTCAATAATGTGCTCGAGCTTGCATTTGATTCAGAAGAGAAGCTGCAACAACTTGATGATGTGCTAACAAATTTCATGGAATCACTTGAAGAAGAAGTTGGAGAAACTCAAGATCAAATTATGGATATTCCTCAACCTTCCGCACTCATTTCACATACAATAGAGAACATTCCTCAGATAACAGTTCGTGATCCTGATAGACCTGCAAGGACTAAAGGTCGTCCACACAATGCTACTAGAATCCAGTCAGGTTTAGAACAGGCACAAGAAAAGAAAGAAAGGAAGAAACGCATATGTAGCAGATGTGGTGAACTCGGGCATTATAGAACTAGTTGTAAAGTTAACTTGCAAAGGTACCATTTTCGTTTATATTCAGTTTTAACCCTATATAAGTTTATGAAACTTGATAGCACAAAGTCATATCTCATGATTAATTTGTCATATAATTTGCAGGTAAACATATGCACGGGTGGTGGATGTATTGGTTTGTTCAAAAAGTCATTATCTCATGATTAATGTACGTATGATCTTATGCATTTTTGTGTATCAATCTTTAACAGTGCTTTATTTACTTTGTTTTTAACTTTTAACAAACAATTTATTTGCTTGTACATGTTGCTCAGGTTCATCCAAAACTGTTGCTGATTGTCTTGTAGCTGCTGATGTATTACTACATTTTATGTATTAAGACTGATTGTGTTAAGATTGATTGTGCCTTATAGCTGCTGATGTGTTAAGACTAATGTATTAAGACCGAGTATGTGTGTGTGTTATTGGTTATTTGATATGGATTGTTGTCTTGTAGCTGCTGATGTATGTGAATTGTATTGTGAAGTTTGTAAGTTTTAATTCTATGGCTTCTTGTAAGAAACATCACCGTTGGACCATACATGCAAGCCAAATTTAGATGCTTACTTCTGTTTTGCTATTATCCACGTTTGATTACTACTGCAGCTTGATTGATCCTCATTTTACGAATGGGTCAGTGTACAAAATGTGCGCCCGTGATTTTAGTGGCAGTGTTCTCTTGAACCCAACTAATTCGTGAGCAAACCAAATTTTTATGTGCTTACCTCTATTTAGCAATTATATATCTACGACGTCTGCTTGCTACTGCAGGTTGATTGATTCTCATTTCATGATTTTATTTGTTCCTGCAGAGAGAATCCTTTCTGTAGCAAGGAATGCATATACCAGTCTGCCCTAAATGACAAGAACCTGGACGAGTGTACTCTTGGGGTATTGAAGCCCTCAGATCGTGACAAGGTTCCCTGTGACAAGACTCTCTGTTCCGACCCCATGGCTTCAGCTGGTATAGCGTTGCAGCTTAACATAGCTTCTCATAATAATTGCCTCAGTGACATATGACTATAAACGAGGCTGGATTCAGTCGGCCAGAAGCCTGGAATTGAACTCACAAATCGAACCATTCACAAATCGAACCATTAAGAGAGTGATTGAAGATTAGAGATAGAATCTGGAATTGAACAAGCAAAGCTTTCTAGAACTCCAGCAGAGCCTAGGTGAACAAGCAAAGCTTTCTATCAAACATGACATAAGTTCTTATGCATCACTAATATAGAAAGAAGGCATAGCACATCCATAGCAGGGTTAGATAGAAGCCAAAGTAATAAAACATCCCACAAGATACATAAGTTCTCACAATCTCACAATCACAAGATACATAAGTTTCTATCAAACATGACATAAGTTCCCACAATCACATAAGTTCACAATCTCACAATCACAAGATACATAAGTTTCTATCAAACATGACATAAGTTCCCACAATCACATAAGTTCTCACAAGATACATAAGTTCTCACAATTTCACAATCACATAAGATACTCGATACATAAGTTCTCACAATCACATATTTTTTGCAAGAGAGAAAAAAATAAATACGACAACGATACATATTACAAACAATAACATTGTAAACACTGAACCTAATGCAAAAGCATAGGTGGGGGAAATAGTAGTTCTTGAGCTCGATGCAGAATCAGGTGTCGGGACATAAAAAGGTGTTTGGACATGCCCTGTACTGGATGCTGAATCACAAGCGATGCCGTGCTTATCCCATTCAACCAAAGCCTCTTCATACGTTGCATACCCTTTATATACGGCATTTGGGAATTTATCAACTTGCATTTTACAGTCCTCCCAATTATTATAAATTCCACACCGTCGACCTCTCTTCACAATGTAAAAACTCTTTCTTGCCATGGACCACCTAAAAAATTATGGTTTGAAGCAAAATCACAGTAAAAACTCTCTTAATTTCTTGTAACATGTTTTAATTAAACCTGACATGTTTTAATTAAACCTGACTTCATATCAGCTACGCTTATGGAACATTCAAAAGTTCCTTGAATAAGAAGTTTGTAACATGTTTTATTTCTCTATAATGCCAACTTTTGTTCTCTGTAATGCAATTAACCATCTCATGTCCGTCTCACTGTCTAGATCCAGTTCTATATTTTACCAAAATTACCATCGAGATTATATAAACATGCTGTTTTTAAGAGTGTCGTTATTTGCAAAGTATTTCAAAATTAAACCCTAGAACAAATATTTCAAAATTTAACAGTAAATGATGTTAGAATTTACAGAACTTAGAATTTACAGAACATTACAGTAAGAAGAAAGGAGGCGGTCGAGGAGGCGGTCGAGGAGGCGGTCGAGAGAGGAGAATTTGAAATTTTACCTGTCAAGAGAGATCGAAAGGGGGAGTCGGGGTTGGCCTCACGAGATGAAACGTGCGGCGGCGGTCGCCGATTTCTCAGTCCGAGCGGCGGCGGTGGGTTGGCCTGAGCGATGGCCTGAGCGAAATCGATGAAGTCTGGGGAGCTGGGTGGATTTGGGGTCGATTTCGAAGGGGGGCGGGGGTGAGCGATGGCCTGCCAGCGAAATCGATGAAGTCTGGGGAGCTGGGTGGATTTGGGGTCGATTTCGAAGGGGGGCGGGGGTGAGCGATGGCCTGCCAGCGAAATCGATGAAGTCTGGGGAGCTGGGTGGATTTGGGGTCGATTTCGAAGGGGGGGCGGGGGTGAGCGATGGCCTGCCAGCGAAATCGAAGGAGCTCAGCGGCGGTGCTCGCGTCGGGAGAAGGAACTGGGGAGAGAGAGGAGCTCTTCAGAACGTCGATTTGAGATCTGGGAGAGAGGTTCTGGAGAGAGAGATTTGGGGAAAGAAAAGTGATATGGTCACGAGATCTTCTTGGAACTGGCCGCAGAGAAAAGTGAAGTTGGGTGTTTTTACAGCTGTAATCGATGGGTTTTTTTTCAAATCACACCTTGCAGCGACAATATCCCCATACGCTGGCAGCTCATAGGCCATCTTTTCTCATATATATATATATATATATAGATATATATATATATATATATATAATATATATATATATATATATATATATATATATATTATATATATATATATTATATATGAGGAATATTGGGTTGGCTTGGTACCCAAGCATAAAATTTGCTGCTTGGTATAGTGAGATTGGCGATTATCCTCCAGCATCATTCAAAAATGGGGAGACCACATTCAATGGGTTGAATGTGGTCTCCCAATTGAATGAGTGGATGGGAATGAGACACCTCACTACCAGCATTAAAAATTTGTGCTTGGTACCAATGATACCAATTTTCTCATTATATTATATATATATATATATATAATATATAATATATATATAGAGAGAGAGAGAGAGATGAGAGGAGAGAGAGAAGAGCAGAGAGAGAAGAAATGAGTATGCTTGGTACGCAGGCATAATTTTGTGTTTGATAGTGATATGTCTCATTTCCATCAAACTCATTCAATTGGGGGGACACACTTCAACCCATGTGATGTAGTCTCTCCATTTGAATGAGTGTAAGATAATATGCCACCCTCACTATCAAGCACAATTTGTGCTTGTACCAAAGCAATCCATAGTGGAGGATAATATGCACCTCACTCCAAGCACAAATTTTGTGGCTTGGTACCAAGCATATCCATATTCCCCTCTCTCTCTCTCTCTATATATATATATATATATATATATATATATATATATATTATATATATATATATATATATATATATATATATATATAGGAATATGGGTATGCTGGTACAAACACAAAAAATTATGCTTGGTAGTGATGTGTCAAATCCTCTCCACTCATTCAAATATGGGAACAATTCACATGGGTAGTGAGTGGATGGGATGTGGACACATCACTACCAAGTACAACTTTTTGTGCTTGGTTACCAAACATACCATATTTCTCATATATATATATAGAGGAATATGGGTTAACTTGGGCCAAGGTCCTTGGTAGTGATGTGGACACATCTTATCCATAACATCACACCTTGGAGTTGGTGGGCTCCATCTTCTAGGTGTGATGTGATGGACAAGATGTGTCCCAATCACTACCAAGGATCCTTGGTACCAAGTATACCCATTTTTCTCATATATATATATATATATATATATATATATATATTATATATATATATATATATATATATATATATATATATATATATATATATATATATATTAACACACACACATTATTTGGTGTTTGGTGTTCCCACACAGCACCTGCTCTCTCCCTCTCTACGTCTCAACCACCCAACAAAAATCAACTCTGGTTTCCCACACTCTCTCTTTCTTGGACCGGCCTCCTCCATTTCCCGCCGCTCTTTCTCCAACTATCTCTTTCATCATCTTCATCACCGTCATCATCTCTCTCTAATTCCTAACCCTAATTAGCCCCCCTCTTATTCATCAGTTCTCTCATCCTCGCATGAGAAAACCCTGATTCTATTACGCAAGATTGAATTTTGATGTAAGATACAGCTTCCTTCAGGTACCAACTTCAAACCCTTTTCCCCTTTCCTCAGGCTATTTCTTCTCTCTATGTAAAGTTTCGATCTTTACTCTTTTTTTTTATTGGTTCACTTTACTCTTTCGATTAACACAACCCAAAGTTTGCTCATAACTTATTCTTAAACCGACGTATCCATAATGGATTACTTTTGAACTCAGCCCCTGTTGCTATTTTTGGTGTGCTGGTAGCTATATCTGAGTGTAAGATGCTATATTTGGGTTTAAAAAGAATTCAGTATGAAATTTTTGGTTTGAAGAATGATTTTGGAAGTGGATTGAACTTTGGGCTTATAAACAAAAAACCCTAAATTCGGAGGGGGATCTGTTCTATTGATGAAAAAGTACTTTTAAGTCATATTATTGTTGTTTGCGTTGTACTTTGTTGGTAGGTTCTTATTATTATTGCTGTCACTGTGTTCCTTTTTTGTTTAGGTTTGTTATATTAGGTCTGACTATTTGGGCTTTACTGTTTGTTGTTTTAAAGGTTGTTACCGTGAAGAAGTTGATCTGTTAATTTCGTGGTTTTTTTAGAGTAATAATTTTGTGAAAATTTGATATGTGCTATCTGTTCATATGGAATTTCCGCACTTTCATCTTTGTTTGAGATTAAAGATAGGTTCTGATGAATGAAAAATGACGTCCTGATTCTCCTAGTGTGTTCTCCTTGATTGGGCTTTGGTACTGTTACTAATGCGTAGCTGTTATTGATTTTGTTGAAATATCTATTTGTTCATGTAGAAATTTCTGCTGTGTTTGATTAATTGATCATTATTTTATTTTATTTTTGAAATTCTGTACGCAGATTAAAAACCAGCCTCTTATTGATGGGGAGTGATGCTTCTGAAGCTATACAAATACCACAAAATTCTTCCTGCGTAAAGGTGGAAAAATTCACTCTGATACCGATATATTTCGGGGTTATTATTTATAGACAATTAGTTTGAAATGCATCTGTGGTTCAAGTTACTGAATGTTAGAACATCCTAGATTGATCTATACTGAGGTTTTCTTTTGTTAAATATTTTCTCTTTTCCTGAGTCTGAGTGTCACTGAAGATTGCTGAGAAGGATTCTGAGTTTGTTGGGGATTATGAAAATTCTTCTGATACATAAAACGTTTTTAAAGAAGCTTGTTGGAGATTTTGTTGTTTAGGATAGCTAATAACAAAAATATTGTCGATGTTATGATGATATCAAACGTCTCTTTCTCCAAAGCAGATGACCGCCTCTTAAGGTCCTTTTGAATGCTTTTAAATTGTAACATTAGTCACTACCCTCTCAAAACTCATATATGAGAGATCTTC
>NC_033794.1:110582093-110582768 GCF_001876935.1 Asparagus officinalis | reverse complement strand
ATGTTAATCTAGAATATACTTATGTTTAGTACCTTGTTACTGTTTTTTACTTCTTCAGTCAATGCTAGTATGGTAAAAATCCCCTCCCTTCAGTCTCTCACTCGAAGGCTCTTTATCGTCAGGTACACGATTCAATTTGCTGGGAGCTTAAAAAGATTTTGGATAAAATCATTGCTATTCTTCCTGCAATAGAATCAGCTCGACCAGGATATACTGCTGGAATACAAGAACTATGCTGTTTAAACAACACAATTGAGAAAGCAAAGCTTCTTATTCAGCACTGTGCTGAATCTAGCAAGCTCTACTTGGTAAGAAATAATTTGCATTTTCCTATCTTGCTTTCTTCTTATGAAAATATCATCATCAGTGTTGCAACTGGTTGATGCCGAACAATACTATTTCAGTTTCAAAGCAGACAAGTTTGGAGATGGAGAATATAGACCAAACCATAGATTTGAATTATTACTTCTTAGTCCTTATCTAGTAGTTAGTTAGTTGAGATATGACTTCTCAGTCTTCTCTTATATAAGAATTTGGAGTATTTAGAATCATGAAGTTAAATTATGATGATTGAGAATTATGAATTATGTGATTGAGCATGTGAATTATGTGATTGAGCATGTGATTCCCATTCTTGCCTCTTTGAAGGCATGACCATCTTTTTCTTTTCTTATT
>NC_033794.1:110576265-110582083 GCF_001876935.1 Asparagus officinalis | reverse complement strand
CACACTAAACTAGCCCCTATAGCAATCCGCTAAATTGGGTTGCTCTATATTTGTCCTTTGTCTAAAGCGTGTAGTTATTTTCTACCTGTTTGATATTTTTTTTAGCCCCTATAGAAATCCGCTAAATTGGGTTGCTCTATATTTGTCCTCTATCTAAAGCGTGTAGTTAATTTCTACATGTTTGATATTTTTTTAAACAGGCAATCACTGGAGAATCAGTTGTTTTAAGATGTGAAAGGATAAGGAGTTCATTGAACAAAAGTCTATGCCATGTTCAGAATATGGTTCCACAAATGCTAGCTGATCAGGTTATTCTTGTTCTATATTTTCTGTTATATCATGACTAAACCTCATAGTCTGGATGAATGAGTTGGGAAATTTTATTTTTATTGTTCACATTTGGCTATAATTGTTTTACTGTTGGAGCTGAAGATTATGTCGATCTAACCCATTTATAGGACATTTACAATTAGCCTTTTGTTTTCTCAAAACTTTGTTGATTAAATACTTTTTTGTGTTGATTAGAAGATTAGTTTTAAAGTCTTAACATGTTCACATCCAGTTTGGGTGAACCATAATTTAAGCTTAGGCCTTTTTTATATGGTTGACATAGAAGTCCCTTGGATCTTAATTGGGATGGATTCTTTGAACTGCAACTATATCCATTTAGATGAAAATTATTAGGATTACAATCCAAAAGCTTTGTCTGCACGTCTCATTAACTCCACTATCTAGGAAGTACTTTTGCTTAAAAGTAATTTTGTAGCCACGAGAATCCTTAAAATTAGGTCTTGGTTTCCTTTCTGATCTAAAATACCAGAGTTAATTATGGAATATTATCCTTGTTTTTAGTCAAAATTGAGGACAATAAAGTTACTCCCTGGGATTTCTCAAATACATTTGTAATATATCATTAGAATCCTTAAGAGTGGACATATTCAAACATGCCCTTAGTGAGCTTTGCTGGCAAAATATAGACAAGAAATAACTCTATTAGATGCGTGACAATGCAACAAGTATTCCTTTGGATCTCTTAAGTCCTTTATAACAATGGGATTTAGGGTTAGATTCCTTAGAATTGCGTATATCGAAAAACACCTTAATGGAAATCTGTTGAAAAAGGACGAGAGAACTCTACCACGTATGGCCTACTAGAAAATGTTAACAATGACACGGTCTTTATTATTATTATTTTCTCTTATTCTCTGAATGATTTGAGATGCACATGAATTTGACAAAGAATAAACTGGGAATACATATTAACTCATTAACTCATTGAAGATTTTTGAATTTCAGGGAATTTGTGGGTAATGAGAAAGAAAGGGACCAGTAACGGGAATACATGTTTATTTTATCTTCTTTCTACTATATGATTGTTGTTGTTATCATCAAGACAAGTAATTTTTTGAAATAACAATTCTAAAATGTGACACATGAGCATGCATTATATTTGTTAAACATTCATTTCACACAGTCGCCCTTGCAGCTTGTGTCTGAGAGAACTCACTCTGCAGACATTTGATATCTGCAAAATTAGCTGAATTTGATTACATGTTTCGTTTTTGGAGTCATTAAGTATTTTCTATTGAATAATTGAGCGTCCCGATATTTAGTGTGGTACTTTTGGTATAAAGGTATCAGTTGTTGTCCTAGGTCCTATAAACTTATACCAGCTTCCGAAGGTTTAGTATATTAAACCGGGAAGAGTGGGGCTAGAGTCAAGAGAAGATATTTTGAAAGAGCTATATAGAATATCTGGGTATGTTGACTATTTTTTTGGAAGCTCTTTAAGCACCCCAAGATTCTTAATATTTCTGGATGGACATGGTGTCCAATTTAAATGGAGAGACTACAAATCTCCTTTGATCTCATTGATTTTGGGAAAGTAATCATCCATTTAATAGATTTACGGTGCACAATCTCTTTTATGCTGAATATTCTCCTTGTTGAGAAAGCAAATAAGATAGCAATCTATATGCATAAGCTTCGTGAAAACTAACATTTGTGTTAGGTAACTTAATTATTCTATTTTATCTACAGATATCTGGTGTTCTAGATTATCTACGAGAAGCAAGGTTTGTCATTGATCCCGATGTAGATGAAGCTGGCAAGGCTATGCTAGAATTGCTTGGACAAACTGACTCAAGTGAAGAGCTTGAACTTAATGCTTTCCAGATTGCAGTTGCATGTTTGAAAATAACATCTCCTAAGGCCCTTTTAATAGAGAGAAGATCTATTAAAAAGTTACTTGAGAAAATTCATGGGAGTGATCCTAAAAAGGAAAGGATCCTCAACTACTTTTTGTTTCTTATAAAAAAGTATGGGAAAAAAGTGAACACCTACAGTGTGGAGCATAAGGATAACCTTCCAGAAGATAAATGTTCGAATATGTTTACAATTTCTCCACCCAATTTTGGTACCCATGAAACTAGTGATGAGCATAACCATGTTGGTGAGACTCAAAAAGATTCAATTGTGAGCAATGTACCTCAGGAATTCTGTTGTCCAATTTCATCAAGATTGATGTATGATCCAGTGGTCATAGCTTCTGGGCAAACTTTTGAGAGGGTATCCATAGAGAAATGGTTTAGTGAGGGACACGATACTTGTCCAATGACCCTAAAGAAATTGAAGGACCTTTATATGATTCCAAATTCTAGCATGAAAGATCTCATTTCTAACTGGTGCAGAAAGCATGGTATCAATTTGGAGGATCCCTCAGTACCGATTCAATCTTGGGACGCTTCAAATTGCAGTTCTATATCAAGCTTGAGGAATGTTTCTGCAGCCCTTTTAGATGGAAATAGTGGAAAATTCATGCTTCAGAGTGATCACAGCAGTGCATCATTTATCTCTTCTGATGCTAGCTACTGTTCAGATTCATCCCACACCAAACGAGTGGACAGCCTAAATGATGTCCGTGCTCATTTATTCTCTTCGAGTGATGATTATTTAAGATGCGAATCATTTTCGAACTTTACCCATGATATGTACTTGAGATTCTTTTCCCGGGTTTGTGAGCTTCCGTTGAATCACCAAGACAAAGCAATCAAGGATTTGGAAAGCCTATTTGTTAGTGACGAGGAGTTGTGCTATGCGATGCTTTCCAACGGTTTTGAGGAAGCACTGATGACTTTCCTGAGGGATGCATCCAACTTGCGTGATATTCATGCACAAAGAACTGGAGCTCAGATCTTTCTTGCCTTTTTGAGTAATACTAGGTACTTTGTCTTGTTAATTTGGTAGAAGTAACAGTTTCACTAAATGAATTTGTCATTTGTTATCTTTTTTCTTGAAGATTTGGCTATTTTCCTTATAATTTCAAATACAGTAGTTGTTGAACATCTGAGGTGGGAATGCATATTTTCTTGAGGGAAAGTAGTGAGATGAATTTAATTAAAGTGCATTTAATGAAACAAGAGAAAAAGTTCTGAATACTACAAACAGAAAACAAGTCCCAACATTAATACAAAATAGACTTATTTAAATGAAAAAAACAAACTTTTAACATCAATTAATTTTTTATATGTGCGCCCTAATTAACTGTCATTTGAATAAAAGCTAACTATTATGGTAGTAAGTTCCGTATGGTTCACAAAGAAATTGAGTTCTACAAGCTTCAGAGTTTGTGAAACTCATATTTGATTAAACAGGACCATGCAAATAAAATTATCAGATATATAGTATAATGGAATATGGTTGTTTATTTTGACACAATTCTTTCGTAGATAATTGTTTATTGTGTCATGTGGTTCAGTATTTATGTTTTCTGCTAGAAGAAGTGTTTTGTTATGGGGTTGAGTTAACTGCTCTCATCCATCAAGTACAATTCTTTTGGATTTCAAGTTTCCCCCTTCTCTGCATTTGAGGTGGGCGGTGGACTCTTGGTTTTTCTTCTTCTTGTTCTTCTTCTTTATTGTTGTTGTTGTTGTTGTTGTTGTTGTTGTTGTGTGGAGGTTCTTTCCTTTCTTTCTTTTTCTTCCAGCTCATATTTCCCTTTTTCGTTTATATGGGTTGGGGCTTAATTATAATGTCCAGGGGGAGGAGAACTATTTGTAATATGCTTCCTAATTAATTTCTTTTCATTTTGGTTTTTATCCTGTGTTTGCAGGGTAGAAATTCCAGCTCTGAGTGAAGACACATTTCAGTTGTTGACTTCTTTTCTTGAATCCGAGATAACCTTTGAAGCTCTGATGATTCTACAAACACTCTCCCATCATCCAAACTCCAAGTCCATTATGACAGTATCCGATCTTCCTCCTTCAATTGTAAAAATCCTCGATCATGAAGACCACAGGTTTCTTGATCTAAGCATCAAGATCCTCTTTGATATCTCATCACATACTGACCTAAGACCTCATATTATATCATCTGGATGCATACAAAAGCTAGTTCCTCTTTTGCATGATGGAAGACTGGCAGAACTTTGTTTAAAGATTCTACATAACCTGAGTGATATTAAAGAGGCTACGGTATTGATAGCTGAAACTGACGGGTGTATTGCTTCCATAGTAGAGCTTCTTGAAACTGGTAATCACGAAGAACAAGAGAACGGGGTTGCTATTCTTCATTCTTTATGCTCTCAAAGTTTGGAATACTGTCTGCTCGTAATGAAGGAAGGTGTCATTCCATCCCTTGTCAATATCTCTGTTAATGGCAATGCCAAGGGGAAAGAGAACTCTATGAAGTTGCTCCATCTTCTGAAAGATCTTCGTCTTAGTGGCAGTTTTGAGATTTCAGATCCTCAGTCTGAATCAACATCTGAACTAGCATCAGAGGAATCAGTTGACTACTGTGTAATAAAGCAACCGAGTTCTAAGTCTTCTGGATTTTTCAGGAAGAAAATGAGGTTTTTCTTGAAACCCAGAGCGGTCCCTCTCTCCTGAGCTGTTGACAAGTGACAGGTATGATAATTTTGTAAATATAGTTGTGCCCTGACCATTTGTGATGAGGCAAAAAACTAAAAAAATATTGTTGCACTGATGCAATTTTTTGGGGGAATACTTTGGAGTGATGTTATGTTCATCCCCTTGTGCTTCCCTTTAGCATATGTTGTTTGTACATACTGTTTTGATTGCTTAGTCAGAGTGTAAATTTGATTTTGGTCTTTCAACGAAGCTGTAGCTTATTGCATCTTGTTTTCTGTTATTATTTTATTGTGTTGTTGAATATGGAAATTCCCATCTCGTTGCATATGTTTTGATGTTTGTAGTAACTTTTAGTTTTGATAAATCTTTCTTATGTTATTTCCCTCTTCGTCTGGTTTTGGAGGGCAGTGTGCTCAATTATTTCATTATGGAGAAGGTAATGGAAATAGATCAAATAAAACAAAGAAGCCAAGGAAAATATAGTTAATGGTATTTTTCCTCATAGTGAAGCCACAGCTTCTAAAAGCTAGCGAGTTTGCTATTTCTAGTCTGGGGACTTCCAAGATAATTTTTTGGATTGAGCAGCAGGCTCAAAACAAGTAGACACCTTGATATACTAGGAAATCTTTTGTCTTCTCGTTGTCCTTACAATTACCAACATTTTTCTTGAATTTGAAAAACTGTTGTCGCCAAAGCAGAAACCTGAAGTCACACTCAAAAGAGATGAAATGGTAGCTCTTTGGTTTGTTATTCTTTTCTTGGAAGATCCTAAACCATTTCTAGTTTCCCCCCCCTCCATTGATAGTCCTTTGTATTTGAAGTATCTAGAGTGCAGAAAAATGAAGCTTCTATAGAAAATTTTTCCTTGTTTGGCTAGCGCTGAGGATGTCTGGATCATTTGATAGTGTAATCATAATGCCTTTGGATCCTGAGAATCTTCGACCATTATA
>NC_033794.1:110563588-110576255 GCF_001876935.1 Asparagus officinalis | reverse complement strand
AGAGAGTTTCTCATGCGCACTGATGCGTATGATGCGTACGCATCAGTGCTGTTCTCGTCGAAAGCAAGGGGTTTTTTAAAACTTTTAATAGTTAGTGTATTATAGACAATTTTTTAAATGGCAGGAGTCAGGAGTATGACGGATGGAAAAATTCTATAGTGATAATAGCCTTCTATTGATGCCACCTCAAAAAGTCACGAAGGCACCGACACACAATAAACTATGTTTCTGTTGTAAATTAGATATCTTATTTAGCTAAGCTGATGCTGAACCTTAAGAGTGCTTTTATTCTGCAGGCTTAAATGAGTGTGATTTATCGAGGTATTTTGCATGTCTCTCCTGCCAATTATTGTTTCAGTTGGCATCCTATCATCTTCTGTATGGCTTAGAGCATCTCCAACAGTTTCTCCAAAATTTTCTCCAAAATGGAGAAGCAAAAGTCATATTTTCCAACTAATTTTTACACCAACTCCAACAGCTTCCCCATTTTGAAGAATCCATTTTTTCCTCCAAAAATTTGGAGAATGGTGCAGATTTGGGGAAGCTTTCCCATATTTTCTCCTCCATCCCTATTTTGGGGAATGAGATGGGGAATCTGTTGGACCAAAACTCTAATTAAATTCTCTAAGAGTATCTCCAACAGCTTCTTCAAAAATTTTTTCAAAATGGAGAAAGCAAAAGTCATATTCTCCAACTAATTTTTACACCAACTCCAACAGCTTCCCCATTTTGAAGAATTAATTTTTTTCTCCAAAAATTTGGAGAATGCTGCAGATTTGGGGAAGCTTTCCTATTTTTTCTCCTTCATCCCTATTTTGGGGAATGAGATGGGGAATCTGTTGGGCCAAAAACCTAACTAAATTCTTCAAAAGTGAGAAATTGGGAAGCTGTTGGAGATGCTCTAAAAGTGAGAAATGGGGAAGCTGTTGGAGATGCTCTAAAAGTGAGAAATGGGGAAGCTGTTGGAGATGCTCTTAGGGGCTGTTTGGTTCGTTTCCTAGATATAGGGAAATGCAATTCCATGTAAAGAAACACAAGTTTTTAGTTTTCCATACTTTTCCAAGAAATTGATTGTTTCGCTTTGGTTCGCACATAAAAAATGGTGGGAAACCAATATATTTACTTTTTTTGTGTTTGGTTCGCAGGGAAAAAAAGGAAAACTTTTGTTAATATGACATTTCCCACTTTTCTTGTGTTTGGTTGGTTTTGAAGTTTGTAGGAAAAAGTGTTTATAGTCACCATGGTAAGATTACCCCCACTATATACAAATTTTTTTGTGCTTTTAATATGAGGTAATCTTAATCATATAAAAGTTCAAATGTTCCTGTTTGAGATTGAAAAAATCACACGAATCCTGTAATAACCTGATTATTCATAAATTTACGTAGTACATACCTGAATTACCCAAAAAATCTACTGAAACCTATTAAAACATATAAATAACCTGAATAGTCATAAATAGCAACCAAACACCCAACAACATAGAGCTAAACAAGCTCGAATCATCATAGTAACCAAAAACAGCCACAGGAGCTCGACGACGAGCACAAATAACAACTAACATATATAGCGAATAACATACTTCAATTAGCGATTAAAAGCTCTCAAGCCAGATTACAGCTATGGCAAATAACATACTTCAATTAGTCCAACATAAAGAAATTTACAGCAATGAAGGGAAGAGCTCCAAGTCATCCCACTGAGAAAATAACATCTTAAAACAAGTATCAGAACAATAACATACAGCTTCCCTCGTGAGTAATATTATTTTTTACTTGAAAGTGGTAAAAGGATTTAAAGTTCACCTGATTTAATGCGCAAAGAAATATATGATGACATATTAATAATTACATCATGAAAATGAATCAAAATTAAAATGGGAAGAGGGGTTCTGCTTTGGTACCTGAAATCTGAACGAAGGAACTAACTTGTGCATGAAAGGATTGCTTTAATAAAGTTGTCAGTTTCTCAAGAATTTCATAATTTTAATAAGGAAGAAATCCAAGAAAGGAAAGCAAAAGGGATCTCCATACCTGTACAAAACAGAGAAATGCATCCTCCAAACAACCAATATCCACAAAATCTGAACAGGCTCACAACCAGGCTCCACAACCAAGCTCACAACCAGCAATATAAAACCAAGCTCACAACCAGCAAACCAAACCACAACCAGTCACAAGATACACCCATCAGCATCCTCCAAACAAGCACAAAAGCAACCAAAAACCCAACAATGAACATGATACACCAACCAGGAATATAAAACCAGCCATACAAAAAAAGTAAATAGATTATACACCAACCAGTCACAAAATGAACCAGGAAACACCATCGCGCACCAACAATGAATAGGAAATGTATAAAATTTCCTGGTTGCTAAACTCACTTAGAAAATTAGTGAAATGGGCTCAGAATCTAGTCAATATCATCATTGTTAGCCATCCAGTGCAATATCAATTGATATTGCAGGTTGCTAATCTCAGAAATTTTGACAATCATCATAGCCTAAAGTAAATAGTCACCAACGTGTTATTATAAGCAAGTGAAATAACATCATATGTAACAAAAATAACATCATGAAGAGATTGGTGAAATCCTCACAACCTGGCTCACAAACAGGATCCACAAAAAACAACAGTTAGAGAAAAAGGCATGGTAAATAGGCTCAGCTGCCATTTCATTTAATTTAAATATTTTTTAAATTTCTCAAAAATGAATGAGCTCATTACCCATGCAGTAACAGGTCCAATTTATCAAGCTCATCAACCATACAGTAACAGGTTCAGTTAATCAAGCTCATCACCCATGCAGTAACATGTATGAAAATGAATCGAAATTAAAAGGGGAAGAGGGGTTCTGCTTTGGTACCTGAAATTTCAACATTTCTAAGACCAATGTTTAGGCTATTTCTTCGCCAAATGAAGCATGCACAAATTGCCGAAAGTAGGAGGAAAGTGATGGCAGCAGGAGATAATGATTGTCAAAAGTAACTCATTGTCTAAATGAGCTTGCTTATCTTGTACTGTAATTTGCACAAATGAGTCCAAAATATCAAAGTAACTTTTAAGGCTAGAACGAAGGAACTAACTTGTGCATGAAAGGACTGCTTCAATTCAAAGTAACTTTTAAGGCTAGAACGAAGGAACTAACTTGTGCATGAAAGGACTGCTTCAATAAAGTTGTTAGTTTCTCAAGAATTTCATAATTTTAATTAAGGAAGAAATCCAAGAAAGGAAAGCAAAAGGGATCTCCATACCTATACAAAACAGAGAAATGCATCCAAACAACCAGTATCCACAAAATCTGAACAGGCTCACAACCAGGCTCCACAATCAAGCTCACAACCAGCAATATAAAACCAAGCTCACAACCAGCAAACCAAACCACAGCAGGCTCACAAGATACACCCACCAGCATCCTCCAGACAAGCACAAAAGCAACCAAAAACCCAACAATGAAGATGATACACAAACCATGAATATAAAACCAGCCACACAAAAACATACCAGATTATACACCAACCAGTCACACAAAATGAACCAGGAAACACCATCTCGCACCAACAATGAATAGGAAACGTATAAAATTTCCTGGTTGCCAAACTCACTTAGAAAATTAGTGAAATGGGCTCAGAATCTAGTCAATATCATCATTGTTAGCCATCCAGTGCAATATCAATTGATATTGTAGGTTGCTAATCTCAGAAATTTTAACAATCATCATAGCCTAAAGTAAATAGTCACCAACGTGTTATTATAAGCAAGTGAAATAACATTATATGTAACAAAAACAACATCATGAAGAGATTGGTGAAATCCTCACAACCTGGCTCACAAACAGGATCCACAAAAAATAACAGTCAGAGAAAAAGGCATGGTAAACAGGCTCAGCTGCCATTTCATTTACTTTAACTATTTTTAAATTTCTCAAAAATGAATGAGCTCATTACCCATGCAGTAACAGGTCCAATTTATCAAGCTCATCAACCATACAGTAACAGGTTCAGTTAATCAAGCTCATCACCCATGCAGTAACAGGTATGAAAATGAATCGAAATTAAAAGGGGAAGAGGGGTTCTGCTTTGGTACCTGAAATTTCAACATTTTTGAGACCAATGTTTAGGCTATTTCTTCGCCAAATGAAGCAGGCACAAATTGCCGAAAGTAGGAGGAAAGTGATGGCAGCAGGAGATAATGATTGTCAAAAGTAACTCATTGTCTAAATGAGCTTGCTTATCTTGTACTGTAATTTGCACAAATGAGTCCAAAATATCAAAGTAACTTTTAAGGCTAGAACGAAGGAACTAACTTGTGCATGAAAGGACTGCTTCAATTAAGTTGTCAGTTTCTCAAGAATTTCATAATTTTAATAAGGAAGAAATCCAAGAAAGGAAAGCAAAAGGGATCTCCATACCTATACAAAACAGAGAAATGCATCCTCCAAACAACCATTATCCACAAAATCTGAACAGGCTCACAACCAGGCTCCACAATCAAGCTCACTACAGGCATAGTCATATCTAGGACTTTAAAATCCTAAATAAGAAACTGGGTAAACTACTACATATATGTGAAGCATATAGGAAATAAAAAATAAAAAATAGTGGACCCATCAGTCATACATTTGATTTTATTGCTGAATACCATAGAGATCTGTGATATGTCATCAATATATTTAGGATCCTTCACAAGTTTTAGAATAAATCAAAGAAACATTTGATTTTATTGCTGAATACCATAGATCTATGCTATGTCATCAATATATTTAGGATCCTTTACAAGTTTCAGTATAAGTCAAAGAAACATCTGACACCTAATCAACAAGTATCAAACTATCTGAGTAGGTTATGCAACTGATACTGTTTAAGCCCCTTTCATTAAACTACACATGAGAAAAAGATCACAGATTATTGCACGGGATCCAAACTGTATTCTTTTTTCTATATCATCATCATCATCAGGCAATGTGTGTAAGTACAGAATTGATCAAAGTTTCTTACGTCTAAATCAAATACAGTTAGAGGAGATGGGAACTCAGATAAGAACTCAGATAAGAACTCAGATCTACAAGAAGAGGAGATGGGAACAAACCAGTTGATAATTAATCTAACTATTCAGATAGAAATATTCCAAGATACAAATCCAACTATTCAGATAGCATGCACATAAAACTAAAATCTCCAAAAAATAATCAACTACAACGTGGAAATCTGAACAGGCTCCCAAATATCAAATACCCCTCCTCCAATTTCTCACAAAATTGATCTAAATCAATCTAAAATCCAAAAAATTAAAAAAAAGGGATTTTACCTTGATTTTGGAAGCAACAGAGTCGGAAAGATCAGATCTGAAACGCGTCGGCACAAGATCAGAACCCCCCTCCCCCAATTTCTTCGAATACAGGGGCAAAGATAGCGGCGGGAGTTTCTGGCGGGAGGAGAGCAAAAGGGATAACTATAGCGCAAGAAAGAAATCAACGACGAAACCAAAAATCCGACGTGGCGCTGGTTTTCGACGATTTCACTCTGATGGGGAGGGAAATGGGGGAGATGAAAAAAGTCGAGGTGGCGGCGATTTCTGCTGTCGTTCCGCTATTTAGCCCTAGCGAAACAAAGCGGAGAAATGAAAAGTTGGGAAACTGCTGACCCGACGTGGAGGGTTAAATAGAGGACGTGGAGGGGTTTTTTTAGTTTTCCACGCTTATATTAGCGAACCAAACACGCCCTTAGAATAAAACCATCACAGTAACGTTTTGGAATAGATACACATTAATTAGCACATAGCATACTTTTATGGAAGTACTATATATAGTTGGAACTGGTGGGAGATTGGTCGAAACAATTGTCTCTGAGGGTAAAAAATTTAACACCAAAGTTTTCATGCATAGCACTTTCGTCCGTATTCTTGGTTCTACTTACCTGATGGAGTGTCAGTCGTACAAAACTCAAAAAAAAAAAATTATATCTGATGTTGGTATGACTTTTTTCACTAGCTTCTGCTTCGTCAGATTCGTGTTCTTGTTGATTCGGTCAGGCTAGATCAACTGCCTACTAGGCTAATTTGCACAGCTTGTGTCATTGTCTTTATCAAAGACAATTATTACACCAACTTGATCAACCTGGAAGAAAAAAACCAGTTCCAGAATTTAGATCGGAAGCTCCAAAATGACACCTTTCTTGTGCGCAGCGGGGCTCGATCACACGAACAAGAACGAGATAAATCACAACCACACAAGCCAAACACAATCATCACAGCAAGACAAACAAATTTACGTGGTTCAGCAAGTTGACTACGTCCACGAGGCAAGAGGGGGGGGGGGGTTATTATTAGAAATCAAGAGAATACAAATAGGGTTACAAATCTTACCAAATAAACCCTAGAACAAAGCCTCTAGATCTCTCACAAATCTCCCACAATTGGATGCATCAATCCCTTCTCAAAGACTGCTCGAAACATCCTTTTTTCTCCTAATTAATTAGGATTAGGCTTATATATCAACTCAAAACAAAACGGATTAGAAAACCAACAACCCAACTCAGACCCGACTCGCGGTCGGCCAGGCGCGGTCGACCGCGAAAATGACAGAAACTTTTCAGAGTCTCTGGACTTTTAGCGGTCGACCGCCGCGCCACGCGCAGTCGACCGCGACCTGATACAGAACAGAACTCAGCCTCGTGCACGTTTGCGGTTGACTGCCGCGCCACACGCGGTCGACCACACAACACCCAAACCTGTTCTTTCGTCATTTCCTACTGTCTTTATCGCCGTGCTCACCATTTCTACAATTCTCCACCTCGGCGAACGTTTCTTCCAAAACCGAGCCGACATCAAATCATCCATATGTCCCACTTGTTGCGTCCAGTACGAAGTGGAAACGACCCACAACAACAGACTTAATCCACAACAAGTCGGGAACCCAAACGAGAGCTCAAACAATCTCCCCCCATCGAAATTAACAAATCCAACCAGCTGCATCAAACATGACTGTCTACGTATCCTCTTGCCCAATGAATCAAGCTGAACGTAGTTCACCCAAATGGCCTCCAAAGGCCCTCAACTCTGAAAAATATTCAATAGCTTCAAATAATGATCATATTTCACACCTGTAACAACTTTGGTCAATATATCTGCAAGGTTGTCCTTCTTGTGGACTTTCTCCAATATGACGTCTCCATCATTTAATACGTCACGAACAAAGTAGAATCTGACATCTATATGTTTTGTGCGTGCATGATAAACCTGGATCTTCGCCAAATAGATAGCCGACATGCTATCACAATATACTCGAAGGGTCTCCTGTGCAATCACCAAGTCCTCCAACAATCCACGTAATCACAAATCCTCCTTAACAGCTTCAGTCTCCTCCATATACTCCGCCTCTGTAGTAGAGAGTCACTGTAGACTGAAGTGTACATCTCCAACAATCTGGTGCTCCTACTATTGTAAACACATATCCTGAAGTAGACTGACGCTTGTTAAGATCCCCCGCATAGTCTGAATCCACGTAACTAATACAATCATGCTCATTCTTCTCACTCTTATGGAAAATCAATCCAACATCCACGGTGCCTTTAACATACTGTAGAATCCACTTCACGGCCTCCCAATGACCCTTCTCAGGGTCATGCATGTACCTCGATATCATGCTCACGGCTTGTGATAAATCTGGCCTCGTACACACTATCGTATACATCAAGCTACCCATTGTACTGGTATATGGAACCTTTAACATGTAATATCTGTTCTCAACTGAAACATGTGACATACTAGCTGAAAGCTTGAAGTGGGGAGCCAATGGAGTGCTAACTGCTTTTGTATTGTCATCAAAGCTGAATTTCTTTAACATCTTCTGCAAATAACTCCTTTGTGTAAGCTTCAATCTCCCCTTCATCATGTCTCTCTCGATCTCTATTCCCAATATCTTCTTTGCTACTCCAAGATCCTTCATCTCAAACTCGGATGACCCAGCATATAAAAGTAAATATATGTTCTCACCATCATGTAGCTTGTGCATGTAAACACATGGGTCATATGGGCTCCTCGTGTACCCATGGCCAATCATGAAGCTGTTGAATCTTTTGTATCACTGTCGCGATGATTGCTTCAATCCATAAAGAGACTTCTTCACATTGCACACTAAATATTCTTTTCCTGTAGCTTTGAATCCCAAGGGTTGCGTCATGTAGATCTCATCATTTAAATCTCTGTGTAGAAAGGATATCTTCACATCCATTTGGACCAAATCTAAATCCAGCTGTGTCACCAATGTTAATAAAATTTGAATCGACGAATGCTTCACAACGGGTGAAAATACCTCGTTGTAATCAACGCCCTCAAGTTGTGCATATCCCTTGGCAACCAATCTGGCTTTGTACCTAATGTCCCCAATAGAAGATCCCACTTTCTTCGCATATACCCACTTGCAAACAATAACTTTCTTCCTCTTAGGTAGCCTTACAAGTTCCTAAGTATCATTCTTCTAAAGAGATCACATCTCCTCATCCATAGCTTCCCTCCACTTGATCAAATCGAGGCTAGACTCTGCCTCCCTGAATGTGGATGTAACCATATCATCAACGACCTTCACTGATAATGCATATACGATCATGACATCATTATACCTAGATGGCCGATGAATCACCCTTCTAGGTCTATTCGCTGCAATAGACTCCTGAAGATGGCCTTGCTCCTGAGTCTCACAATCCACTGTATCCTCTATCTGCCTGGCTGTCATCCCATCTCCTTCCAGTGTTACCTCTGTAGGAAGCTCAATGGATACAATGTTATCTGGAGTGGGTGGAGTCACATCATCCTCCACCTGCTGTAATATCTCTCAAATCTGGTCTTCCTCCATTTGCTGAGGAACTTGAGGCTTCTAATGTACGCCTCATCAAATGTGACATCTCTGCTAATAACTATCTTCTTGTCCTATGGATTTCATAACTTGAAGCCTTTAACTTCTTCTCTAAGTCTCACAAAGACTGTTTTCCTCGCTCTCGAATTCAATTTACCATCACTAACATGGTAATAAGCAGGACACCCAAATATTCTAAGCGACTCATAGTCACTAGCTACCGAACCATACCAATACTCTGAAGGAGTCTTCCCCTGTCTCACAGTGCACGACAACTTATTCATGAGATGACTCGTATAAACCAACGCCTCGATCAAAAAAGATCTAGGCAATCTACTCTGCGTCATCATACATCGCACATTCTCCAGCAAGGTACGGTTTAATCTCTCAGCTACCCCGTTCTGTTGCGGTGTCTCTCGAACTGTGAAGTGTCACCTAATGTCGTGATCCTGACAAAACTACAGAAACGGATCACTCTTATACTCTCCACCGTTATCTGAACAAAGAGTCTTCATCTTTCTATATGTCTGCAGTTCCTACTTTCTTCTTCCACTCCATAAAAATATCCAGGACCTCATGTTTATGTTTTATAGGGTATACCAAATTCCTCCTGAAATAGTCATTAATAAAAGTAATAAAATAGTTGGCCCCACCAAGTGTTGTGTTCTTGGAAGGGCCCTAAACATCTGTGTGAACATAATCCAATATACCTTAGGTGTTGTGAATAACGGTGCCAAACTTCACTTTAGTCTTCTTCCCAAGTACACAATGCTCACACGGCTCTATTTTGCAGGTCTTAGCATTTTTCAATAGCCCATGTTTTGCTAATAACTACAGTGACTTATCACCTGTGTATCCTAATCTCATATGTTATAGGGTGATAGTGTCCTCCTCTATAGTGATAGAAGCGGCCAGACCCACTGTAACTATCTTGTCATTTAAGTAGTATAGGTTGTTTTTCCTGACACCTCACATCACCACCATAGAACCCTTTGTGACCTTCATTGTAGCATCCTCTAAGGCCACCCGATAACCTGTTGCCTCCAAAGTACCAAGAGAAATGATATTCTTTATCAACTGCGGCACGAACCTCACTTCTTTCAACTCCCTAATCACACTGTCATGCATCCTGATCCGGACTAAACCAATACCATCAATAGGGCATACGTGGTCATTTCTCATAAGCACGATATCCCCTCTTTTTAGCTCCTCAAAGCTAGAGAACCAATCCTTCCTAGGACAAATGTGATATGTGGCTACTGAATCCAACATTCATTCGAGAGAGTCGGCATAGCAAACTGACGGTAGTGCAGGTCCCAAATAGCCCAAAGAATCTGAATCTGAATGTTCGCCAACACATTTTTTAACATTCACTTCTGAAGCTTGTACAACTTTCCCTTTATTCTTCTTGGCTTTGTCCTTCCACTTTGGACAATCAATCTTCTAATGTACATCTTCTTTACAATAACGACATTGATTTCTACCAACACTCTTATAGGCACCTCTGTTCTTCGATTTTGAGCGGTTGACTTGGAGGTTGTTTGGACTATGGTCTCGAACTGCTAATACATCTCCCGATGCCTTCTCAGAGGGTTCGTCATCATTCTTCCTCAACTCATAATTCACCAAAGCTGAGGTCACCTCCTTATAGCTAACAGTAGTTCTTCTATTGATCATAGTGAGAACAAACGTACCATAATCATCCTCAGGCAACGAACACAAAAGTAACATCGCCTTGTCTTCATTCTCAACCATGATGTCCACATTGGCCATATCTGAAAGTAGCTTCGTGAAATTGTTGACATACTCCCTAATAGAAACTCTCCTCTTTATCTTGAACTGGTAAAAACTCTTCTTCAAGTGAAGCCGATTCTCAATGCTCTTCGTAAGATACTTCTCATTGAGCGTTTCCCACAATTTCTTCGCCAACGTCTCGTTCATCATATCATAAATAAGATCCGGCATCAAACATGACCGAATAACTCCACAAGTCCTACTATTTATCTTCTTCCAAACCTTGTCCTCCATATCAGCGGGTTTCTCTTATAACTCAAGAGTCTCCTCCAAATTCTGTCATCCATCGTGTCCATCACCTGGCACCTTCACAAACCAAATTTGATCTTGCCATCGAATTTCTGAACATCAATCTTCATATTATTGATGCTCAGACTCTGTATCGCCTTCGTACGAGACAAACCTGATGTGCTTGCTTCTCCCATATTATCGATCTAACTCTCCAAATAGGAATCCTTCAGTGAATCCTTCGAAAAAGCCTCAAGCCAAACCTGAAGCTCTAATACCACTTATTGTGCGCAACGGGGCTCGAGTCACACGAACAAGAACGAGATAAATCACAACCACACAAGCCAAACACAATCACCACAGCAAGACAAATGAATTTACGTGGTTCGGCAAGTTGTCTACGTCCACGAGGTAAGGAAGGGAGAGTTCTTACTATTAGAAATCAAGAGAATACAAATAATGTTACAAATCTCACTAAATAAACCCTAGAACAAAGCCACTAGATCTCTCATAAATCTCCTATAATTGGATGTAGCAATCCCCTCTCAAAAACTGCTCAAAACGTCCTTTTTCTTCTTCTAATTAATTAGGATTAGACTTATATATCAACTCAAAATGAAAAGGGTAAAAAAACCAACAGCCCAACTCAGACCCGACTCGCGGTCGACCGTTACGCCAGACGCGGTCGACTGCGAAAATAACAGAAACTTTCCAGAGTCTCTAGACTTTTGGCGGTCGACCGTCGCGCTACGCGCGATCGACCACGACCTGATACAGATTAGAACTCAGCCTCGTGCACGTTTGTGATCGATCGCCGTGCCACACGCGGTCGACCGCACAGCACCCAAACCCGTTCGTTCGTCATTTCCTGTGGTCTTTTTGCTGTGCTCACCATTTATACAACGTTACATTTTGATTCGGGTTGAGGTCATAAATCCACAACGGGTTTCACATCTGTATCCAAACCTGACCCGTTCTCTGACGAACTTAATTATGTCTGAAGCATCAACCTAGACTTTCTGATGAGGACAAGAATGACATTTCTATATTTGTATTTGAATTTTAATTATTTCAGTTTTTAGTAGTAAATTTCGAATTTCGAATTTCGAATTTTAGTTTAGATTTGAATTTCAAATTAGGTTTAGATTTAGTAATGATTGATTATGAGAGATTTAAGTGATTATGAGAGATTTGTGGGATTTAGAAAATCTTCTAATTCTGTATTTTTTCTCTTCTATTTAAACACTCTTGTAATCAAAGTGAATAATTGAAAAGAAAAAAAATGGAAAATTGAAATAAAATTGTGTTAGCTTATTTGGTGTGAAACCATGGGTGTGAAACCCTAAGCCTATACTGTTTCTTCTCTCTCTTTCCTCAGCCGTCAGATCTTCTTTATTCTCCTCCACGTAAAACAACTCAATCTCCAAGCCCTAGCCGACAAGATCCCCTCTCTCTCGTTCATCTCTCTCATAGACCAAGCTCCACCGCCAGAATCAAAACCCCACCAACAAAACCCCTCATCCTTCCCCTCCACCTGCCGTTCCTCCTCCACCTCTGACCGCCTGTAGAGATCCCTGACCTCCACCACCCTACGTCAGCCGCCGCTCAAGTCTCACCTCCCCAACAGCCGTCGCCGTGTCTTCCTTCCCCAACAGTCGTTGCCTCGCTCTCCTCTGCTCAGAGGCAACCCAACAGATTCCCCTTGCTTATCCCTATCAGCCCACTAACACTTTGTCGTCGTCCACAGCTACCCCGACGACCGGCGCCCTCTGCCACACCGCCGACAACTCCG
>NC_033794.1:110532869-110563578 GCF_001876935.1 Asparagus officinalis | reverse complement strand
CCCTCGTCGTCGAACAGGCCCGCCGCCCGCTCGCGACCCCACGTCGTCGAACAGATCCGCCGCCAGTTCGCCTCCTCCCGCCATCAATCTTTTTCATCGAGCAGCCCTCATCCTCCTCTCCTCAGATCGAAGCTGCTCCGAACAGAGAAGTCATATCTGAGTTGCTTTGAATCAGATCCGACCCATTTCATTTGGGTTTGAGTCCGAATGTTTCGTTTTCTTTTGACTCAGTATTTTATGTTAATCTCATTTATTTAGCTAATTGCATGAGTATATCATCTCTAAACTATTATCTTATATTCACTTCTTAGAGTATAATTGTGAGTTGAGAGAAACTGAACATGTGACTGTTGCAATTTTGATATTGATCTTAGAACTTGTGCAATGATAATTAAACTGGTAATTGAATTGTTTGAGATTGGAATTGTTCATGATTATCGTTACAAGTCTTATTAAAATCTATTTGTGACATTAATCGTTTTAAGTTAATATCCTACCGAAGATCATGAATTTTGGCGAAACGGTGCCTTATTCAATTTAAATCGCTGATTCTGATAGACCCCCTGTCCGGTTTCGCATCACTTTCCTTTTAAAATGGCCTTCCCACCAAAACACATCAGCATCACACTTAAGTAAGGTACCTTTCAATTCCCACCATCTTTACAGTTGCATGAGGACCCAAAGGCATCTCCTTTGATGGAGAGCTTGATGAAGGCAATGCTAAGGGATCCAACAAACTTGATAAGTACCATTTGGGCTAGACCTCATGATCATCCATTATGTGGGTTCCTCAAATCTTAAAGCTATCCTTAGTTTCACTGCATCTCATCCCTACTTTAAGATGATGATATTAATAATAATATTATAACGGGAATGAGGTGTCCAATAATAGAAGCTGTCGGATATTTGTGTTTTTGGTTTGTTCACATTATAAATGCAGGTGAGCTAGTTGAATAGAATTATAATAAGTGACAACATTAACAACAAAAAACACTATGAGTAATATGTGCTCGCGCGCGCATATATATAATTATGACATAACTTGAGCTATAATATTGTTGACAGCATCCAAGATGTAGATACTATAGGTCCAAATTTTAATTTTGGTTTACAACTTAAAAATTTGGACTGTTAGATGTAATTTAATATACGTGGACTATGTAGAGATAAAATTTTTGAGTGAATAACTAGGGATAAATTTCCAATGATTTTCATCATGTATAGTATCAAGGAGTAAAAATTATTGTCTTTTATGAAGATTCTGAAACAATGATTTTGACAACATGAGATGATGCATGGTTAGAACGTTGAACTATCCGAGGTTTGATTTCTTAATATATAGTTGACTTATAGTAGCTCACATCCAATGATATCTATTTTCAATTTGGAAATCCAAATTATAAATTTGGATTCCATGATACCTGCATTTTCGATAATATAAATAGTAGCTCAGCTCAACTCTAATATATGTGTCTATATTCATGCTAGTTTGTTATGTAATAGTTTATAGAATTTTAGAAGTCGATTATAGTTGGAAAGTTATTCTGCTGAGGAATTGGATTTTTTTCTCTCTAGAATCCCTAATAGTTTGGTATTGCATCTTACAATGATTTTATGATAATTTTAGTTGTATCTACTGTTTCGTTAACAATAGTGTGGTATTGCCTCTTACATTTTTTTTTTTTTTGGTAAATATATTGCCTCTTACATTGATATTATAGGGGTTGACTATGTGTTCCCCTTATGTCATGCAAGAAGGAAGGAAGCCTTAATTTTAAACATAAAAAAGAAGGGAAATATAATAGGAACACATCCTAAGGGACGCTAAGTGACCATTCTTGATTAAAGTTTGTAAGGTTAGGTCATACATAAGAATAAGAATAAATTCTAGCAATGAAATGATTGTGAGCAAGGCAAGAAGACAGAGATCAGATGGGAGAGGTTGCTTGGCATAAAGAATGGCGGAAAGGTGGGTTGCATTGTGGCCTCAATGGCTTAAGGAAATAGAGACAATCCCACATGAAAGGACTCTTTGGTCTTTAATGTTTCTTTATTCCATCATAGTTTTATACAGCTCACTATTTTCACTAAATACCAACTTTAGGTGTTTTTAGGAGTTGTTGAACTGTTGCACTTTGTGCATTATTTTCATGTCTTGGTTCATAGTGATGAGATGAGATTATATCCTTGATAAGATCTTCTCCTTTTTAGGACTTTGCTGAGGAGCAACCTGATCTCCGGTTCATTGATTTTAGGAGAGCAAGTTCCTTTTAAACTGTTTGTGGATGTTGTTCGATCATATTTTTAGGGTTTGTTTGTGTAAGGACCATTTATACTATCGTCCGATTGCAGATAGACCTCTATAGTTCTATTGCTGCTGAGAAGCCGCTCTTGAATTACTTCCGAGACTCCTTTTCCTGTCAGGAGGCTTGTTTGTTATTCTTTTTTCTCTGAGGGTAGAAGAAGCAAAAAAAAATCACTTAGGGGGACTGTCTGCAATATTTGAACTACAAGGGGTCTATCGGCAGTTAACCCTATTTCTGGGCTAACTATTAGTTATTTCCTTCCTGTACTAATGTAGATGCTCTTGGACATCTACTTAGCTACTTTTGATGTCTATACTATTTCTGACCCTGACTTTGTCTTTCAAATGGTGCTCCAGATTTACATAATAGGATCTGTCTGCAACTTGTTGAGAGGTAAGCCATTGTTTTCGAAACTTTGTTTAAATCTCTGTACTACATAAGTTTTGGTTGGTAATAATGATTCTATATAGGAGAAAAGAGAGTCTAGCCAACAAAACCCATACAAAGTCACGTGACATGTTTTTTTAGCAGAAGCTTTCACTTCATCATCCTTTCTCCTCATCAATCTGGCAAAGACAGTTACAAGACAAAGAATCAAAACAAACAACTGAGGTCCCATTTCACTTTTAGGATTATGAAAGAGAGATTTTTTATTTTTTTTAAAAAGGATGAATTTAGTTTACCTATTTTCAGTAAAAAGAAGGTTGAATCTGTTAATTCATTAAGCAAGGTTTGTAATAATTCTCGAATTCTACTTCAGTTAGCGCAAGGAGCTATTATTATTTTCTGTAAATTTTGTTGACTGATTTGGACGGGTTAATTCAGTTTGTTTAGTGTGTAAATTTTTCACATTTGACAGGTTAAGAAGCGAACCAAAACGGATTCGGACCCTCTCCACTACAAAAAAAATAGTGGAGGGACCACTACATAATCACAGCCATTGATTATCTAGTTGATGGTTATGATTTTTTCTTTTAGTGCAAATTAGGAATGAGTGCAATACACGGGGGTGTGGTAAGTGTTAGATTTAGATTGTATCATAACCGCCTACTAAATAATCAACGCTTAAGATTAAAAGTAGTGGTCTCTCCACTACTTTTTTGTAGTGGAGAGGATCCAAATCCAACCAAAACTATCCCATATGTGAAGCATAGCTCAGGACTATTCTAAGGTGGGACTACTTCCTCCCAAAAATAGAGATGCATTCATTATTCCCTTTTAATAGTTACTCTGACCCTATTCAACCCCAAAACTAAGGGGCCGTTTGGATGCATTTAGGAAACTAGAGTATTTATGACACAAAATAGAAAGTGGTTATCCACCTCACCACTTTCTACAATGTTTTAACTTTTTTATTATTTTTTTGGACACATGTATGACATTGTGTCAGCTTTCCAACAAAATCACTCATAATTTTGGTGATTTTGCTTTCGGTGACACCTCATCAAAAGGTGTAAGCTTTTCATGTAAAAGAGAATTTAAACAAACAATGTAAAGTGATGAAAGCTGACGTTGAGACCCATTTTTTTTCACTTTCCATCCTTTTACATGGTAAAAACATACAAACAAACAGCCCCTAAAAGTTAGCACTGTTCAACTCCATTAAACTGCCTTAATTTATTGAGAATCCAGTCTCTCTCACAGCTACTATTAGTCCCATGCCACCTTGTTTAAAGATTGTAGGGACCTCATAGTAAGCTTTGTCTTGCAACTCTCGGACTTGTGATCTTAACCCTCCCTCTTGATGTTGGAGTCCCGAGCACAAGAGGTCAGATCCCTTCATGCTCTGTCGACCAGCGATAGGTGAGATTTCAGATGAATTCAGTGCATCGGGCAAGCGGTGCGTCGCTACCTCGATTGGTCCCAAGAGTATCAAGCAAATCCAGCTTCCATGGTATCATGTTCCCTTAAACATATCATTAGAATGCTATGTTTCACCTACATTTTGCGTAAAATTACAGCCCACAACCCGCAACGAACGTAATTTCGAAGTTTTGGAACGATGATGGTGACCTATGACATGGTAAGTGGATTCTAAAAATAAACTGATGTCACTGCATTAGTATAAGTTTCTGCCCGTTAAAATGGCGATTAACTTGCGAAGACTTATGTATAATACAAATTTATTACCATCGAACTCATCTCCCCTTTGGAGTTTTTGGGTTTAGTGGTAGGAACTTTTGACATCTTGATGTCCTAACATCAGGAAATCAAACCTTCTACAGTTTCATTTTCTCATTCAGCCACATTCACATATTTATTCAAATTAACCTATTATCTGTCAATATTGTTGGGATAAATCTGGGGCTCAATAGAGCATGATCACAACAATAGTAGTGAAAATAAAGATAAAAAGATGGACACACAGATTTACGTGGTTCGGCATAAAATTGCCTACGTCCACGGGCAAGGATAGAAGAATCCGCTATGAGGAGAAAACTCTGGAGTTATAACCTCTCTTTACAAGGAGATACTATCTCTATTTTTTCCTCTTACACTCTTCTTTATAGGAGTTGTTTCTGAGATGAGTTTTTTCTTAAGGATTTTGAGCCTATTTATAGTGTTTAGAAGAACACTATGCACAATAAAATATTAATATTACACTGTGCAACTTCACTGTGCATCTTTAATTTTTTTTCAAAATTCTCGGCTTCTTTCGGCACCGAATTCCGCATTCTTTGACATTAGCAAACGGTGGGGCCCACTCCATTCAAAAATTACGACAAAGCTCTGACAATCTCCCACTTGAAGATTTGATTGAGTATTAATCATATCTTCACACTATTCTTTCTATCTTGCCATCTTCATGTTGCTTTACGTCTCCGTCAGACCACAAGAGGATCGATACCAAATAAATTTGTCAGTACTGACTGCTTTTGTTAAAAAATCTGCTAGGTTGTCTTCGGTGTGAATTTTCTGCATATCCATTGTTTCTTCTTTCACTTTCTCACGGATGAAGTGGTACTAAACTCGAATGTGTCTGGTCTTTGAATGAAAGGCTGGATTTCATGCCAAATGCAAAGCACTCTGACTATCACAAAATAAAGATATCTTCTTTTGTTCATAGCCGAGTTCCTCCAGCACCATCTTCAACCACATCTCTTCTTTACTGGCTTGTTTTTTTTGTTTTTGATTTAGCCACAACTGACTACAGTTTTGAAACCAAGCTTACAGCTCCGCCGGTAAGTGCAAACACATAACGTGTGGTGGATTTGCTATTATCATGATCACCTGCATAATCAAAATCAACATATCCACTGATAATAACATCAGATCCCCCATAACATAATGCAACATTTGAGGTTCCATGAATGTATCTGTATGATGTCTAAAAATTACTGTAGATAGTTTATCCCTATCAAACACTAATGATGAAAGTTACAATTTGACGGCTTCCAGAAGGCTACAATTTGAAAACTTTCACGTAGATCGATGGAAACACTAATTCAACAGCCTTCACAATCAACATCGGGAGTTAAAATCTGACGACTCACATATTTTCAAGGAGCTAAGACGAATGTTACAAAATGACGATCTTTGTAACGCTCTAGCAAAATAGACTACAAGTTGACGGTCTCTTCAAATCAAAACACAAATATCTCTCAAACCATAAGGAATTTGGTAAAACGGCCGGGAGCAAACCGAACCCTTAGGGTGGGTTTGGTCGGTTCCATCTCGTCGAGATAGTCGATTTTTATATATAATTCGTCCAATTCCGACTTACGGTTTGAAAGTTATGACATGTTCTTTGTAGCAAGTTATGTTCTGAAGTCCGTCTACAAGACTGGACTTCGTGTGAATATTAGACTTAGCCTGTAGCTCGCCAAGCCCGCCTGAGGCTCGCCTATACATTTCAAAGTTAAAACGCAGAGTTCATCTCTGCGTCCTAATGACAGAATGCAGAGTTCGTGGACTCAAAACGCAGAGTTCATCTCTGCGTCCTAACGACAAAAAAACGCAGAGTTCTTGAACTCAAAACACAGAGTTCATCTCTGTGTCCCAACAACAAAACGCAGAGTTTGTGGCTACGTTCCGGACTCAAATGCAGAGCCCAACTCTGTGTCCTAGGTCCAAAACACAGAATTCATGCGTTTGCAGGCTCAAATGCAGAGCCTAACTCTACATCCCAGGTCCAGAACGCAGAGTTCGTGCCTAGAACGCAAATTTTGCGTTTGACTCGTTCAAACATGAGTTGAACGGTTCCAGAAACTGTTTTTCCCCCACGATTTGAGGGGATCATCACCCTATCATGGAGAGATTTATGGGGGGCGGTTATACCCCATTAAACCCTCATTAAGGAGAGATTTAAAGGGGCGGTTACACCCATTAATCCCCTATAAATAGTGGGAAACTCAACTGAGTTTAGGATCTCCAATTCATCCTCTTTTCCGCAACAAAGAATAGATCTTTTGACAGATCATCTTTAAGGGAGGTCGGCATTTATCCTTGGAGAGCTCAAAGCATTCTTCGGCAATAAGAGTTTTCTTCATCCTTGGCTTACAAACCGATTTCAGTTAAATCAACTCTTTCATAGAGTTTCAAACTCGTTCTTTTCTTCATCCTTGGCTTACAAACCGATTTCAGTTAAATCAACTCTTTCATAGAGTTTCAAACTCGTTCAGAGTTATCAACTCATCAAGAGTTTCAAACTTGCTTTGCAAGTTCGTCCAAGATGCCGAGTCAAGAGACGAAGATAACGTTCTAGCAAGGTGTTCGGATCATCAACGGGATACAATAATCTAAACTCCCATCGACACAAGAAGAATCCAGGTTAAACAAAGGGAATGATCTATGTCGACCCTTCTCTCTTTTGTAAATCGGGATTCCGATTAAGAAGATTGTAATTTTTTTCTAAGTTTGTTAGAGAAAAATTGTATTGAGAATGTTGTAATCATTATTTATCTAAATCAGTTAGAGAGAATAATACAATTTTGTTCTTAATTGTCTTCTACAAATTTTCCCACCAAACAAAAGATGACGACTCTACTGGAGACTAGCTTTTTCACTGATGAAAAAATGGTGGCGCAATCTGACACCAAGCTCGCTAGAACGACTATTGAAACTCTGATCATCGAGTTCGATCAAGCCAATTATGAGAAGTTACTCTTCTCCGGATCCCTTAGCCCTAAGACTATGTGCAAGATCCGTAAAGTTTCTAAGGAGACTAAAGCTCTAGTTATGACTGACTCTTCAAAGGACTATCTCCCCTGGAGGTTACACTATTCATACATTCCCCTCTTTAAAGGAGAAGACTTAGCTTTGGCTAAACTCATCAATCGAGTTGAAGGTTCCACCCCCGCATCAAAACAACGGGTATCAGGTCACAAGAGGCTTATCATCACGACTAACATGATCAGTATAGATAGTGACATCGCTACAAAAGCCTTAAAACAGGCTAAGAAGAACATCGCTCGACAAAGGAGAAGATCTCGACGACGAGCACAACTACGAGAAAGCCGATCTATCAACCAACGTGAGCCTTGCGTTTGTGAGCCGAAATGCGATCCTGAGCTCTGCGTTTCTGTTTCAAAACAAGAGCCTCGCGTTCATGAGCCCAAACGAGAATTTTGTGTAAACCAAGTTGAACGTATCCCTCAGTAGCGCGTTATGCAACCAAAACATAGCCCTCACGTTTGCGTTTTACCTTCATAACGCAGCCCTCAGGCCTGCATTTTACCATCAGAACGCAGCCCCGAAGACTACGTTGACCAGCCAGAATGCAGCTCACAGAGACGCGTTTCACCAGTAAAACGTAGATCTCAGTCTTGCGTTCTTCAATCTAAACATGACCCTCGTATTCCTTCTTCACAACGCGACGTGATCTGTCGTGTTCAAAGAGATCAACGTGGATTCAAGATCCATGTTAAACAAGAACTAGTCTTGCCCACTGAGGGACAGAGGGTTCCATCTCCAACCACACGTTCTGTGAGAAAATCTCCCCAGGTATCTGACTTAAGGGAGTTACTTTTAAGAGAAAGACTGGTGCAATAAACCACTCATTCATGTCAATGTGAGCAGCTTATTTCTGCGGTCCTCTCAGAATGCTAATGTTGTGCTTTTCTGCTTAGGCGATTAGTGTTCGACCGATTGACGAGCGTTGCTCGATCAAGCAAGTGACAACGTCATTACAAGAAGAAGTCTTTAGAGACTGAGTATCTTGGAGTCACTATCAATATGATCAGTAGAAGGAAGCCACCAGTCCCTAGTTCTGATGAGTCTGAGACGGGTCGTTCTCCAAGCATCAGAAAAATCGCTAACGAGTTTAAAGGAATCTACCAATGCACTCGAACGCAAACAGGAGCCATTCCCCCTGTCAACTATCGGAGGTTAGCCAGAGGAGCCAATTTTGATGACGAGCGTTCAGCCATCGCGGAGTCTTAATTATTAAGTTCTTTCGTTGGACATGAGAGCTTCACCCACATGGCAGAAAATTCTGGAGATCTCTCAAAGAGGGTTGATGAGCAAGAGGCCATGCTCAAATCACAGCACGAGACCCACAATAAACTCCTAGCCCTGATGGCTCAAATCGTCACAGATAAGGCCAAATCTCAGAAGACATATTCGTCACCCAGGAAAGAAGCCCACAACCTTAAATCTTCCTTTGAAGATGGAAAAGAGACTGAGAACGAGCAGAATCTCCAGTCTGTCAAAATAAAAGAATTTGAAGCCTACCTTAATGTCATTACTAACAGAAACGAGCTCCAAGACGAGGGAGTTGCTAGGCTTTATCCTGCCGAATGGGATGCAACTCCTTATCCTTCAAAGTTTGAGGTCCCGAAGCTATAAACTTTTAATGGCACGGGATCACCGAACCAACATATCTATTATTTCAAGTCACAGCATTGGAATGTGATATCAAACGACGTCATATTGGCTTGATTGTTCGTTGGCACCCTTAATGAATAGTTTAGAAAACTATCTGATGGATGTGTCCAAAAGTGGACGGATCTAGAGAGACTCTTCCTGTCAATATTCTTTGAAGAGGATACAGAAGTCTCCATCCATATTCTTATTGCCATTAAGCAGAAGACGAGGGAGCCCGTCAAAGCCTTCGTCAAGAGGTTCTGAAGCATGACTCTTCGATGTTCGTCAGGTATGACACAGTCTACCTTAGTGGAGACCTATCGATACAACTTGCAGACCGACCTTCTAGTACAAATGAGGGTTGCAGAATGCCGTTCCTGGAGACCACTAATCTCTCAAGACGAACATGCTCAAAAAATTATTACCAGGGTCAAAGTCGAAGAACAAAATAATCAGAATCAATCTGAGCAATGGGACCAAGTCCAATCTTCTCAGTCAGAAGGGGAATATATTATGGTCACTGAAGCCAATCCTCTTCAATAAGATTGCGGGTCCACAAAGCTATCACATTAATAGTTACTTCTAATAGCCAAACTCTTCAGATAACAGCCTGCTACGTGACGTATTCTAATCATAGTCGTTATACTCTAATATCACTGAATGATTTGACGGATAGTGACCCGCTAGGCGATGTGCCCCGTCTACCCTTTTTACCCCTGCACTTGTTCAAGACTAGGGGTTGGTTTACTTGTGGTCCACTGGATTATGAGTAATAATTTTTGTTGTTGTCATGTTCAATAAAATATCTCTGTCAACCACAAAATCCACGAAAATTATCATGATAATGATTACCTCTAATAGTCCATTTCCCAAAAATTCTCCAGCCAATCCTCTTTAATAGGATGACAGGTTCACCAAAACTATCATGTTAATGATTACCTCTGATAGTCTATTTTCTCCAAATTCCCCCACCAATCCTCTTCTGTAGGATGGCGGGTCTACCAAACCTATCACGATAACAGTTACCTTTGATAGTCAAACTCGTCAGATAATGGTCTGCCAGGTGATGTGCCTCTATTCCGACTTGATGGATAGTGGCTCACAAGGCGATGTGTCTTATCTACCCTTTTTTTATTCTCATGATAAGTCTTAATCAAGACTGGGGGTTGGTTGCATAGAATCCCTTGGATTAAGAGTAACAAATCTTCTAAGTTGTCATGTTCAACAAAACTCCTCTATCAATTGTAAAATTCCTCCCCTGCTAAGTCTTAATCAAGAGGCTGGGGGTTGGTTACCTGGAATCCACTGGATTAAGAGTAACGAATCTTTCACATTGTCAGGTTAACATTACACTTCTGACGATCATCATCCCGATGGAGTACGAATTCAACTTGGATCACTCCCAATTTATCACGTTAACAACATACCTCTGACAATCAACTTATCAATCCTTATCAATAGGATGACAGATCCTCAAAATTTCTCAAATTACAATCTTCCCCAGCAAGACGCTAAGTCTTTAAAATCTTGTTCAAATTACAAGTACGAATTCCTGTCACGTTAATATTACACCTCTGAAATGGAGCGATAAGTTCACAAAGTTGCTCCGATCGCAACAAATTCCTGTCACGTTAACATCACACCTCTGAAAATCAACTTATCAATCCTCTTCAATAGGATGATAAGTCTACAAAGTTGCTCCAATCGTAATAAATTCCTATCATATTAACATCACACCTCTAACAATCCATTTATCAATCCTCTTTAATAGGATGATAAGTCCTTAAAATTGCTCCGATCGTAACAAATATTATCACGTTAATATAACACATCTGACAATCAACTTATCGACTCTCTTTAATAGAATGATAGGTCCACAATCTTGTCACATTAACAAAACACCTCTGACAATCAACTTATCGACTCTATTCAATATAGCGATAGGTCCACAAACCCGTCAAGTTAACATCATACCTCTGGCAACCAAATTAACTTATCGACTCTCTTCAATATAACTAACGATAGTCCCATAAAATAATGTTAGGTTAATATCACACCTCTAACAGTAAACCCCCCCAATGAACTTGTTAATCTTTTTTCAACAAGAATAACAAGTTTTCATTATAAAATCCTTAGCGGATTAAATATTTTTTAGAATTATCCTAGTGATAATGAAGAAAATTTCTGAATTTTACTTTAAGTGAAAATTCATGCCAAGTTAATACTACACCTCTAGCACTTCCAACTTTCTTTCAGTGTTTTAAGTGAAAACATAACACAGAAAGAAACGGTGACAAAAGTCTACGTATTTAACATCGTAGCACCAAAAATGCATGCCTTTCACGTATGGGGGACTTTATCTCGATCCCTAATTAGAGATAAGTCTACGTCTAATACGCATTGTCGGATAGTCCATTCTTGTAAAATTGACAAAGTCTATGTATTCGACATCATAGTACTAAGTCTAAGAGAGTTCATTCTTTTAGCACAACGTTACATGTGGAATAGACTTAGACAATCCACATGCTAGCCTGACTCAAACGGTAGTCGGTAAATGCTTATCAAACCTATTGATAGCTGAGGGTTTATCAAAAATCCTATGAATGTTTACGGGTCCATCAGCTGAATGGATGTGAGCTATGACGTGACGTTTGAGAGCTTCTGCTCATGAGTAGCTTGTACTATCACTACAGTTTCTCTTCGAAGCTCATCCTCATACAGGTCCTGCATAGCAAATCCCTTTAACCAAGATGCTTTCGAAGCGGGTGTAGAGAACAACTCCTTTATGATAAGGAATCAACAGATCCAAGATCAGAGTTGAGATCCAAAGTATTTTAAAAATTCGTCTTAGTCAACCGTGAACTTTTAAAAACTTTGGAGGGGGTTCTGTAGGCTGTTAAAAAATTATTGCAGATAGCTTATCCATATTAAACACCGATAATAGAAGTTACAATTTAACGGCTTCCAGAATGCTACAATTTAAAAAGTTTCATATAGATCGATGGAAGCTCGAATTCAACAGCCTTCACAGTCAACATCAGGAGTTATAATCTAATGACTCTTATATTTTCAAGGAGTCAAGACGAATGTTACAAAATAACGATCTTTTCAACGCTCTAGCAAAAGAGACTATAAATTAACGGTCTCTTCAAATCAAAACGCAGATATCTCTCAAACCGTAAGGAATTTGGTAAAATAGACGGGAGCAAACCGAACCCTTAGAGTGGGGTTGGTCGGCTCCGTCTCGTCGAGATAGTTGATTTTCATATATAATTCGTCCAATTCCGACTTACGGTTTGAAAGTTGTCTCGTCGAGATAGTTGATTTTCATATATAATTCGTCCAATTCCGACTTACGGTTTGAAAGTTATGACTTGTTCTTCGTAGCAAGTATAATTCGTCCAATTCCGACTTACGGTTTGAAAGTTATGACTTGTTCTTCGTAGCAAGTTATGTTCTGAAGTCAGTCTACAAGACTGGACTTCGCCTGGACATTGGACTTAGCCTGAAGCTCGCCAAGCCCGCCTGAGGCTCGCCTCTGCATTCCAGAGTTAAAACACAAAGTTCATTTATGCGTTCCAATGGCAAAACGTAGAGTTCGTGGACTCAAAACGCAAAGTTCATCTCTGCGTCCCAACGACAAAACACAGGGTTTGTGGACTCAAAACATAGAGTTCATCTGCGTCCCAACGGCAAAATGCAGAGTTCATAGACTCAAAACGTAGAGTTCAACTTTGTGTCCCAACAATAAAACGCAAAGTTCGTGGCTGCGTTTCGGACTCAAATGCAGAGCCCAACTCTGCATCCCAGGTCCAAAAACACAGAATTCATGCATTTGTAGGTTCAAATAGAGAGCCCAACTCTGCGTCTCAGGTTCAGAATGTAGATTCGTGCCCAGAACGTAAATTTTACGTTTGACTCGTTCAAACACGAGTTGAACGGTTCCAGAAACTGTTTTTTCCCCACGATTTGAGGGGGTCATCACCCTATCATAGAGAGATTTATGGGGGGGCGGTTATACGCTATTAAACCCTCATTAAGGAGAGATTTAAGGGGGTGGTTACACCCATTAATCCCCTATAAATAGCGGGAAACTCAACTGAGTTCAGGATCTCCAATTCATCCTCTTTTCGCAACAAAGAATAGATCTTTTGACAGATCATCTTTAAGGGAGGTCGGCATTTATCCTTGGAGATCTCAAAACATTCTTCAGCAATAAGAGTTTTCTTTATCCTTGGCTTACAAACCGATTTCGGTTAAATCAACTCTTTCATAGAGTTTCAAACTCGTTCAGAGTTATCAACTCATCAAGAGTTTCAAACTTGCTTTGCAAGTTCGTCCAAGATGCCGAGTCAAGAGACGAAGATAACGTTCTAGCGAGGTGTTCGGATCATCAACGGGATACAATAATCTAAACTCCCATCGACACAAGAAGAATCTAGGTTAAACAAAGGGAATGATCTATGTCGACCCTTCTCTCTTTTGTAAATCGAGATTCTGATTAAGAAGATTGTAATTTTTTTCTAAGTTTATTAGAGAGAAATTGTATTGAGAACGTTGTAATCATTTTTATCTAAATTAGTTAGAGAGAATAACACATTTTTGTTCTCAATTGTCTTCTTCGAATTTTCCCACCAAACAGTATCTTAGAACCTCTTTACAGTATTCCAATTCTCTTTACCAGGATTCGCCATGTATCGACTAATTACTCCTATTGCTTGTGCAATGTCTGGTCTTGTACAAATCATAATGAACATTGAGCTTCCTAATGCTGATGCATACGGTACTCAAGACATCTTCATCCTCTCTTCTTTAGTGCTAGGACTCATACTAGAGGATAACTTGAAATTAACAAAAAGTATGGTAGAAATTAACTTATAATCTTGCATGTTAAAGCGCTGCAAGATTTTCTTCAAATAGTTCTTCTGAGAAAGCCAAATCTTCCTATTAACTCTGTCTCGGTAAAAGTGCATCCCTCGAATCTTGTTTGCAGATCCTAAATCATTCATTTCAAATTTCCTAGCCAACTGAGCCTTTAATTCTTTGATATGATCTTTGTTGGAGCCTGCAACCAACATGTCGTCAACATACAACAATAAGATAATAAAGTTATTTTTACCAAACCTCTTAAAATATGCACAAGAGTCTGAATTAAGTATGTTGTATCCATGGCTCATGATGAATAAATCAAATCTCTTGTACCAACACATCGGCACCTGCTTTAGACCGTATAGAGATTTGTTCAATCTGCAAACCAAGTTCTCTATTTCTTTTTCTTCAAAACCTTCTAGTTGGAGCTTGTAAATTTTTTTTCAAGACCTCCATGAAGAAATGTTGTTTTCACATCTAGCTAATCTAGATGTAAGTCAAATATAGCGCTCATAGCCAGGACTATTCGGACTGTTGTAAGTCAAACTACAGGAGAAAATATTTTATTAAAATCAATATCTTCTTTCTGAGCATATCTTTTTACCACCAATCTAGCACGATATCGCTCCACTTGATCATCGTCATTTCGCTTGATCTTGTAGACTCAATTATTTCCAATGGTCTTTCTTCCTTGTGACAGTGACACAAGTTCCCAAGTCTTGTTCTTATATAGAGCTTCAATTTCTTTCTGCATTACTGCTATCCATAAAGATGTATCTGTGTCATTTATAGCTTTATTAAAAGTTGATGGTTCTCCATCTTCTGTTAGAAGACAGTATGCAACATTACTCTCTGTAATATACTCCGAGTGCCAAGTCAGTGGCCTTCTCTCACAAGTTGACCTTCGAGCTTTTGGAGCTTCAGACTCAATTGGTTCTTGTACATCATGCTCCGGTGTTGCCTCAGAAGAATTCAGATCATCTTCTACCTGAACAACTACAGTCTCTGAGTCCTTCCTTGAACTTTTTCTTTTTCACTACTTTGTAGTTGATTTTCTACAAAGATAACATCTCTGCTGATGATAACCTTACGGGCAGTGGGATCCCACATGCGATACCCCTTTACTCCATGAGCATACCCTAAGAATATGTATTTTCTGGATTTTGAATCCAACTTTATAATTTCTTAGGTATTGTACATTACATACACTGAACTTCTAAATATATGGATGTTAGAATAATCAGCTGTCTTGCCAGTCCACATCTTCATTGGCGTTTTTAATTGTATTACAGTTGATGGAGATCAATTTACCACATAACAGACAGTTTTTACTACTTTCACCCAAAATACTTTATCCAGATTTGCAGTTGCCAACATAGCTCTTGTTTTTTCCAACAGAGTTCTGTTCATCCACTCCGCCACTCCATTTTGTTAAGGAGTATAAGCAATATCGAATTGTCTTTTGATGCCTTCTTGCTTGCAGAATATTAGGAATTTACCATCTGTGTATTCTCCTCCATTATCTGACCTCAAGCACTTGATCTTATTCTTGGATTCAAGCTCAACCCGCGCTTTGTAGGCTTTAAAAACTGAGAACTCATCCGCCTTCTTCTTGATAGGATATACCCAACATCTCCTGGAGTAGTCATCAATAAAGGACACAAAATAATTTGATCCTCCTAAGGATGTAACCGGTGTTTACCATACATCAGAATGAACTAGTTCCAGAATAGCCTTGCTTCTAGAACTCGACGTGTTGAAATTCAGTAGATGTTGCTTACTTGTAACACAATGCTCGCAGAATGAAAGAGATACCGAATTAAGTCTGAGAAGCAGCTTCTGATCGGAGAGAATCTTCAAGCCTCGTTCTGACATGTGGCCTAGTTTGCAATGTCACATCATGGTTTGTTCTTCTCCAAGGCTGGTTGATACCACACATAAATCAACTTTCTGCAGTGTTTGTCCCTTGAGCATATATAGATTTGCAGCTATCTTTTCTCCTTTTATTACTACAATCGCCCCTCTAAAAATCTTCATGATCCTATTTTCTATATTGGTCTTGCACCTGAGCTCATCTAATTGTCCTAAAGACAATAGATTCTTCTTCAAGCCCTTCACATGTCGCGCATCTTGAATGGTGCGTATTGTACCATCAAACATTTTGATTTTGATAGTGTCAATACCAAAAATCTCCAAGGAATGATCATTCCCCATGAATACAGATCCTCCTGAGATAGGTTCATATTTGTGAAATCATTCTCTCTGGGAGGTCATGTGCCAAGAGGCTGCTGAATCTAGAAGTCAGACATCAGCAAACCTCTTTCTGCCTTCATTAACAGTGGTTGCTCCACTGAATAGAACTTCACCATCGTCTGATGTGCTGACAATGCGTCCTTGAGATGTTGATGGTTCTGAAGACTTTTTATCTCTATTCTTCTTATTGTGTCAGCACTCCGATTTGACGTGCCCTCTTTTACCACAGTTGTAGCATTTGATATTCTTCTTACTTCTTGATTTGGATCTACTATGGGTATGACTCACACAGGAGCCACGTTTCGTTGATCTTCCTCTTGTCACCGATAAGGCCTCCACTTGTTGCAAACTTGACTGTCTCTCTTTCTTGTTCTTAAGTCGATTTTCTTCCTCCGGAACAACGACTGCAATATCGTTGAAGACTAGATATTCTATGAGAACGTTGTTTGTCAGGTTGATGATGAGTTGATCATACGAGTCAGGTAAACACTGAAGTAGAAGTTTTGCACGTTCATTCACAGCAACTGTATACCCCAACGTTGTGAGTTGGGAGAATAGTGTGTTTAGGGTGTTGATGTGGTCAGTCATCGATGTAGATTCCGCCATCCTCAGAGTGTAAAGTCTCCTTTTTAAAAAGATTTTATTGTGCATGGATTTCGCCTCATATAGCTTTGTTAGAGTATCTCAGATCTCATTTGCTATCTTCTTCTCCTCTATGTTTGACAACACTCCATCTGCTAATGCCAGATGGAGATTTGCAATAGCAATTTCGTCCATCTCATTCCACTTCTTATTATCTGTGATGTCGGCCGGCCTTGCACCGATGGCCGCTAAACAATTATATTTTCTCAATATAGTCTTTATCTTCAACTTCCACAGAGAAAAATTTCTCCCGTCGAATTTCTCGATCTTGAAATTCGCCGACATTGCTTCTATCATGAATAATAACTTATTACTATTTCACGTAAATAGTAATTGTATTTATGAACAATAACCTTATCCGTGAATAGTATCATACTTGTGAATAATACCGTATTTATGGACAGTACAGTACTTGTGAATAGTACCCATCACCTTCAAAGGGTAAATGATAACCTAACTTATTTTTTGATGTGGATGATCCATCTTTGGTGGCAGCCACAGAGCATATGATAAGTAGATATATACAAGCACCATAAGTTGGCTCTAATACCACTTGTTGAGAAAAACTCGGGACTCAATAGAGCAGGATCACAGCAATAGTAGTAAAAATAGAGATAAAAAGATGGACACACAGATTTACGTGGTTCGACACAAAATTACCTACGTCCACGAGCAATGATAGAAGAATCCACTGTGAGGAGAAAACTCTGGAGTTACAATATCTCTTTACAATGAGATGCTCTCTATTTTTTTTCTCTCACTCTTCTATATAGGAGTTATTTCTGGGATGAGTTTTTCCTTAAGGATTTGGAGCTTATTTATAGTGTTTATAAGAACACTATGCACAATAAAATATTAATATTATACTGTGTATTTTTAGAAATTTTCAAAATTCCCGGCTTCTTTCGGCACCGAATTTCGCATTGACATTAACAAACGGTGGGACCCACTCCATTCAAAAATTACGGCAGAGCTCTGACAAATATTTGCACGTGTACATATGATACATCATATAACATGATAAGTTTTTGCTCATATGTGGACTGATGCATTTGTTTTTATCTTGTCAGATTCAAGTCTTATCTGTTAGATTTTGATAAGGTTGGTAACAAATACTTGTTTTTTAAACTGTTTAATGGAAATAAAGTAGGTTGAAGATGCTGAATCTATAAAATATAATTAGAATTCTCATATGGGCAAATTTTGTAGCTGGTATCAGTTCTTTATCTAGCTGGTTAAGTTGGATGATGTTGTGAAGGCTTGCTTATAGCGTACTGAAGTCTTGAACAAAAGAGTGAAAAATGCAAATAATGCTACAAAGTTTAGCAATCATAGTACGTATATGACAAAATAAATTGATTACCAAGATGGGCAAGGGACTGTGTTTTATGCAAAAGGATGGAAGAGGTGTGGAGAGCCATGTCCATGCCTTGGAAATTAATATTTGTTTGTGTGTGTATGTGTGTAGGTGGGCATGGGTATGAATCAGGCTCTGGTTGAAATCTAGGATGAATATGTTAATTTTGGGGTTTGAGTATGCTTTGGGAAAATTGAATCTAATTACATGATTCCTTATTCTCTTGAGATATCTTTTAATGGCAGAGCTACAAGACAAATCCAGTATCTGGATTTAATTTTCTTTTTAAACTATAAGAGAACCGAACGGAATTTTTTATTAATATTTTTAGAGAAATGGAGCTTGTTGTATCTTCTTGAAAGCTAATCCTGACTTACTGGATGCTCTTTGGATATCTCACCATGAAATTGTGCCCTTTTTTGGCTTATTTTTCTATTGTTTTAGATACATCCAATAAAATTGATTTGTTTTAAAAAGAATATTAGCTTGGCCCTTGGGTGAATATCCACTGAGATAGGTTGGTAGTGTGCCGATTAGGAGAAGTGATAAAATTACGAGGATATTCAGTACTGAAAACTTGGTTAGAAGCACTTAAGAATGATACGATGATAACAAATTAACGGAGGAGATGACTTTTTACATAGCTTAATGTTAAAATAGTGTTCATACAACTGACCTAAAAATTTTGAAACAAATGGCTTTTTAATGTAACTTGGTGCTTACACAAGGTAACAAACTTAATCCCCAACTTGCTTGGATGTCAAAACTTGTTGAACTCAGCTTTAGCATCAAATTTAGTCCTGTACAGTTCAATTTTTAGCATCCGCCAGCTGTACAGTTGCTTGATTCTGCTGGTCATACTGTCATCAAATCCAAGAATTGGTCCAAAAAGATGAGTACCCAAGTCACTAAACCTTCAACCCAACCACTAGTTTCACAACTACACAGAAGACTGAGGTCCACAATACAATGAGACAGCAAATTAGCTTTCATACTGTCATATGGATATTATTAACTGTTCACAAGCACACAGAGAAAAGGAAATGAGACTTTTGTTGCTATAGTTCAACTTGTTATAGAGAAAGGAAAAATTCTTCCTTCTTCAGACTCTTGATGTAGGTGCCACTGCTTTTTGCCAGACTATTTGTGGACAGAAGTTTTTTTTTTTTTTTTGGATTAGGAATAACTTGTTTCTTTTTACTTTTTTTATACAAAGTTACCACAATAACTTAATGTACGCAAGTGTCTATTACATGTAACTGTAACAATTTTAAAAATTTTGCAGGTAGCGGTTGAAATTGCAACCATAGTTGTTTGTTTTGGGATACTTGGACTTACCGTAGGGGTTTGATTGTAAGTGTAGCTATAGTTTAAACCATATATCCACAGTTAAACGCGACATATGTAGAAATCTGTGCAGGTCGTCTGTTAAAGTAAGAGAGAGAGTCTTGGGTAAATTTCCCTTTAGTTGAATATTGAGCGTACACATATATTTATACAAGTAGAGGAGGGTAAGATGTGTTCTCACAACCAATGTGGGACTAAAACCCACTACAATACGTACACTATTATCAACAGTCAGCAACTCAGGTTGTTTTGCAACAATAGTTACAACTATATTTCGCACTTGCAGCAGTGAAACCAACAACTATAAGAGACCGCAGGTGTTACAAAATGTTCAAATTACATTCGATTAATCTCCGTATTTTCCCGTGAACCAAATAACCCCTTAGAGATGTGAATATCTTAAATACAACAATTTAGCGTTATGATACTGTGAGTATGACTGTAAGCTGGTGTTCACGTACGTACATTCTCCGGCTTCTGCGCAACTTGAATCCAACCAAAGCTTTCACTATTACGCAAGATCACAGGGCCCCAAGATAATGACACCCAATATTTGGCATTAATACGGTACGGTCCACCAGAAGGACACACGAAATTAAGAAGAAAATTTGAAAGTAAACTTGTATTGCTTAACCTTCAAGCTGTAATACAATGACATACGAACCAAATAACCAGTCATCAGGAGTATTTGTTGAGAAGGAATTCCTCTCGGTACTGTTAAGTAACTTTCAATATCATTTTCAATTTTTGTTTAAGATAAGATTTTTCGTATAATAAACGTAAAAGGTTCTACCACCATGATACTGTGAAAATGAAACTCTTGTTTTTACGTATCAAGTTGTGACACAATGTGAAATAAAAATCCAAGGAGCGGATCATCTGGGGGTATTTGTCGATAGAGACTGACGCGATTATTATAATTTTCCTCGGATATGTTTAGATATTCATGGACGTTGTCATCACCACCACCATCTCCTCCTCCCCCTCCATCACTTGTTTCATCCGTAGAGGGATAGGAGGAGGGAAATGGGAGGACATGCACGAAATTTGGCAGATAAGATGGGGGGGCTAATTGACTTCTAGTGAACAAACTTTCACTATCTCGTGCCTTAATAATAAAAAAGGAAGGAGAAAAAAAAAACAAAGTTATGTGTAGAGCAAATTGCCAACGTCATTTCTTGATGTCACCGCCACTTGAGCTCTCACTCTCATGATGGCCCCATACTGTGGTCATTTACAATGAGAAACTATATACTTTATATAGTTTAAATTTAAAGATTTTAATAAGGTTGATGGCAATCTTTTTTAAGGAAGAGAACGCATGGATCTGAGACTCATTGATAATAATAAAAAATAAAAAATAACGACACGGGGATGAAAACGCGCGCATATAATCCAAAGGATGAGAATAGTAGTAATTAAATTTGCATGGTGCGCTCTGCAGCAGAAGACGATTAAGCTACAAATTCTCCTAACATTTTCCCTTGGAATCTTTAATCTAGCTCACTACGTTCTTTCCAAAATAAGCCGTAGCAATTCTTAAAATTAGGCGAACCTTGATGTTAGTCTCATCTAAAATGATTGGTGAAGGAGAAAATCTTAGTCTTGATGGAAATTTCCAGTCATATATATTCATCTTGATTTGATAAATCAGAATAAGTAATCTTTGACTTGGAATTTTTTTTTTAAATGTTGTGAAGAGTACATAATGTGATGAGACGGTGAGCTTCATATAGAGATGGGTGAATATTGCTAGAAATGACCGGGCGTGGAAAGATGCGTAAGATCTAATGATGGGAAATTTGCAAATAAATTCCCTACGTAGATCTATACATTCATTAGCATGTAGCTCTCTCGATTTATCAGAAATTAGTATCACTTGACATTTTTATTAGTACCTAAATTGGAGGTAACACCTCTCGGCTCCCTCGTGACTTCAGGGGAGCTGAGTGCTAATAAATAAGTCGGGAGGAATTATCTCATTGAAGGTATTGTTGAAGGCATGGATGATTAAAGTTCCCAAATTGCCCCTTCTTCTAGGTTTTAAAGAATATATAACTCCAAATATCATGTTTACTTGAACATTTTATTTCGGGAAGGTGATAAAAGTGGAAATTACTCTTCTTTAAAGTTCTTCAAGTTATCTTTATAAAGGGGTTTTTTTTTTTTTGTTACCTAAAAACCACTTTAAAATAAGATCATTATACAAAAATCACCATTCATTTTCAATTCATGGATAAACTAACTTTTAGTCAAACTTTTCACAGAACAACCAAAAATATCCTTAAAATCTCACGTCATAAACAAATGACTCACTTTGTTAATGATGAGGTCTATTTAGAATACAAGCTCATATACCTTAAACGTAAATTTTCAAGGTTATTTTTTATTTTTTAGTAAAACTTTAACTAATAAGAGATGATTGATTAGAATAAAAATTCACTTTAAAATAATTTACTTGTAAATTGAAAGTGAAAAGTGATTTCTGTGAAATCACCATGTTTCCAAGTGGTCTGGAGATAAAAACGGTAAAGTATATAAATGCCCACTTATTCACCACAACCACGTGCTCACTGACTTGAGATCACGTACGAGTTACAACCCTGCACAACAGAAGCCCCCCCTTAAAATCCTCCCCGTTCGTCACAGAACCCCGTTTCATCTGACAGCCACGTCATCCTCGCCTGTGCGGCATCTCACGAGGCTGTGAGCTTGACACGTGGCTCAAGTCACGTGAAACCCAGTGAAACTGCGGCTGACGTATCATTGACTGACACGTAGGCATCTTTTATGTGGCGACTGAGCGTGGTCGCAGGCGCCATAATTGGGCCGGGTCCTACTTTTAAATCAATCCAAGTCCAATAAGAAAATTGTCTTGAAGTTTTATCATTGAGAAATTAATGTCAAATGCAACTTTAAAGATAACCCTACATAACACATAATGACAAATAAATGTTTTGTGGTCCCTAAAAAAAATCAAGTGGTTTATGAACATGTTAGTTGTATTATGTTATTATGGAATATAATTAATTCTTATTCATGTCAAATATCAAACAAGGAGATTTAGTGCGGGATTTAAGGCTGATTTTGAAGAGCTTAGGGTCTCCCAATCTCCTTTGATAGTTTATCTCCTGATAAGAGGAGATTCCTACACACATGCAACATGTTAGATAGTTAGAGTTGTACTCTCTAATAGCTCCTCGGACGATCAAGTTAGTCATGATCTGAAGGGGGAGAAATGAACTGATATAGTTCTCTAAGTGTGCAAAAATTGTGTACCTTTGGTCAGTAGGCGATGTGGCTATTTATACCAAGCTGACGAGCATATTTATGTAATCTTGACTGAGTCCATGCAATCAGCTTATTAGGTTGATACTTTACAGGTGTCGGCTGTGGGCGGCATAAGTCACCCTTATGATTAATGCAACGGTGATAGGGGAAGTAAGGTACTGACGAGGTCCCATGAGTTATTAAGACTCGTAGGATGTAATCATGACTTTGACTATGCATTTAATGTGATGGTGACTGGATGTCAGCGAGGGGTTCAAGAATGTCCACCTTCCGTCTCGGTTTTGCGAGAGGACCAAGAAAATACGTCTTTCGTCTAGACCCTCGAGGGAGACGATAAGAGAGGCCTTTCGTCTCAGCCTTCGAGGGAGACGAGAAGTCGGTGTATCTGGGTCAAGTCAATGTGTAGTCTGCTGAAGACACGTATCAGCCAGTTAAATGTGATTAACGCTTGATTATTTCTTTAGCACAACAATTATAATAACCTGTAATTAGTTGGTATAAAGTTATAACTTTGATGTGGAGAGAGAAATCTAAAATTATAATTTGGGATAAGGAATCGGTTCTAAAGACTTTTTTAGCATGAGAATACGTGGAAGGAATAAAAACGTTATTCTAAACTCAGTTATGTTTATGATTTCTAGTTTTTAACCATGGTATTATATTTTATTTTATTTTGATTGTAAACTTGGGATACAATTTCATTTACCAGTTCAAAAAACATTATTCTAAACTCTATTTACCTATGTTAATGGGTATTTTAATATTTTTCACACTTTTTACTTCTTCTAGTTCTTCTTATTCCATTTATCATGACTAAATCGTTCAATACCTATGCAACTTGTGTACATACTATTTTTCAATGTATTACCATTTGTTGTCTCGATGTCTCATCTTACGCTTCTAGTTAATATGCAGATTTTAATGTTATCTTCACTAATTTAAATGCAACTTCTAATTTCATGCAAGCAGTTGATGCAATTATTGTTACACGTAATTACAGTTGTCATTATTTAATTCAATTTTAAGATATAAATTGGCTAAACTACCACAGTTTGTAGTTGTAAAAACTTGTTTTTGGATAGAGTTTTGCTACAGGAACCCAAAATATGGGACCAATTGGGGGGACAAGTGATGTGTCATCTTCCTATTGGATAATGAGTTGGTCATCATTAATAATGGCCAACTCATTATCTAATAGGAGGAGGACACCTCACTTGTCCCCCTATTGGTCCCATATTTTGAGTACTTCAAGAATTTTTCTTTTGGATATCGCTTTTTTCAGAATTATACTGAGGGATGACTTTGCGGCTGAAGCTCCAATGTGAGCCCCTTCAATCACTCAAAATGGTTACACTTATGATGTACGTCCAAACTCGCTCAAGTCGTACATCTGACTCGAGGTATTTCACAATTGAAGTTGCATTTGTATTTACAACTACAATAGGTCTACAAAATAATAACTGATCCAAATAAATTAAAATTACAGTAGCAATGGACGAAGGGGGTGTTTGTTTGCATGCAAGTGAAAGATAAAAGTAAGAAAGTTATTTTCCTTTAATAATTAAGGTATTTGTTTTCATGTAAAGTGGTTATGAAAGTGAGATACAAGAAAGTTGTCACATATGATTTAATGCAATTTTGACTTCCTCTAAAAAAATGGTGAAGTCACATGAAAGTGACAAAAATGTAACTAATTTAATTAAATGATTTTAATTATACTTTCTAATTAATCTTATTTTGCCACGTCATCTTCACATTGCACTTTTGATAATAATTTAATTTTCCAAACAAACACTGTATTTCACTTGCGTCCTGACATGGATGTAAAACTCATTTGTGAAAAAAAAAGAACTTACATATTTTAAATTCACTTTCAGATTGCCAAACACCCCCTAAACGAGTCACTTCGCACCAATTTTGGACCTACAAATTCTCTTGACCTTAACAGGTCGGATCGAAACCCATCCAGCCCGCAAGCCTTCAACCTCCTCCCAAGACACCCCCACGTGTCAGTCATGTCAGCATGGGGCCCCAGTAACAAAAGTTGGCTCCTAATTCAATGAGGAGCCCAGTTAAGGGCAGCTGTCATCCTCCCATTTATTTTACTTTCCTTATCCACTCCCCCCTATAAAAGCAAACCCCCCACCCTCTCAAAATACCCAAGCCGAAAGCTCAGCCAAAAAAACCAACAAAAAACATTCACAAAATTTCATAATGCAAGATATGATGATGCACTGCCTCAACCCCTCGGTGCTTGAGAGGCAAAGGGCTCATCTCCAATGGCAAGATGCTCATAACTTGAATGCTTGTGAGAATTTTTCCTCTCTTCATGAACAAAGCGAAGGGTTGATTGATCATTGTTGGCCTAATCTCAATGCTAGTACTAATACTCCTTCTCCTGCTACTACAATGTGCAACTCAAGTTCTTCAGCTAAAGTTGGGAAGGAGAAGAGCTCAAAGAAGAGGAAAGCTGACAAGTCTCCGGTGGTAAGTGTTCTTCTTATGATTTTAAGAGGAAAGCTTATTTTTCTAAATTGTTATTTATATGTGATATGATGCTTGGATTTTATATCCACAGGCTGTTTATAGTGTAATTTATTTAGCAAAATGAGTAGCCAGCTACTTTATGTCCTATTTAATTTATTAGCTCATACATTCTCAGATTTCTTTAACCGCGTTAATTTTATAACTCGATCGTGTGAGAATCTCACGGGGATGTTCTTATCAAATGCCTAATTCTGACCATATATTAATTCCGCAGAATTTTATTAAAAAAACCCGAACACGGTTACAGAATCCAGTATTAACTAGCTAGGAAATGCGTGTGCTAATGAAATAGAATATGAATAATAATTAATCACTTGCATTCTGAGGTACAGATAACCAATGCACGTGTACTTGGCCATTGTATTATGTGAAGCATGATGGAACTTTTCAGCTTTTAATTTATTGATTATGCGTGGGAATTAAATAAATAAATAACGGGCTGATTTTGGACTGGTGATGAGTAGGTTTCTGGTGATGATGAGGAGGAGAAGCGGCCGAAGGGAGATCGAGAAAATAAAGTAGAGAAGCGGAAGGAGAATAAGAGAGAGGATTCAGGGACCACCGGCTCAAAGGAGAACAATGACAAGAAGCAAGATTATATACATGTGAGAGCTAGGAGAGGGCAAGCTACGGATAGCCATAGCTTGGCTGAAAGAGTAAGCACAAATATGCAATTAATTAATATTCCATCTCTAAGATGCCATTTCATCACACACACGCACAGACACACACACACTCTCTCTCTCTCTATGGTTTTGTTTAGAGCTCGTGCGGTTATCGCACCCAAAAGCTAAAGCTATTAGGTATTTTCCAATATTGAATTCCGACGATTGTTTCGGTCACGACAGGTCAGAAGAGAGAGGATAAGCGAGAGGATGAAGTATTTACAGGGTCTGGTACCGGGCTGTAACAAAATCACCGGGAAAGCCGGCATGCTCGACGAGATCATCAACTATGTTCAATCTCTTCAGAGACAAGTAGAGGTAAAGTTTTATAGCATACGTTTATTGTAGATAACCCCCCTCAACTACATCTTCAGCTGTACTCTCACCGTACGTACCTCAGTTCATTTATTAGTACGTACTCACCGCCTCTTAGTTAATAAATTATGGAAAAGGGGGTTATTTGCAACTTATCGATCCTTGCCCAATTTCGTCAATTGTGTATAACTAACCCGTTGAAATATTGTCTCAATTGACAGTTCTTGTCCATGAAGCTTGCAACAGTTAACCCGAGGCTAGACTTGGACATGGAACAATTGTTCACCAAAGAGGTAGAGAACAAATTTATGTACCTTAATTATACTGTCTTGCCAAACCAAATGTATATATGCATGCATCTTTAATGATTTGAATGGCTCTTGGTGGAAATGGGCCACTGCCTTTATGGTAGTGGTCCTAATCTTAGCTAACATTTGCATTGGCAACAACTATAGGGGGCCCCTACAAATACTTTTCCTTTATTTTATTAATTATTACGAGTTGAAAACTATGGTCATGGGACCAAATCTACACGTCCGTAGATTATATTCTTGAGACAATGGATAGATGCCTAGGTCATGTCGAGTCTTATTTCCAAATCATTATTAGGTTGAAAGTGGGTCAGGTCTGATCTGACTCTTAACCAGGGAGGGGTTAAACTATAGTATAAAACAGAAAAATTACTATAAACTCCCCTTTCATAGTAACTTTTTATTGTTATATTTGTTAAGGTTGGATAAAAGTACATAGTATTTTTTTTTCTAATTTATTTTTTCCTCTTTTCTACAGATGAATCTATCATATAATTCTAGTATTGGAATGGAGTCGGAGATAATAGATCCGAGCTTTCTCCAATTCAATGTCCTACAACAAGCAATAACATCTTGCGGGTACGATATGGGTGTGAGTATGAACCCGACTGAGTTAGCCTTGCAAAGATCCATTAGCCCGCCTGCAAACGAACCTCCACCATTCTTGGATTCAAATTTCAATGTAAGTACTCTAAAAATAAAAAAATTTGTATAAAATTAATAGAAATACTAACACTAAAGATTTAGTGTAACTAGTGTTATAACATAATCTGTGGGTCCGAATATTTCAGGTTCCGAGGTCTAATCCTGGCTGGGACAATGAGTTACATAACTTGTATGGGTCTGCCTTCCCTTTTCTTTCGTTGCAAGGTACACAATGTGTTTTCTTTTTGACAATTTATGTTTTCTATAATTTAGTAAAGTTGATACTGATTGGTGAGAAATTTTTATCATTAATCCTGCAGGAAATCATTTATCGGGTAATTTGAAGACGGAGATGTGAACTTGAGTTAGACATTTTGGAGGATAAACATATGGAAAACATTGAGCTGATGATTCTTTATAAAAAGTACATAATTGAAATGTGTAGTAATTAGATTTCGAAGGGGGTAAAAAAGAATAGAAACATAATGTATCATTGTAATCATCCACCTATTTCTTGATTTAGATGGGAGAAAAGGGTTGGACTTTTCTTTGCTAAACATTGTAAGAAGGAATAAACATTTATAACGTGAATCGATGCCAACTGCTCTGTAATCTTCCTACTTTATTATGACAGAAACTGTCATATTGTGGTCCTTGCATAATAATGAAAATGGGACTAAACTTTAGTCCCATTTATCATAGATGGATATAAAAAGATCATAGTATGTGCTTTTGGGCTCTCATTTCATTCTCTGAGGACCACAGTTTTCTCTCTAAGTCAATGGCAGCCACAGGGATCTTGAGGTTGAGTTAAAGCTAATGGGCCTAAAGGATGTCTCATACTTGTATGGGGATGAATGATTGATCTTGCGTCCCCTACTCTGTTTTGTTAAAGCGTGAAATTATAAATTTCCACTCTCGTCGTAATTTCAGAATTTTGATATAACGGAAGTGAATTTAAGTCAATAAAATCAATCTCAGAAAACATGGTTCAAAGCAGATTTTAGAAAGAAAAAAAAAATATGCTCAACGCGTGAAGACATGCTAAAATTTATAGTAATCTCTCTCAATCCTCATTGCAATTTCACCTGACAAGTAGGTAAAATATTAGCTACTAGTTAAGCAATAAACATGCCAAACTCATATACTAACTGAGAAATGTAGGATTTTGTGAAGTGTTACTGTATCATAGTGATGAAGTATCTAGCTAATGTGCAAATATTTCATAAAAGAAATTTACTTGGTATTTTCTGTGCCTCTTCAAATCATAATATGAGTGGAAATGTGAGACTATATGACTTTAGTTTCTATAAATCTAGGATATGTACAGAATTGACACAAAAGACCAGTCATATTCCATCACATCATATGAATAAAAGGAAAAGTAGAAAGATATGAGGTTGATATATATTTATCTAAGCTTTTGTACATTGAAATGGTCCCACAACATCATAAAATACAAACCAAGTCACATGATAATTTACTTCTACACAACTGAATCCTTTTATCCAATTACAAATGCAAAGTTGCAAAATACTCAAAGCGCACGCACAAATATAGTACAATTCACAGTTAGATGACAGATTCATCTCCAACATCTGCAACCAAAAGACAAGCAAAAGAAAACATCTCATAAATTTCAAAGCTGATAAAGCACTATCAAATCTCAAAACCTCATACATACAGTCTCTGTCACTAGATAGTTGGTATATCAAGAACTGACTATCTTTGATCAGTGCAAAATAGTGGGATTTATGGATTGACTTGAGGGTATATTTTGCGCGATACACCAACCATTCAATAAACAAATAATCACTGGATAGTTCGCACATCAACAATTGTCTATTCTTGATTAATGCAAAATAGTGAGATTTATGGGTTCTAGCGCAATAATCCACAGGTTTATTTCCCTTGATACACCAACTGTTTAATGAACAATAAGCACTGGATAGTTGGTGCATCAATAACTGTCTACTCTCGATTAGTGACTAATAACGGAATTTGTGGATTAATGCAGTGATTCAAGGGTATATTTGCCTTGGTACATCAAGGATTCAGTAACCAGTATTAGCCGGTGCATAAAGAATTGTCTATTCTTTATCAGTGCAAAACAGTGGGATTTGTGGTTTATCACACCGGAGTATTCAGTAAACAGTATTAGCCGGTACATAAAGAATTGACTATTCTTGATCAGTGCACAACAGTGGGATTTGTGGTTTATCACACCGGTCCTCGGCACATCATCTACTAAGTGAACAATAATCACTTAAAAATCAAGTAGTTTCATGTACCTTTGCCCGGGACAATGATGATGGGAGCAGACTTGCAGTTATGGAAGCAGTATTCACTAACACTCCCGTGTAACACACTGCAAAGGGAAAACAAAGCATAATCAGCCAAGTTAGGAACTTAGGAGCAGCTATGGTAATTATCTCATGCTGGTCTAAGATTTTGATCTTCTTCTTCTACCTCTGGAAGAGGCTCCTCCCACGGGTGCCCATGATCACGGCGGCAGGCTTTAATCTGTCAGCCTCCCTGCATATTGCCTTCCCTGCATCTCCTTCGACTATCCGAGCTACTGTCTTCACCTAGAACATAGTCCCATATTGAGAAGAATCAGAAAGAATAATGTATTTTTAGATAAAAAGTTGGGGTCAGTACGCTAACAATTTAAGGTTAAGGATTGAATTTAGGAAAATATACCTGAGAAATACTTAGCTATCTTTTTACTGAACGAAATGGACGTTTTTATAGATTAAGATACAAGTCCAGAATCTTCACCTACTGATAGGATACAGTGTGAACTTGCAAATTAAAATCATTTGTCTTCACATCATCTGATTCTTACTTTGCACTACAGTCTACATAAACAACGTCCTAATAATAAATGTAAATGCGAATAATTTGAACTCTATATGAATGATCACTGAATTCTTACACTATTCCAAGTATATTAAATACTTTGAAGAATGCATTATTCACTAACTAGTGAATCAGTTCAATCAGTACATAAATCAGTGTAATCATCAACAGCAAAACTAATAGTAAGATATGTTTGGCATTATGTTTCCATTCTATAATTTTCAAATGAGAGCCCCCTAAAGGGGAGAGTGCACACGGATGGTGACATTTTCCACTTGATGAAATTACCCCTCTGGCTCTAAGGCATCCTCTCTTCATTTTTACAGTACGTCCCAGACGCCCATATCAATTATCAAAACATAAATTAGCAAAAAGAAAATTATTAGTATATACAAATAATCAAATTCCAAAAGAAACGCAATAAATAAAGAGCAGGGATCCTGTCAGAATGCCACGCACGGTACGGGACGTTCTAATCCATAGAGATACTAAGTA
>NC_033794.1:110530006-110532854 GCF_001876935.1 Asparagus officinalis | reverse complement strand
CACCACCATGTGGGGTGTTCCAATAGGATCTCTTCTCATAAATAGACATATATACATACCAGCAACGTTTGGAAAGCCTCAACAGCCAAATTCTCCATCAACTCCCTACTCTTCTCATACACCACCTCATTATGCACATCTACAAGATTAAAAATTGATGTAGATAAGGTTGCTAAAAAATCCTGTAAATTTCGGAGCTACGTACGTGTGAGGAGTAAAAATGATGATGAATTTATTGTTCACCGTTGAAAACTATGACTCTCATATAAGAGTATCTATTAATCATTCAATCATCCAAATTTGACTTTCAATATCATCAATCAATATCGATACTATACTAAAAAAAAAACCTGGTTCCATACTTTTGCTACTTGGCAAACTCCAAGGGCTCTAATAGTTAATAAACTAATAGTCTCTTTTTCCGTCATCTCGCCAAAAACTCAATCCACTCTCTCCACATCTTGAAAATCTTTATTTTTTGTTTTGCAATTTCTATAAATCATTGATTTGTTATTTTTCTTTCCAAAAAATATTAATTTTCTCCTCTCTTCTTCCCAAAAGTTCTAATATACATTCAACAAAGTTACTATTGAACTCCATGCATTGCATAGGTGACAACTAGTTTTAACCTATTTTAAGTGATTTATAGAGTCCCGTAGTTATCGGAGTTGGCTTTACTAATTTCTACATAACTTTCTTTTCCGACTTTTATTTTATTCACAATTTTCGTGTTGAGGTCATCTTCTATTTCAACCAGTTAAAATTCAAAATATTTTCTCTCTTATCTCAATATTCTAAATTCTGACATTGATTTTTTTCCAAAATACTATAATCTTTAATGATACAACTATTTCGGAGGAAAGTTATCAGGTGCGACAATTTAGAAAATTTTGAGAAGAGTTGAATTCATGTACTTAGTTAGATGGCATATCGCTGATGTGGTGCGCATCCAAACAATCACTTATGATCTAGGATTTTAATAATCTAGATTGTAATGATCTAGATGTGTACTGTTTATTGACATATTATCCAATAACACGGAGCCAGACCGGTTTACAACAATTTAGGAGATAAAATATCAAATTATGACTATTTAAGGGAATTTAAGTGTTTAAATAGTGGTTGGCGTATCCCTCCATGTAGTCGGATGGTGCATTGCGGATGTTGTGCATTTCTAAGACCTAACTTATGATCTAGAATGTTCATGACCTGAACAATAAGAGCTTAGATGTGTGCTACTTTAGCGACACACTATACATGGAGATACACAACAATCCTATCTACACAACTTTAGAAAAGGCTAAATTAACACATCGGTGTATTTTATTGATCCAAAATACTAACTTGATATATTTTCTTACTCCAAATATGATAAGCTATATAAAGTGAGACACAGTAACAAGATTATTTGTTTGGCCGGAGCAAAATCTCCAGCACTTAAACACCACGTGATTCTTCATGTGATGCTAATGTCCCTTATTACATGGCAGGTATTTGAGATCATTTATTTGAGCTAAAAAGAAATCTTTTTCAATATGGGGCTCAAAAAGGATGTCTTCTTCCTCCTAAGATTAAAATTAGATTAGGACAATTGAAATGTGGTTAGTAAATCTTTGCAATTTGGGGAAGAATCGTTCTCTCCCTTACATCATGAATAGAGTACGGAAGGAAAAGATATATGGGGAATTTTTGTGGATTCTTTCCTATAACGATTAATTTAAGATCCGACTTAAACTTCGCCACATAAGACCATCTCCAACCCATTGCACCAAAATGGTGCAAATTTTGCATCAAAATGGTGCAAAAGTCACATAAGACCATCTCCAACCCATTGCACCAAAATGGTGCAAATTTTGCATCAAAATGGTGCAAAAGTCACATCAAACAGTAATAGTGCAAATTTTGCATCAAAATGGTGCAAAAGTCACATCAAACAGTAATACATCTCCAACCCATTGCACCAATTTTTGCACCAAAAAAGAATATTCTCAGTATATTCTCACTTTATTTCATTTTATCTATTTTTATATTAATTGAGAGGTAAAAACAAATATTTAAAAAAAATTAAAAAAAGTGAACAGTAATAGGGCGGATGAACAGTGCGACGCCATATTTGGTGCACCACTGCTCATTTGCACCAAAATGGAGCAGAAAATGGGGCTAGATTGGAGAAGGAACAGTGCAACAAAAAACACTGTTTGCACCAAAATGAGGCTGGGTTGGAGATGCCCTAAGTTCAATTAAACCCACGTAAGACGCACGTACGGGAAGTGATCTTGTCAAAAATTTTGCTCTCGCCTAAAAAAAAGGGTTTTATTGTACACCGTGTCCCACTTTATGTACCTTGTCAAGGGATCCGGATCCTCTCCTCATACATAGTATTTCCTAATGTTTCCTAATGTAATCCCCTCCATTACCCTCCATCCCCTCCAATGGACCCCACATGTGTAAAATGAATGACCAAGATTGAACATTAAGAAATATGAGGATACTATGCATGAGGAGAGGATCAAGCAAGTTGATACCTACAGCTAACGAAATCTACCAATTTGGTAATGTAGCCATAAAAAAAAAGAGCTAATCGCATATACATGTAGTATCATACTGTGTCACTTATTACCCTTTTAAGTTTGATATTAACAGATGTACAATTTTTCTTACCCTTTTATCCTTGGGAAATGATCTGCGGAAATACGAAAAACTTAAGAAGGGTATTTTAGATAAATCATACCTGATACGGCGAGGACGAGGTGGAGGGTGTCGGCGAGGCGGCAGAAATGGGCCAAGGCCCAACTGAAGGCGTGAGTGGAGTTGGGCCCATGATCGATGGCCACCAGCAGGTCACGGC
>NC_033794.1:110527455-110529988 GCF_001876935.1 Asparagus officinalis | reverse complement strand
CGGCTCCGACACCACCGGGATCAGCGACGGCAGCATCACCTCCCGCCACGTGTACTCCTCAACATCCTCATTCAAACTCTCCATTATAAAAGAAATATCTGATTGCTTTGCTAAGTTTTTTTTGGCTTTAGAATAAAGGGGTAATTATGTTATAAAGGGATGATTGCAAAGTAAGAAGTTTGTTGCTTCTTTTCTTCTTTCTTTCTTTTTGTTTGATATTCAAAGAGCGTGGAAACCTTTTTTGTCATATTAGCTTTCAAATTTTAATGGAGTCATAAATCATTTAACTAGCGTTAAAATAAGGACAAATTTTTGAAAACAAACCTTTTGTAAAATTAATAAGCAAAATCGATCTTCTCACAAAAAAAATAGCAAAATCGACCATTTTCATCATAACTTAGATGAAAATGGTCAATTTTGTTGTGGCAGTTTTTTCGAACAACACGGGGCTAGTATTCCCGTGTAGTTAAGGCGTGCTAATCCAAGATTAGCATGTCAAACCAAATGGACGGGACTAAAATATATAAATCCCTCTTTCCTTATCTCAGATCTCGCGACTACCTCCACGAATTTGGCCCTCGGGTCGTCCTCTGTGGCCGAGGCAATCAGTCAAAAGGCTGAGGGGTGGGCCAAAATGATCGAGTGCTCGAAGTCGTCGGGCAGGCCGAGGTCGCGGAGGAGGAGCTTCTTGAGTCTTAAGGATGAGTCCGCGAGATTGGACTGATGGCGCCGGACTTCTCGTCCGATTTGGAGAGGCGGCGGGGGTAGGCGGCCTAGAGCTGGCGGTGGTCGAAGACGTGGAAGGCGTGGGGGTGGTGGAGGAGGAAGGAGCCGGCGGCGAGGGGGCGGAGGCGAAGGCAGGAGTGGGAGTCGAGGGTGGAGAGGGGGAGGGAGGAGTTGGGGTGGGAGAGGATTAGTGCTTGGAGTTTGAAGGTGGCGCGGATCTACTTCTCGATGTCCATGATTGAGTCGAAGGAGTTGTCACGGACGTGCTGGATTAGCCTGCCTTAACTACACGGGACTATTAGTCTCGTGTAATTCGAAAAACCTGCTACAGCAAAATCGACCATTTTCATCTAAGTTGTGATGAAAATGGTCGATTTTACTTTTTTTTTTGGAGAATGTCGATTTTACTCATAAACTTTACAAAAGGATTGTTTTCAAAAATTTATCCTTAAAATAATACCCTCAATGAATTTGGTCTAAATATTTTACCAGTATAATGATTAATTTATAGCCTGGGGCGGAGTCAAAAATTTTATGTTGGAGCCCAAGAATCCAAGGTAACATAAGTATATTAGCAATAAGATTACTTACCTCAATTATATTGGGATATTTTTAGGTTTAATTGTACTTAAATATCATATATTTTCTCCTCCGGTTTGCACATATATTAAAATACTATTTAAAACTATTAAAATACTATTAAAATAGAAATTATGATTGGTTAAAATAGAATTATTATATATAACATTAAATTCAACAATAGTCCCGGATAAAAGTGTCAAATATTGAGAATTTTCCGGGAGAAATTCTTTTTGTGTAACATTAGGCTAGTAAAATATCTAAGGTATAAAGTGCTGTCAAAAACAAGTGAATGTTATATTTGTGCAAAGTAGGGGAACCTATACATACACACACACACACGCAATTTTAAAAAGCAACTTGTGCACAGCTCTGCCACTGTTCATAACCATCTCAGTTAAATTACATCCATATCCTTATTAGTTTAGTTTTCCCCCTCAACAGTAAGGTTTGTTGCCACGGGTTCGAATATCGATATAGTTGCATCTTACTTACTAGGGGTATTTTCATAACAGGCCAATTGATTTGGGGACTTAATTTAAACATATTATGAATTTTTGGAGGTTTGATATACAATTAATGTTAGGATAACCTAGTAGATCACAGGATAAAGACGTGCCGCTCCGTTATAGGGGAGCTTGGGTTCGACTCCGATGTGCGCATCCTTTTCTACATGTAGCCCCCGTTTAATTTTATGTTTACAGTAAATTGTTAATTTCTTGTGTCAGATATTTTGTTCCTATGCAATTTAAGGCTTCGTAACTGCGTTCATAGACAACTGTGGTTGCAAAAAACCCCTAAAACTTATGTAGATTTCGAGATAATTTATATGTATAACTTTTTTGAACCCAGAGTTGCATACAATTATAACAATTGCAGTGGATGGGATTGCGTGCAAATGACACAAGCGTTGCTATTACAATACAAGAAATCAAACCTCCTAGCGCGAGGGGTAAACGTGAATAAGGAGGTTTGCAAAATAATCGCAATATTTAGCATAAACAATTCCATCTCTTAATTTATAATTTATCAGCAGAAAAAATCGTCATCAATTGCAGTGGATGGGATTGCGTGCAAATGACACAAGCGTTGCTATTACAATACAAGAAATCAAACCTCCTAGCGCGAGGGGTAAACGTGAATAAGGAGGTTTGCAAAATAATCGCAATATTTAGCATAAACAATTCCATCTCTTAATTTATAATTTATCAGCAGAAAAAATCGTCAT
>NC_033794.1:110526079-110526455 GCF_001876935.1 Asparagus officinalis | reverse complement strand
AACTCCAAGCCAACCTGGAGTTCTGATACCACTTGTTGGGCGCAGCGGACGCGGACAAACAAGACGAATGAGGAGAAAGAAATCAAATCAATAACCAAAACACAAGCACCACACAGCAAGACATCAAATTTACGTGGTTCGACAATTTGCTTACGTCCACGGGGTAAGGAGGGAGAGATTTCACTATAGAGAGTATAAATAGAGATTACAATCACTCGATAATCTCAGAAAATAACCCTAATAAAGGATCTCACAAAGCTCATAAATCTCTCACAAATTCTCTCTTTCAAACTGCTCAAAACAATGCTCTATCAGTAATAAACCCTAGAAACGTTATGTTCCTATTTATATCAAAACAGGAATCCAAAACCAATCA
>NC_033794.1:110524193-110525079 GCF_001876935.1 Asparagus officinalis | reverse complement strand
GACTCTAATATTCATATATCTAGTTTTTCGAATTCGAACTCGAATACTTGGTATTTGATAAATATTAATGAATATTCACGAATACTTATCGAATATCAAAATAAAGAAACAACCAGATCTGAAACAGAAAAATATAATTATATAAAAAGAAAAGAAAAATACACTTGTATATGCAGAAAAATCTTTAATTCTATCTTTGTCTTTTGTATTCATTTTTTTCCTTTTGTTAATAAAAAAGTGAGCAATCTACCAATCTGTAGAAAAAAAACCATAACAGTCTAAAATAGCAGTAGAAAAAAATGACAACCTAAGATAAGATGAGCTGTTTTCATGGAAGAACTTAAATCTGTCAAATTAGCATCAACTATGTCAAATTAGAGTGCATCAACGATGTCAAATTTCAGCCAAAAGCAACATGTTAGCTTGCATTTATTGTCATATTTCAGCCATTTAATTTTACAGACATTTAATGTACATCTTTGCATTTCTTCACCTAGCAAATTTAAGTCTTGTGCATCAAAGCGTTCAAGCCAACAACAATGTTCAAAACTCTGAATCTTTATCTTGCAAACAACAATAAAATCACGAACTTAAATCATCATTTATTGATATTCATAATTAAATAAACAAATAACTAAAAAATATACCTCATAAAATGACAAAGAAAGAGCGAATTTGTCTATAAAATGTACCCCATAACATAATTAAATAAACAAATAACTCCGAATCTAAAAAAAGTACCTCATAATTAAATAAATAAATAACCAAAACCAACGGCACATACCTCCGCCTCATAAAATAACTTAAAATATGATTTTTTTTAAAGGATTTTTATCGACAAAAATAGTTAATTTGCTTGCAAGAAAAAGAGCATTAATATCATTAA
>NC_033794.1:110519300-110523193 GCF_001876935.1 Asparagus officinalis | reverse complement strand
GTGTCAGCAGCTAAGGTAATTAAAAATGATGATCGAAGAATTTCTTTGGATCGACGAACAGTTCAGTTAACTTCTCTTCAATCTCTAGCGTGATATTTTCCCTCAATTTCTTTCGAATTTTCGAAATTAGAAATTGAAGGAGATATTGTAGCGTATGAGAGAGTGAGCTGAGGCTCTCTTTTATTCATTTTTTTTCCAGGTTCGTAATAAAAATATGTGACCGCATAAATTACAAAAATATAATTATATAATAGTAATAAAGATCAATGCCACGTGGACCCCGCGAGATATTGGGGGCTTTGGAGACCGTTTGATTGGATGTTGCGGTGTTTGCTGTTTTATCGAAGTATTAAATTAGGCGTGGGTTCGCTGAAGAAATGCACCAAATTCTACGAGACGGGAATCCAGAGACGGTTCACATGTGGAGAGCGATGGAGGCGTGGACCCCATGAACTTTCTCTGGAATATTTTCTGAAAGAAAAATGATAGGGGCACACCCCCAATCACAACCTTAATCACACCCCCTCTCTCATTTGTTACAGTACACCAGGTCTCATATGAGATTTTAAAATTTTAAAATCCTATATGAGGACCGATATACTGTAATAAATAAGAGAGTGGGTGTGGTTAGGAGTGCACCCCAACTAACACCCTTTCTGAAATTCAGCATGTGGAGTCACGCATCGTCGAGTGGGACCCTGTATTGGGACTTATCGAGATATTAAAATTTTGGATTAGTTTCACTTAAACCCCAAAATGTTGGAGTGTTGCGGGTTTTCCCTCCCTGTTTTATTTTGCTGAAAATTCTGCTAATATTTGAGCTATGTGACTGATCCTTTCAAATTTATGAAGACTTGAATCAACAGCTTTGAACCCAAGGAAAAAAAATCGAAACCCTATCAAGGAATTGGGGAAGTTATGATTAAAACCAAATCAAATTGAATAGGATAACCAAAATCAAGGGCACAAGGTTTGTTTCTTACCAGGAATCGGCCAAGAAGAAATTCGGGTGGAGGTAGAACCCGGAGCTGACTCACACGTGTGGTGGGTCTCAGGGGTGTTTTCGCATTGTTTTTGCCCATTTTCGTCTGTTTTCCACGTATTCGAGGCACGTATTTATACTCCAATGAGTATACGAGTATAAACTGCATCTACTTGAACCTCCAACAAGTATATGAAGTTAAACTGATTCCCGTAACTCCAAAAAGTATATGAGTATAAACTGATTCTCCACGCTCCAACGCCTTAAAGAGCTTAAATTATATAGACTCCAGTCAACGCACGAGTATAAACTGTGTTTACATCGCAACAAAAGGTCAACGCCGATCAACACGTCAACGATTTTGCCAAAATAAGGCTCAGAATAATTTTCAGATCAAAATTACCCCCTGGGAGTTCAACCGTAACTCAGATGCAAACTCCTGACGAAGATAATCAGTTCAACGTCGATTCGACGACGCGAGCTAGTTCAGATATCAACACTAATTTCAGTTCAAGATTTCGACAACGGTCAGACGATAAACGCAGCACCGGAAGTATTTCAAACTATTTTGACAAAATACTGAATAGGATGAAAGCTGAAGAAGTCAAGAATTGAAGGCAAGGCCTATCTGATCCAAAGTATTCAGACTCCTCGATAAAATACTGAGGAGGCTGAAAACTTTGGAGGGAGTATCTGTAAGCGTAAAAAATTACCTATATGATCCCGAATTTAGCTCAAGACAAAGAGGATACAATTAACGTAATCATCTGAGTCAAAGAAGATCATCCGATACCAAAAGAAAGCAACGGAACGCGCGAAACAACAAAATGAAGAAGTGACGAGATGCACGAAACGACGAAACGACAAAGCGAAAACAGCCCAAGTATCTCAAATTGGCGAGACACATAATGTGTCTCGACTTGAGTGCGAGACACACAATGTGTCTCGCACCCAGGGGCGAGACACACATTGTGTCTCGCCCACTCAGCCTCCCAACGACATGTTTTTTGATAAGTTTCTCGGGATTCGTGCATTCCAATGGCCTCTTAACTGCATTAGGGTTATCCTTAAACGCTGGAAAGTCGTTATTAACTAAAGATACGTTCAAATCATGGATTCCTATCCGCAAACACGGCGTTCGAAGCCTATAAATACCCCCCTTCGCGCATTTGTGAAGGGGACTGACGGGTATTGACGAGATCTGAGCTTTGAGGTGAAGCCCTGACGAATTGAGAGAAGAGAGCCACGATTTACAGAGAGAAAGGCGAGATCTTGGCGAATTCCTGTGCATAAAGAGAAGATTTCGAGAGATCTGCAAGCCCTCACCCCTTCCCTCGAGATCAAACGTCGATTTGATCTTAAGAAGAGTAGTAATCTCACCTTGCTGAGGTTATTTACTTCTGTTCTTGTTTCTTTAACGAAACAAGAACCTAAGCCTTCTTCACGATCAATTTGGATATGTGATTCGGTGGTCCACGGACTAACGCATCCCCGACGCAGGCAAATATCACACACAAGCAGCAACCGATAAATGTTCTCTGCGTGTGTTTCTAGGAGATTATTTGTTTTATTTGTAATAAGTAGTCTTATAAAAAGGCTCACTTTTTGAATCTGTAATTCGATAAACGAGTTGTAATGGGTTCAACAATGAAACTGATTTCCGAAGCAAACATTTATTGTCATATTTACTATTATACCTACTTTTCATCTTTATTAAATTCTACATTCATGGAGGGATTCTTTTTGTCATAACAAGTTTTTTGAGTAATGTTTATAATATTTTAACATCGGACAACTTAGGGTATTTTGTTGCTATTTTTTACAATTTAGGGTATTCAAGTGTTAGTGAGAGTATTTGTTGCTATTTTTTAAAATTTAGGGTATTTATGGTGTAGACTATCACTTATAGTAACTATTATGAAACTCTCTTCAGATTTAATACTTTATTGTGAAGCCCTTTAATATTTATTTTTTATTAGAAAATATCATATTGTAAAAAAAACTGTTTAAATTCACCTATCTATCAAATCTGTCACCTTCTTCTTCCTTTTAACATACATTCTCTTTCTCCAAAAGGCAAGACATAGATCAGAAGCTAAAAGTTACACCAACAGAGGCTAAAGTCAGATGATTGTGAGAGATTATCTTCATTTTCTACTAACTTTCTTTAAGTTCTCTTTGTTAGTAGTCATAGCTACTTAGGTTTGATGTGAAGAGAAAGGAGAAAGAAGAGAAGCTTTATTGAGGGGTATTTTACAGATAAGGGTATAAATTAAATCAGTTTTAACAATTTTAGCAACAGTGAGAGAGTGTTGTAATGAAAGGGGGGGAAAAAAACACTGTTAGGAGGTTTTATAATGAACTGTCAAATCTGAATTGGGTTAATTATCTTATAAAGTATCCCCGTCTTCACATAAGAATAAAGATGCATGGCAGCGTGTGACACTTATAAAGTCCTCAATGAAATTATAAAAGCATGGAGATTTTATATCAGCTTATGTTCACAACATTTATTCTCAAAAAAGTTTATATTTACACCGTGTAAGTATGGAATAATAATGGCGTTCTTAATCCCTCCACCTCTAAACACAAAGCATAATGTCGTATTCATATAACACTTGCATTTTCGTAATGATCATGTGTGTAGGTTTCCAAACTAGTCACACAGCAATTTTATTCTCTTGGTCATGACTTAATTTATTATTGTACCAATGATTTTGCTTGTTCTTGAGACAAATAAATTCTAGTGGCAACCAGCATTTGCATGCTTAATTTGTTTACAAGACAAGTAGTTGGGTGGTTGAACGATAGAGACTCATTGCCACACCTTTACTCTCAGATGTCACTGAATAGAAAAGTACAGTTCTAATTACTTGTTTTAACTTTTGGCAGCTATTTGATTGAGTGTTTC
>NC_033794.1:110506682-110518300 GCF_001876935.1 Asparagus officinalis | reverse complement strand
TTGTGACCTCCGTTGTCGGAGCTTGTTTGAATAAGCTATCTATTGTGATTTTTAGACAGCCTACAGTCTCAAGTCAAATACTAAAAATCATTAAGTAGGCTCAGAAAACAATCAAATAACAACCAAAAAAGGATTTTATCATCAACAGCCTCTCATCTCAGTTAAAAATGCAGAGGCTACTCCTTCATCATGAAGCCAACCAAGCTGAAGACCCCATGACTATAAAATATTATTCAATAAATAACTTGATTAAATTTTTGTTGATTCGTGCGGGTTGCATTCTATTATAAAGTCGAACATCCAATAATGAATTAAACTCGCTTCAATTGCATTTGAAGCTTATGTTCTAAATTTTAAATGGAATGCATTGTTCTTGTTGTTGTTTTTTTTTAATAAATGATAGTTTCTAAAGGTCGGTTTTTTTTAATACTTTTTATTTCATTATTATTTACCATCCTAGGCTACGTTATGTTCAATGCTGCATAACTCATCAGGGAGCTATCTGAGATAATCAGCTTCCAAATAAAAATTCAAACGATAAAAAAAATACCACGGCCAAATAAAAATAGTTTTAACGTCTTATGACAACCTTTTGAATTTTGTTCATTTTTTTTATATTAGACGTATCAGCTCCCGACAACAGAATTAATCAATTCTTTCATGGTCACTAACCTCTGAACAAATTAATTCCTGCGTTGATCAGGATCATTAATTAAACACTAATTAAAACTTTAAGAAAGGAGTTTCCTCTCCATTGACTAAAAATCTAGGAAAGTAGATTCCTCACTATTTATGCCATATTTTCGGGGGTTCTATCTGCAATTAAACCTTTTTAATATTAACTTTGGGAAATGCATTTTGTTTAAAGTAGAATATTTTCGAAGTCTTGCTAGCATATAATAAACGCATGCATATATTGGTTAAGATTTAAATATACATATCGTCGTCATCATTTCTTTGATGATAGATTAAGAATGCCATCTGCTTTCTGTCGATATCTCTTTATGTTGGTGAACAAGTACATAATCAAGCAAGTGCTAGAATCTTTGAATTTTGCTTTACATACTTAATCTCTAAGTTTTTGAGATAAACATACTTAATTAATAATTACTAAATTGACCCACTAAACTTTCTATGGTTTTTTGGTACACAATCACATAATAAGCTAAAATGAGACACTGATGAGACAGTGTCCCCATCAATCAGCATTATTATAATGCTCATTAAGAGTAAAAGCAAGGAGTGATCAGCGACTTTTTAATTATAGATAGATGTTACATCCTTGTTAATTTCAAAGGTTCCTCAAGGAAATTAATTAATTTGAAAAACCATCTTAATGGAGGACCCCCTCTCTCAAGTGAAGGTCCTGATTTTATGGCATAGTGGATTAAACCCTTTGTTTTACTTTCGGCGCTAAAAGCATGTACTAACCAAAAAACAATTTGTTTTTTTTTATTATCATCTCCCTTTTATCCCTTTTCCCCCTAAATTAATTGACTCAATTTTGTCTCCATTCGTGGCTCCATTTTTATCTCGACTGTATTATAGTGTTATCTGTGCCTAACTTTGCATCATTGAAGACAAGAAGATAGTGCTATGACGTATCATCTAAAGAATAAGATGTTTGTTTGATCCTGTCCTTCTATGTGCACGTAGACAACATGGTCATCCCTCGAATCCCTGAGGCAAAATATAAAAGCGGATGCTATAATTTTTGCTCACTTTTAATTTAAGTATTTTTGGTTTATTTTCTTATTAGAACTTATTCCTCAATTACACTTTGATTATTTATTTATTTGATGTTTGTTTGAATAGACTACACCAAGTTTAAACTTTTATGTTGATAGTTGAATTGTCAGGAGATAAATATAATCTAAATCAAATTTAAATTTTTATTTAATTTGGATCGGCATAAAATGGAGCTTGACCTGAGGAAGTACAGTGTTATGAAAGTGAAAACACTTGAAAAAAATAACATTATAAAAGAAAAATGAATAAGAAAGTCAACAAGCCAAGATGATTGATTTAAAGTGGGCTAAAATGACAAATATAGTTAATGAAAAACATCATAAACTAAAGATTAATGCTAACTCTAGTACAATTTTATATGATAAAAGCATCCACATATGTATATGAAAGCACTAAAAATAGTTTACGAAAATCTCTTCTAAAGATTCCTAATTTTACTAAAAAAATTAAACTATTCTATAACAATTCACAAAATATTATCTTTTGTTGCTTCTATTTAATTTTTTATCGAGTCGAGATCAATCTTTCTTCATCTTTATCTTTTTCCTAGGCAATTCAAGAGTAGTGTCTTCATTGTTTACATCGACTGTGATATGAGGCTGGAGCATGTTATCTTTCCTTGGGACCAATCATCTTTTGTCTTCTCGTCTAAATTTACAAAAATGTTGAATATATTTCTTATGTTCAACATAAAATTCTGACAATACAGACTTTGATTTTTTCCTATTTCAATAAGAATAAATGTTAATTTCATATATATAAATTTTTTTGTGCTTTTAATTTATTACTTAAATAAAGTTAGGAGCTACCTCTTTTTTACCTACAATGAATTCTTCTGTTGTGCATCCAATAAGAATTTCTGTTGTGTCATAATATTACATTTGCTATGTCTGTATCATTTTCTATGAGGATCTGAACTAAATACATTATATTTTTTATTGTTAATTTACTTTAGATTATATTATTAATATTTAATTTTGATATATTTATTTCATGAAGAAGGGATATCATTTAACATTGGTAGTACATTATCGACGATTCTACAACATTTATCATTTGGACACTTATTATTAACATCTATATCCACTTTCTTATTGCTGCCTTTGTAAATATAGAATCATTACCCAACTCTATTATAAATGGTAGTTATCATTATGATGCGGCATAATTATGTACCAAAATTGCAAGTGCACAATTTATCAAGTTATAGTATAAAAAGATATCGATCCCACGAAGAAGGTGATTTTAAGAGATTATTAAACTTGGTTCTTATATTTTGTGCGTGACAATTAGGAATAAAGAATAATTGTGATTGTATGAGTGGTTATTTTGATTTATATGCAAGAGGTAATAAATTGAATTTTAGAGGAGAGAAGGAAGAATTAAAGAATAAATGAAATCATAAGGCAAGAAATATGAATTAATAAAATCAAGAAATAAAACCAAAAATGAAAAGAAAATTTAAGAAAGTTAAGATGAAGGATTCAAAAGAGGTAAGAAATCTAGAATATAATCCACTAACCAATTTCAATTACAAAATATAAACTATTCTCTTTTTATCATATTTCAACTTAGATTTATTAAGCATAGATTATCAAACCATTTAAGGAAAGTGTAACCTATCAAATTATCATCTAAGTTAAAATCACTATTCATGATAAGAACAACAACATGATAATAATCCTAGAATTCATAAGCATAACCTATCAAACCATTTAAGGAAAGCATAGATTATCAAATTCTTCTTCTACCGATTAGTTCTCTAGTTGATTATCCTAACATGAACATTTTAAGTACAAGAGAATAATTCATACAATATAAAGGAAATTAGACTAGTTTCATATAATTCTAAACTTCCTACAAGAATTAAATTCACATCTTTAAGAAATAAAAACAAGAAAAAGAACTAATTACAAAATTAAAAAGAAAAGAAAAATATGAACTATGAACAAGAAATAAATCTAATTACAAAGAAAATAAAAATCTAAACTACAAAATAAATTGCAGAAATTAAATGCAAGAAAAATAAATCTACTCTACAAATTAAAGTGCAAAAAGAAATAAAAAAAAAAGACAAGAAAGTAAATCTATACTACAAGCATGAATTTAAATCTAACTAATAAGCAATAATAAAGAAATTACAAAAAAAAAATAAAAGAGAAAAGAAATGCAAACCTTCAAATTGCTCTTCATCTCCATCCTCATCATTCAACAAGAGGAGAAAGAACAAATTTAAAGAGGAAAAAATTATTTTTATTAATTGCAACTAAAGTTACAATTTTTGGAAGGCCTTCTCAATTAAGAGTAGCCCTCCTCTCCAAAAGGAGTTTACAAAATTTTCACACCTCTAACCCCTCACTCTCTACCCCTATTTATAGTAATCTTCAATGAATATGAGCCCTTGGATTTGTCTTGATCTCCAAGCAACAATCTCCACCTTTGAATTTGCTTTTTGGTTCTTCTTTAGCCCATATGATTTATTTGATTTTAAAGACCGGCCCATAATGGATTTGATTTTGAAAATCAAATAGACAAGCAAATCCGGCCCATGTTGTATGTCTGGTCCCCTTCAATTCTTGCAACACCTCTTTGATTTTTTTTTTTCCAAAAATTAACTCTGCACAGTCCGGTCTTCAATCAACAATGCAGCAAGTCCATGAGCATTTTGATTTCGGCCCAGCACAATAATTTCCAAATCCAAAACAATTCCGGCCCATTCACAAAGATTTTTAATTCCAAAACAATCCGGCCCACACAATAATTTATTTGAGCACAATTTCCTTGTGAAAATCAAGTGCTGCACACTTGCAAAATCCGGCCCACTTGAGTCTTTGGCCCATTGGAGATTGATTTTCAAGTTGCAAACAACCAAATCCATTCAATGATTTCGGCACATATGTTGCAGCAATGAAGTCCGCAGGTGGTTTTGTGATTTTTGCATAAAAATCCATTCCATTTCACTATTTGCATCCAACTCCATTTTTTTCTTTTGATGGGTTTTGGGCCTTCAAGCTCATTTGAGAATAAAGAGGATTTTGCTTCTTTTGGACATTTTGGCTTTTGGCTTCAATTGATCATTTTCTTCACTTGCTTGATGGGCTTCATGCTACAAAATAGAGAAGAGAGATTTTGAGGGGTTTTTTTTATATTTAATAATATTTATTTATATTTTCATTCAATTATGTGAAAACTAATCTAACAACAATTATTAATGGTATATTTATTCATGTAAAATAGATAATGAGGATATAAAATTGTAATAAAATGTGATTATCACATTATCTTAAAGGTACGCTACTGCGTCTGTATATTGGTAAATTATTCTTAGATTTAATTGTATGAATTTTAGAGTAGGTTTTTTAAGATCATACCTTTTTCGAATGTTATATTTGTTGTATATATTAGTAATTTGAAATTCTGTTGCATTTATAAAGAGTCTTAATGAAGATGCTTTTGTCTTGGCAGCTTACTCTGAAAGAGTGCTACATATTAGCTTTAAAATATAATATTTTTTACGGTGTTATATGGATGTTTGCTTGGTTTACTTACTATTCTTTTGTTTCTTCAGTAACTTATATCTTTAGGTTGATATATATTATTGACGTAATTTACAATGACATGCATATCTTCTCTATAAATTTGATATGGATATAAGGTGAATTTTATATTTAGCGGCCTTTAATAAGAATTTTAGTAATGATATATATCACCTCCATATTTAGAGATCTTGAAATCTAATAGTGTTATTACATCATTATCTTTGAACATGTCTTTAAGAATTGATCATTCATTAGTAGTCATACCTCTAAATAAAGTCACACGCAGGATCGTGATACTATATAAGAAAAAGAAAAGGGCGATTTTATATTTTTGCTTACATAGAGTCATGATATAGTAATTTTTCTTTTATCTTCCATAAAGAATGTTTTTTTGGTTGGAACAAAGTTATTCAATATATTCTTCAAGGGGGATTCAGTCAGTGCTTCTTTGATAAATATAACTTATGTTAGTGTTAATTAAAGTGATTCATAGACATTTCGAATTTCCATTTGAAATAAAAAAATATTTGATTCTTTTGAAGGATATCTCTAAATTTTCTAATAGATCTCCATACATAATTTTTTGTAACTTTTACCCTATAAATATTATTACCATTAGAGATTAATATTTATAAATTATAATCAATCAATATTAAGCTATTATATTATAGTCTTTTATTAGTTTTTTGCACTTTAGTCTTCTATCAATTAATGATACTAATGTATTTTTGCTGCTCTAACATATTGGTAAAATTATATGCAGCTATTTTAATTTATACAATGAATTTAATTTTAAATTTATCATATATTTTTAAAAATTTTATTTTTTGACTAGATATTTTTAATTTGTTGTTATTGCTTTTTTTACCAACATCAGCTTGACTATTTTTAGATTCTGAAAAAGGATAATAAACCTTAAATTATAAGTTACATTTATATATATTAATAAAAATATCAAATAATTACGCTGTTCTTTGTCAAGTTTTAAAATTTAAGCTTTTTATTTTGTGTAATTGTAAACTTTTGAGAGTATTTTGTCTAATTTTTAAAAATTTTTGTTTTTTTTTGTAATACTTCATGTAATAAACTGATACCACGGAGCTATTTCATATATTTTGTTAATCTTATTTAAAGTATTGAGGTATAGATAGTTTATAAGGTATTAGGATAGAATATAACTATGATTAGATAGATTATAATTTAAATTAAATATTTAAAATAGTACATGGTAATTTTGACTATGGAAAGCTTTCCCGAACTCATGCTTTTAAAGGGAGTATGATTTTTATTTTCCCTAATTTTTTTTATAATTTTAAGAATGACTTTGTCTCTTAATTTATTTGATAGATTTTGTAAATATCTCATCCACACTATGTATATTTGTAGGTCTGTGCTTGGGGCAGACATTATTTGTCTCATTAACATATTTGGTTTTTGCAGATATGCCCTTTATTTTGTAGACATTTGTGAATTTGATATTTAATAATTTTATTTAGATTTACATTTTAATTTAAACTGTATCATTATCTTCATACTATGTATATCCAACAAGAATTCATCAATTTATCAACTTTCCCTTACTTAATGGATTAATATTTAAATTCTAAGGGTATTTTTGTCTACTAAAGATTTTTACAAACTCGTACTTTTAACGAGAGTATGATATATATATATATATATATATATGGAAAAGTGAATCTAAGGTGACACTCTAGGCTCCCACCTGAGGACACGGCCTAGAATCACATCATTTCCTAAAAAAAAAGATACGATCCGCTCCGTTGAACTTGATCTACACGTTCTTAAACCCAAACACACCAATTTTGGGAGGAACCCATTGTGTTTTGACCATTCGTTGAGCCGTGCAAAAAGTTCTATTCATTCGAAACCGTTAAAATTATATATATATATATATACTGTTAGCCTTCTTGTTTTGATGATAATTTACAAACAATTTACTTCTAATGTTGTTTGTCTAGTGTATGTGTTTTTATATCAATTGTAGACAAACAACATATTGGAGGTTGGATGGATTGCGTTTCAACGATCAAATCCAATGGAGGTTGGCGGAATTGTGGAGTGAAGCCTATACAATTCAAATTGAAGATCCAAGTTCTAGCTTTATCCGTAAGTGTACCAAGTTGAGCTACATCGAAGATCAATCAAGTTGGGTATATTTAGTTTAGGTTTTATAATATGTGTGTTAGTACTTTAAGCTCAATCATATATACACACACATATTTGGTTTTTATATATATAGTTATATATATACACAAGTTTTGATTTATGGATTTAACAATCATTGTATACATATTTCATTAAGTCTATAAAATCATTTCATAGGGTTACAAAAAAATCATTTCATAGGGTTTTAAAACATTGTTTATGTCAAAACATCAAATTTCATGTATATCACATTTTTCATGTTTTGGACACACTTACAAAATACATGAGTTTTCACAAATGGGAAATTCTATTTGAGAAATTCTTTTTCTAACATGTTAAATTTCATGTTTATAAATGTTTTCCAAAGTTTTATCGATTTTGGAATTAATTTGTTATGATTATTTTAATTTACAAAATCAAATTTTTAATAAGCTTGTGTTCGTGCACATGTTCGTGTATGTTTTACAAAACTGATGCGTTTTTACAATTAGGAAATACGATTTGAAAATTTTCTTCGTTTAAATATTTATCATCATATATACAAATATTTTCCCAAGTTTTACTAATTTTGGAGTTGTTTTGTTATTTTCAATTTATCATCATATATACAAATATTTTCCCAAGTTTTACTAATTTTGGAGTTGTTTTGTTATTTTCAATTGAATTTATTTTCCCAAGTTTTACTAATTTTGGAGTTGTTTTGTTATTTTCAATTGAATTTACAAAACTGAGTTTTCTGTAGTTTTTTTCAGAAACTATATATCTTTGTTCAAGTATTTATTTCTCTCAACTGGGAAGTGATATTTTAGTAATTCTTTCTGTAACATGTTTATCTACATATCTAGAACCATTCCTCAAAATTTCATAATTGTTGGAGTTGATTTACTATTTTTAATTGATTTTACAAAGTTAAATATGTAAAATTACAGAATCTGTCAAAAACAGAAACTGTCTGTGAACAATGAGGTCGATCGCTACAGTCAACCGTGCTACAATGTGGTCGACCACCACGGTCGACCATCTGCAGTCCAGAGAGATATTTTGTAGTTTTGCTTTTCACGGTCGACCGTCACGATCGACTGCCGAAGTTACCGTTGCACAGTAACGATAACTTGCTGTTTTTTTGTTTTTTAGAGGGTTTTTGGGGTTTTTTAGGTTGTTTTCTTCTACCCTATATATACCCCTTTGCTATAACTATTTTCTATTATTAAGGGATGTTTTAAACAAGTTTTTACAAGAGTTTAAGTTTTGTTTAAGTGTGTGTTAAAAGTTTTGTTTCACAAGAAGAGGAGATCATCTTTGGTTTGAGCTTTCCACTTCACATCTTCATCTCTCTTGTTCTAGAGAAGTTATCTCAACTCAATTATCTAGCTTGTTTATATTTACATTGTTATATTTATATTTGCTAGACTTTAATTAAGTTTAATTTTATTTCTCTTTGTTTACACACACAACCATTGAGCTTATTGTATTTGCATACATTGTATAATTGAGTTGTGGGATTGTGTGACTTAGAGAGTGAGCCTGATGCGGCATAATTATGTACCAAAATTGCAAGTGCACAATTTATCAAGTTATAGTATAAAAAATATCGATCCCACGAGGAAGGTGATTTTAAGAGATTATTAGAAATGATTCTTATGTTTTGTGCATGACAATTAGGAATAAAGAATAAGTGTGATTTTGATGAGTGGTTGTTTTGATTTGTGTGCAAGAGATAATAAATTGAATGAGGAGAGAAGGAAGAATTAAAGAATAAATGAAATCATAAGGCAAGAAATATGAATTAATAAAATCAAGAAATAAAACCAAAAATGAAAAGAAAATTTAAGAAAGTTAAGATGAAGGATTCAAAAGAGGTAAGAAATCTAGAATATAATCCACTAACCAATTTCAATTACAAAATATAAACTATTCTCTTTTTATCATATTTCAACTTAGATTTATTAAGCATAGATTATCAAACCATTTAAGGAAAGTGTAACCTATCAAATTATCATCTAAGCTAAAATTACTATTCATGATAAGAACAACAACATGATAATAATCCTAGAATTCATAAGCATAACCTATCAAACCATTTAAGGAAAGCATAGATTATCATATTCTTCTTCTACCGATTAGTTCTCTAGTTGATTATCCTAAACATGAACATTTTAAGTACAAGAGAATAATTCATACAATATAAAAGAAATTAGACTAGTTTCATACAATTCTAAGATTCCTACAAGAATTAAATTCACATCTTAAGAAATAAAAACAAGAAAAAAAAACTAATTACAAAATTAAAAAGAAAAGAAAAAATCTAAACTATGAACAAGAAATAAATATAATTACAAAGAAAACAAAAATCTAAACTACAAAATAAATTGCAGAAATTAAATGCAAGAAAAATAAATCTACTCTACAAATTAAAGTACAAAAAGAAAATAAAAAAAAAGACAAGAAAGTAAATCTATACTACAAGCATGAATTTAAATCTAACTAATAAGCAATAATAAAGAAATTACTAAAAAGAAATAAAAGAGAAAAGAAATGCAAACCTTCAAATTGCTCTTCATCTCCATCCTCATCATTCAACAAAGAGGAGAAAGAACAAATTTAAAGAGGAAAAAATTATTTTTATTAATTGCAACTAAAGTTACAATTTTTGGAAGGCCTTCTCAATTAAGAGTAGCCCTCCTCTCCAAAAGGAGTTTACAAAATTTTCACACCTCTAACCCCTCACTCTCTACCCCTATTTATAGTAATCTTCAATGAATATGAGCCATTAGATTTGTCTTGAGCCCCAAGCCACAATCTCCACCTTTGAATTTGCTTTTTGTTCTTCTCTAGCCCATTTGATTTTCAAAAATAAATGAAAATCCAAGTTGCAAAATCTGCAGCACAAAGTCCATTCATGTCCGGCCCAATTTGATTTTCAACTCTATATCTCCATCATCCTATCAAGTCCGGCCCATTAGTCTTCATTTGATTTTTTTTTAAATAGAATAAAAATCCGGCCCACTTCATTAACTCTGCAGCAGCTTCATTGTCCGGTGCATTGATGAAGTCCGGTCTACATCATCCATTTTGCTTTTCCAATTATGCAGCACATAGGTCCGGTCTTGGAGAGCTTGTTTGATAGCTTTGGGCCTTCACACACAATGATTTCCAAAGCAAATCCAGCCATGGGCTTTGGGCCTTTACATCAAAAGCTCACTTGAAAAAAATGAGCTTGTGCTGGTCTTCATAAATTCTGTTTCTTTTCTTCTTTTCTTTTTTTTCTTTTGGGCTATCATTTGCTTGATGCTCTTTGGCTTCAATCATGGGCTTCTAAAATGCTACAAAATAGAGAGAGAATTTTGAAGGGGTTTTTACATTTAAGTAATATTTCATTTATATTTTATAATCAATTTATGTGCCAAACTAATCTAACAACATTATATACTGCTAATATTTATTCATGTAAAAGCAGATTAATGAGCGATATAAAATTATAATAAATATGATATTATCAAATACCCCCACACCTAAACTTTGCTATCCTTCTAGGCAAAGAAAATAAAAAGAAATTCTTACTCACTTCGCCAGGAATTCGCGCGGTTGGTATTTTAGCGCATACAACAAGCCTTTAAAACCCCCCTCGCCTAGGTTACCCTAGGGACGAGTGTAGTCTTCCGTGAGGTTTGCAGTGAATATACCCACAAAATTCGCGTCAACTTGCGCCAAGTTAAAATTAAGCTCAGTAAAATAACAGATTTTCCTTGTATATATTTAGTCATTCTAATATTAAAAGCTAGTCAATAATCAAGAAAATGTTTTATATATATCTCGCAATGCTAAATGCCGGCCTAGAAAGTCTTTATTCATTATTAGCAATACAAACAAAGTCAATCTATAGAAATTTAATAAAAAGCTTTTTGAAAAGCAAACATGCCCCATAACTCTGTTGTTAAATAAGCTTTCAAGTCTCTTGATCCAAAATTGTTTTTTCAAGCACCATATAATACAAAGACAAGAATATATCATATAAAAAACAATGCGTTTCAGTGTTATATATATATATATATATATATATATATATATATATATATATATATATATATTAAATATATATATCAAAATATATATATATATAATATATATATATATATAAATTATATATATATTCAATCCTCTAAT
>NC_033794.1:110480778-110505682 GCF_001876935.1 Asparagus officinalis | reverse complement strand
TTTCATTGTAACGATTAAAGTTGTAATGAATGCAGCAATGAATACAGCAACTTTTTCCGCAAACAGAGATGAGGTGGCAGATTTGATGAGCCGTTCCTTACTGAAGGAGGATCGGTGTTTGATGTCGAGCATTGGTTTGTAGAGGAGTTCTGATGTTGAGGCTTCGACATATTGGTGTTATTTTATTCATAGGTTGCTGACTGCTGTGTTTGGAGTATTTGGATCTGGTGGAGATGTTTCAGAATTTGGGTTGCTTCGGATATTTGGTTGCTCAGCATATGGTCGCATCGAGGATGTGAGATTTGATCTGAGTGCACATTTGAGATTCAGAGGCTTGTTTGGTTATCAGTTATTGGACTCTGATTTTATTCTAAGCAGGTGTGTCACATTTGACTCTCGGCAGGTGGAGAATGTTGATCAGATTATTGGGATATCGCAGCGGATGGAGAGTGATGCTACTCCACTTTGGGTGGAGATTACTTCACGTTCTCCAGATCATTCTGTATCGTTTGGGATTCCAGCTGAGGTGACACAGATTGGAGATCATGTTGATATGGATACAGATGATGAGTTTGTTGATTCGAGTGCAACTGGTGGACATAGTTTGGATTTGGCTATGGCCGTTGGTTCACCTCAGGTGGAGGTGTTTGGTTCGTTTCACTTCGAGGCCAGTGGGAGAATTATCAGGTGCAGATTTGTTGGTGATGATCGTGAAGGATTGAAAGTCCTTCTAGTTGATTAAAGGCCTTTGAAGACCATTTGGTGAACTACGTGAGGCTTGATTCCTTGGGCAAGAGGATATGTAGACAGTCATTTTTGATGCAGGCGGTTTGGTGAGTTGATACCGTCATTTGGAGATTATTCACATTCTCATTTGAGTTCCCGACTTATTGTGGATTGAGTCTGTTGTCGTGGTTTTGTTCCACTTCGTACTGGACACAACAAGTGGGACGTTTGGTTAGTATTGGTGTCGGCTCAGTTTTGGGAAAACTTCGGGGAGGTGGAGAATTGTAGAATTGGTGAAGAAATTGGAGAAGAACAGGTTTTGAAAGCAGGGAAACATTTTTGGTGATGTTCGGTCGATCGTGAGGCTAGGTCGGTGGACCGAATACGCGTACAAACAAGGGATATGAATCTAGAATTGGTGCGGTCGCCCGCCGCGGTCGACCGCCAAACCCTGTAATTATTTTCTGGGTTCTGTCGTTAGTTACGGTTGACCGCGAGCTTTGGGCGGTCGACCGTCGGTCGGATCTGTGCCTGGATTTTATTTTTTTGACACGTTTTATTTTGTGTTGATATATAATCCTAAACACGTTTTAGGGTTTCTTGGAAGAGCAATATCGGGGATATTTGGAGCATAGAAAAGAGTCTTTTCTGGAGCTATTGGTTAGGATTTTGTTTGAGAGATTGAGAGTTTTGTGTGAGAGATTAATTTGTGGATTTGTAATCTCTATTTGTACTCTTCTTCTCTATTAGTGAAAACTCATCCCCTTCTTGCCCGTGGACGTAGGCAACTTGTCGAACCACATAAAATTCGTTTGTTTGTGTTTGTGCCGTTATTTTGGATTGTTTTGCTTTCTCTCTCGGCATTGGTATTTGTTCTCGGGACCCTATCGGTTTGGCCGACGCGCACAACAACCCCTATCTATATAGTTGGTTATATCTTTTTTGGATCGCACATAGGCTCCTTTTTTTTTTTTGAATATTTGCATTTCTCTTGGCTCCTATAACTTTGAAGTACTAATTCCAATTACTTCTCCAAAACCAACTTCGTAATGTGAGAATATATTAACGTCCTAACTATTATATAGTAGTGCTTATACTTAATTAAAAAAAAAGATTTCATAAGCATACGAAACTTGGTTAACTAGAGAGGACAACATAATATCGCTATGTTTACTTCAAATTTCAAAACAATAAATTCTTCCTTAAATTTTCTGTTCATTGGTTCACAGAGCGAGATAAATTTAACTTTCTGCACATATTTCCAAAATTTCTTAATTTCGGGATTGATTTTAATCAAGAAAGTTACTTTATGCTAACATATATAACTATTAAATATTTGTTCTAAAACACCAGTGGTATTACTAACTACTCTTTCAATACTAAAATCAAGGATAGTACTCTTCGATCCCCAAGCATTAACTCTCAGATCTAAGATCCGACCATATCTGCCGAAGCCTCAGAATTTAATTAATTTAATTATCCTAAATTATTTGTAAACTAACCCATCCAAATTTAATTAATCTCATGGCCACTGTTTGCAAACAAATTTGATATGGGCTTTTAGATCTTATGAAGAATTTGTGGGCCCAAGCAAGTAGAACTTGCACGTGGCAATGGTGGGCCCACGAGTTAAGTTGGGTGTGTGCGCGCGGCTTTTGATGTGGGGGGTCCTGTTTGGTGGTCATCGACATAGGTTTTCAGTGTCGTTCTGTTTGGTTGGCTTTGGCCCACTTCGAAAAGTTTTCTTATGAACCTAGAATATAATCATAATTAATTCTTATTTGATAAGCGCACTCCTGGTTTTGCCAACTTTCTTTGTTATTTGATAAATACATTCATCATAGATATTCATGTCTCTATTATCTGCAATCTACATAAACTCACATTACCATTAGAAAGAGGTACTTACTTTATATTATGATAACATTGTTCCATAACAAGTTTAGGTATTGTTAGGTCATGACATATGCTTACATGTAATGTATTACAAGTAAAATATGATAACGCTACGAAATGCACTAATAAAATTGTTTGACAGGAGATATTTACTACAAGTTCCTTTTAATATTTTGACTCTTAATCGTAGTAGGAACACAATTTAAAATAATTTTTAACAACTCGATGCTCTATTGGAGATTAAACAGTCGGTAAAGTGAAAATTTTGGAGAAAGAAAAAAGTTTGATAAGAAAATCTGATGTTTTCTTGTTAAAATATTATAGAAATACTTTGAACATTATGTGACAACTAACCATTATTATATTCTCTTACTCGAAATTAATCCGGATGATTAACAATATATGAATTTCCCTCCTTTTTTTTTCTTTTTTAATGTCGCTAACAAAATCAATCTTTATATTATCTATAGTTGGCTTTCTTCTTTTGACTTGTTTTTACTAGAACATCATCCAGTTATATGTGTACACTTGTGTTAGAGAACTGGGTGAAGGTATCAGTAACACAAAGTGTAATTAAGAGTAAATATGACCTTCATCCCTGTTTCCCTCAAGCCCATGTGCTATGCTCACCCTCCCTCCCTCGTGCCTAGATTCTCTCTACGTATCCAAATATAATTATACAATTACAAGTCTCAGTGTTTTTTTTTTTCAAATATGAATTATAACAAGTCTATGTCAGAGGACAAAGCATTATCAAATTTGGATGATTATGGAGTTTCTTAACGAGTGATAGCTTGACGTCCTCCTCACGTGATGAAGATTGAAAGAGGGTTCTTCAAAAGGGTTGATTTTTTCCCTCCATTAATGTGTCATTCTATCCACCATTTATAATAATACTGTAGCTACTTTGAATCATGATGCTAACCACACATGGATGTGAAGATACGGTCACGTGCCTACTCAAATGATGCTTAAATTGTTCGAAAATTGAAACATCTTTTCTTCACTTTTGTTAATGATATATAAGGTTGCAATCATTAATTGGTAGATTGTATTATTATTATTTTTTTTAGAAAATACCAAAATTTCATTGAGAATTCAGAGCAGATACATCATTCTAAATTTTCCTTAACAAAAAGTGAGGACAATAATCCAGTCAACAGTTGAAAATCCTTTCTGTTGCACGAAGATGAGTAATAAGAGAATGAACTACATTATTTCCTTCTCTACGAGTAAATTGAAAGTGATATCGAGGAATAAATTGGACTTCTAATAAAATTGCTCCACATATGTACCAAATAAAGAGAAGCCTCCAGCGTGATGTCCTTACTCATCGAGCATAGTCTTCACGTCCGTCTCAAATTCAACAACCTCTGTTAGTATTTGTTGGGGATTCGAAACAATCAATCGAACTCTTGCCCTTCCGGACCTTGTGTTGAAAGTAAGAAAGTAGGAATAATATCACAAATAAAGATCTAACTTGCAAAAAACAGTAAAAGAGACGAACACACAGATTTAACGAGGTTCGGCAACGTGCCTACGTCCTCGGGAGCCACACCACACAATCTCTTTATTAATTGAAGAAGAAAAATACAAGCTCTCAAACAAGGGATTAATCTCTCTGAGATTCTCTCTCTCTTTGCAGTCAAAAAGCTCCTTTTTTGATGTAATACAAACCCTAAAATCGTATGGGGTATATATATAATCCTGGATGAAACAGATTCCTAAACAGAACAGGAAACTGCCAAATTTACTCGCGGTCGACCGACGCGGTCGACCGCCACGATCGACCGATTGCAAAAACCCGAGACCAGTTTACTTACAGGGTTTTGGCGGTCGACCGCCCCGGTCGACCGCGACCTGATCCAGGCTCTCCCAGCTCCTGTGCACGTTCGCGGTCGACCGACCCGGTCGACCGTGGATCTGTCTGCTCGTTTTCTTGTCCTTTTGATTTCAGCTCTTGTCTCGAACTTTGGGTCTACACCTTAGACTAACAATTTAAAGTTGAAGGTATATAGCATTAGCAAAATCTTTAATATTTTCCGCTTAAAGAGTTTATTACTCTACGCGAAATTTTTGGAGGGTTGCTTCTCGGAGGAACTTTCCGTCCTCAACTAGCGAGCGTATAAAATGGTATTTGACGTCGATGTGTTTCGTTCTGGCATGATATACTGGATTCTTAGCAAGATGTATAGTGCTCTGGCTATCACAATAAAGAACTCATCTCCTTTGCTTCAGATCCAACTCTTCCAAGCACCCGTTCAACCAGATCATCTCCTTGCTTGCTTCAGTCACCGCGACATACTCAGCCTCGGTTGTAGACAAAGTCACAATCTTCTGCAAACGTGAGACCCAACTCACTACTGTCGACGCTAAGGTATAAACATACCTCGTGGTGCTTCGCCTCGTATCATGATCACCGGCGAAGTCCGCATCCACGTATCCTTGCAGGACCAATTCCTTCCTCCTGAAACATAGTGGCTTGTTCGTTGTCCCCCTCAAGTACCGCATTATCCACTTCACGGCCTCCCAATACTGCTTTCCTGGATTGCTTATAAATCTGCTCACAACTCCCACTGCATGGGCGATATCCGGCCTCGTGCAAACCATCGTGTACATGAGACTCCCAATGGCCGAAGAATATGGCACTCTGCTCATATGCTCTCTATCTGTATCTGTCTTAGGCGATTGCTCCTTAGATAGCTTGAACTGACTTCCAAGGGGTGTGCTAACAACTTTATCATTCTGCATGTTAAACCTCTGAAGTACCTTCTCAATGTATTCAGCTTGGCTCAATCTCAATGTCCCTTCAGCTTCATCCTTACTGATTCGCATCCCTAGAATTTGCTTCGCTGCACCCAGATCCTTCATTGCAAATTCCTTTGCTAGTTGTCTCTTCAAACTGTTTATCTCTTCTAAACACGGTCCTGCTACCAACATGTCATCAACATATAATAACAAAATAATGAAGCTGGACTCGAACCTTTTGAAATATCAGCAATGATCCGAATTGCATCTTCTGTAGCCATTGTTCTGCATGAAGTTATCAAACTTCTTATACCACTGTCTCGGAGCCTGTTTCAAACCATATAAGCTCTTCTTGAGCTTGCACACCATCTTTTCCTTTCCTTCTTCAATGAAGCCAACAGGTTGCTTCATGTAGATTTCTTCATCCAAGTCACCATGAAGAAAGGCAGTCTTCATATCTAACTGCTCAAGGAAGAGGTCCTCTGCAGCTATCAAACTCAACACTACTCTGATGGTTATGAGTTTTACAACAGGGGAAAATATCTCCGTGTAGTCTACTCCTTCCCGCTGTTGAAACCCCTTCATGACTAATTTGGCCTTGAATCTCTTGCTTCCATCACTCTCCTGCTTGACTCGGTAGACCCATTTATTGTGCAAGGTTTTTTTCTGTACAGGTAGCTGGGCTAACTCCCATGTCTCATTAGTGAGTAGAGAATCCATCTCCTCCTGCATCGCATGCTCCCACTGCTGAGATTCACTCACTTGCACTGCCTCTTCATAACACTCCGGCTCTCCGCTATCTGTTAAGAGTAGATAATCAAGTGACGAGAGGTATTTGAGATTTGGTTTGGGTACCCTGGATGACCTCCTAAGCTCCACGCCCTGGGTAGTAGCTTCTGCACCTCTAGTCTCCCCCGTTCTACGGTCAGAACTGACATCGTCGCCCCCATCTGGAAGTTCCTCCAAATCCATGTACTCGGATCCACCTGTATCCGTAGTGCTGCTCCCACTGCTTTGGCTATCCTTGGCATTGTCCCTGTCCTTGTACATCACCTCCTCATTGAATATCACATCCCGGCTCCTGATGATCTTCCTGTTCTTTTCATCCCAAAGGTGATACCCGAACTCATCAATGCCGTATCCAATGAATGTGCACTTCTGTGACTTAGCTTCTAGCTTGTCCCTGATATGGTCACTAATATGAACATAAGCCACGTAACCAAATACCTGCAAGTGTGAGAGATTTATCTTTTTTTTACTCCAAACCTCCACTGGAATCCCAAAATCTAATAGAACTGATGGCCCGTGATTAATCAGGTAGGCTGCCGTATGCACCGCATCCGCCCAAAATGTCTTAGGCAGACCTGCATGTAGTCGCATGCTCCGCGCACGCTCTGTCAAAGTCCTGTTCATTCTCTCTGCAATGCCGTTCTGCTGCGGCATCCCTGGAGTAGTCCTATCTAAGTGAATCCCATTCGTAGCACAGAACCTCTTGAACTCCTCCAGCTCATATTCTCCACCATTATCTGATCTCAAGCACTTCACCTTCAGATCTGTCTCGTTCTCGACCATGGCCTTCCACTTCTTGAAGATTTCGAACACCTCTGACTTGTGCTTCATGAAGTAAACCCACACCTTCCTCGAGTGATCGTCGATAAAGGTGACGTAGTATCTCGAACCGCCAAAAGAAGACACACTGGCTGGGCCCCATACATCTGTATGAATCAACTCTAGCTTCTGAGCCTTAGGTGACCTTCCACCCTTCTGGAAACTAACACTCTTCTGCTTCCCAAAGATGCAGTCTTCACAAACCCCGACTTCCACGGTGTCGATCCCGGTTAGCTTTCCTTGTGAATGTAGAATTTTCATCCCCTTCTCGCTCATGTGTCCCAGCCTGTTGTGCCACAGATCTGTACTCTTCTTGCCAGCTACAATTGCGAGGGTGTCACTCGCATGTAAAGTGAGGTAGAGAGTTCCTGTTTTATTGCCTCGGGCAACAACCATAGTACCGTTGGAGATTCTCCACGAATCCCCGGTGAATGTCGAAACGTAGCCTTCTGCTCCAAGCTGTCCCACCGAAACAAGATTCCTCTTCAGCTTTGGCACGTGTTTCACGTTCTTCAAATTCCACTTAGAGCCCTTTATCTGTATCTGAACGTTGTCCTTTCCAACAATATTGCAAGGTTCATTATCCCCCAAATATACTTTACCAAAGTCCCCTACTATATAGTTCTGAAGTAGTTTCCTATTAGCAGTGGCGTGGAAAGAAGCTCCTAAGTCGATGACCCAAGAATCAGAATCGCTATCCATAGCAAGGATCAAGGCATCCTGCACGATATGAGCCTCCTGCTCACCCGCATCATTCTTTGGTGCTTTACAGACCGAAGACATATGGCCCTCCTGGCCGCAGTTCCTACACTTCCCTTTGATAGACCTAACCTTCGAGTTCGGCCCCTTCTTTACTGATTTCGACTGATTCTTGTTCTGGTTCCCTTTCTTCTGGCTTCTGCCTCTCTGCTCGAAACTTAGGGCTGAACCTGAACCTTCTGATTCGGACGATTTCCTTCTAACCTCCTCGGATAGAATCATGCTAACAACCTCATTCAGCTTCAACTTCTCTTTCCCCGCTGAATTGCTGATTGCCGTCACACAACCTGCCCAACTATCCGGCAACTGTGATAGTAGTAGAAGGGCCTGCACTTCATCATCGAACGTGATGTCCACGGAAATAAGTTGATCAACAATCGTGTTGAACTCGCTGAGGTGCATCGTGAAGGACCGTCCTTCTGCCATCTTGAGGTTGAAAAGAGTTTTGACTAGATGCACCTTGTTTGCTGCCGACGATTGCTCGTACATTTCCGCGAGCGCTTCCATAAGCCCTACCGTCGTCTTCTCCTTCAGAATATTGTGGGCTACTGATTTGGCGAGCGACAACCGGATTTGCCCTAGAGCCTTCCTATCCAGTACCTCCCAATCACCATCTGACTCCTCTTTCTTCTTTCCCTTTTCCTTGCCCATCAACGGACGATACAAGTCCTTCTGATACAGATAGTCCTCCATCTGCGACTTCCAGTAGGCGAAGTCTGAACTGTCAAACTTCTCGATCTTTGATTTGCTTTCCTCTGCCATGGCTTTCACACAAATTGCTGAACGAAGCTCTGATACCAGTTGTTGGGGATTCGAAACAATCAATCGAACCCTTGCCCTTCCGGACCTTGTGTTGAAAGTAAGAAAATAGGAATAATACCACAAATAAAGATCTAACTTGCAAAAAACAGTAAAAGAGACGAACACACAGATTTAACGAGGTTCGGCAACGTGCCTACGTCCTCGGGAGCCACACCATACAATCTCTTTATTAATTGAAGAAGAAAAATACAAGCTCTCAAATAAGGGATTAATCTCTCTGAGATTCTCTCTCTCTTTGCAGTCAAAAAGCTCCTTTTTTGATGTAGTACAAACCCTAAAATCGTATGGGGTATATATAGAATCCTGGATAAAACAGATTCCTAAACAGAACAGGAAACTGCCAAATTTACTCGCGGTCGACCGACGCGGTCGACCGATGGTCTCGCGGTTGACCATCACGGTCGACCAATTACAAAAACCCGAGACCAGTTTACTTACAGGGTTTTGGCGGTCAACCACCCCGGTCGACCGCGACCTGATCCAGGCTCTCCCAGCTTGTGTGCACGTTTGCGGTCGACCGACTCGGTCGACCGTTGATCTGTCTGCTCGTTTTCTCGTCATTTTGATTCCAGCTCTTGTCTCGAACTTTGGGTCTACACCTTAGACTAACAGTATTTGTTTGTAAAAACAAGATAGCCTCACATCGGATATTTAAGCATTTTTTAGAGGTTTAAAAACATTTAATATTTATTGGGATTTGATAGATAGATCAAAATATAGGATTCTAAACCTGCGCGCGGGTAGCACGAATAATGCGTGATTTTGACGCGATTAATTATTACACAAACTTAGCATATATTCATATATATATATATCATATATATATATATACTATATCATATATATTATATGAATATATGAGCAGCAATTCTGTGTGGTCAACTTACAGGGGCATAGAAAAATTTAGATCCACCAAACTTTTTAGCACTCATATTACCTAGAGATCCTTGCATGATGGATGAAAATATTTTTTATATTAATAAATCGGAATGAAGTGGCTAGGAAGTTTGGGTGGGACATCAACTTAAGTGATAGGAGTCTTATATATATATATATAGTATATTATTAGTATAATATAGTATATATATAATATGATATAACGTATATAGATTTTAGATGATAATATATATATATATAATTATATGATACTAGTATATTATATATATATATATATATATATATATGATATATATATATATATATATATTAAATATATATATATATATAATGCTTCTCTTTTTTTAAGATATGTTTTGAAAAGTTATGACTGTTGAAAGCATCTTTTCAAAATTATAAATAGTTTCTATTTTCAGATATCTAAACTTCAAAACTTTCTCAAAACTTTTTTCTCAAAAAGATCTGCAATACTACAAATTTATTTCACAAAGAGTTAGTGGATTTTTTTTGAAAAGTTATGACTATTGGAAGCACATTTTCAAAACTATAAATAGTTTCTAATTTCAGATATTTAAACTTCAAATCTTTCTCAAAACTTTTTTCTCAAAAAGATCTGCAATACTACAAAATTATTTCACAAAGAGTTGGTGGAAAATTTCAGATTTGCTTGCTAGAATTTTTAATTTTTCTGTTGTATCCTGAAAAGAAAATTTGTATTAACCCGAAATAAATTTGAATATCAAATGAGGCAAATATTTTTCGTTAAAGTGTTTCACGCCTCAGAAATTCTTTCTCCTCGGTTATTTTTCTAACAGCCTCGTGTCCCAAGTAACGAGCAAATTTAACTCCTTGAAGCCAAGCAAGTGCTTCGACCACAGGTATAGATAACTAGAAAAATGATAGGGGCACACCCCCAACCACACCTCCAACCACACCCCCTCTCTCATTTGCTACAGTACACCGGGCCCCACATGAGATTTTAAAATTTTAAAATCTTATGTAAGGCCCGGTGTACTGTAGCAAATGAGAGATGGGGTGTGGTTAGAGGTATGGTTGGGGGTGTGCCCCTAGTGTCACCCACATAACTAATGGATGCTATAATTGAATTAAGCAGCGAGTAGGGGCCACTTAGATTGAGTATCCCTTGTGGTTAAAAGTTGTGGAAAAAGAGTAAACATCCAGTTCTTCAAGCTTGAAGCACGAAGAAAGATCTCACCACAAGTCTTTCTCACGTGCACAGAGACCGGAAAGCTATTGGCATGACAAATTCTTCACCGTTGGCAAAGAGGTAGAAGGTAGATCTGAAGGAATCTTAGCCTAATTGTAACTATTATAGTATATTAAAGTATATCAATAGGAGTTATGCTTTTACCCCTTGAGCGGATAGGTGGTTTGCCCTTCTCCTTTTTAACCGTTGGATGATCAATCAAAAGGTGAGTTGTCATCTTTATGCCAGAAGGATTAACTAGCTGCGTTGCTAAGTAACTTCGATTCCTTACTACCATACTTTATCAAAATGACTACAAAAAGGTTCCAATAACTGCACCCAAAGTTCTAAGTTGCAACGACAGATGATAATTTTATACTCCTAACAATGATTCAATTAGTCATATCATCTTTTTTTTTTCTTTTAGTACAACATTAAATCTTTTTTCTTGTCCTTGATATTACAGATTTATGAAGTTTTTTAATAAAATTATCATATAATCTAATCTGGTGGAAGGATGATGGGAGGTGTGTTTACAGAATCCTTTTACTAGAAAGGAGACAAAAAAAAAAAAAAAACCACCGCATGTTATCGGACAGTTAGGAGGTTTTAATATGGCTCTTCTAATCTTGGGTTCAGTTCCTGACTGGTTATAAATAATAATAATAAAAATAAAGAGAGAAAGAAAAAGATCTTCAACACTTAGGGCCCGTTTGGATAATGGAAGTATTAAAAGTAAGAAGTAGGTTATAGAAGTAACTTTCAAATCTATGAAGTAGGAAGTAGTGGAAATAACATTTTTTTGTTTGTTTCATATATTTTTAGAAGTAATGGAAGTAGAAATTCTTCCTCTTCATTTACTTTTTTTGTTTGGATAACATTTGGAAATATTATTAGAAAGTAATTTTATCAATGAAAAGTTGTTAGAAGTAACTAATAAAGAAAATATTAATAAAAAAATTATTTATGTCATAATTAATATGCATTTTAACTACTTCCGAGCTACTTCTGAGTATTGAGGATTGGAAAAATATTTTGGAAGTAAGGATGACACGTAGGCGCCACATAAGCATTTAGGGAAGTATTGGAAGTAAGTTTTTCAGAGAACCAAACACACTTTTTTGCTTGGAAATAGCAGAAGTAGCCTCTACTTCTTTTACTTCAGCTACTTCACAATTACTTCCGTGCAAACAAACAGGCCCTTAGCTGCTTGCTGAGCTAGCTTCCCATCATATCCGGAGAAGCTATGTAACAATTGAAAACTGAAACACAATATGGAAATATAATGACCAACGTGTTAGGATTCAAGACATCCCAGCAAAAACCTTTAACTCAAATTCAACAGATACTGTTAATGCGTTTAAATCACATCTCTATTCGGGTGCAAAAAAAAAAAAAAAATCACTGCCATGAGATTTCACAAGCGAACAAATTTTCACTGTACACCCAAACCAAGTTTTAATTACCAAAATCGATCCATTTTTTTTAATTACCAAAATTGACCCATTTTATGCCACGTAAGCTTGATCTCATTTCCTAATTAGTCGGGGTTGCCAACCCCGACTGTTTAGGAGTTATTAAACCCCAATTAGAAGCCTTAAACCCAATTTTAATGCCCTAAACAGTCGGGTTTGCTAACAACGACTAATTAAGAAATGTGATTAAGCTTACGTGGCATAAAATGGGTTGATTTTGGTAATTAAAAAAAAATGGATCGATTTTGGTTCTACCGTGAAAATTTGTGCATGAGCCCAAGTTGAAATTGCAAATTAATCCAACTTAAAGAACAATGTAATCTATGCCCTATTGACAAAGCAACAAACAAACACAGTACAGGTGTTGCGGACCGAAGCTGATTAAATCGTGCTCGTCATTTGAATTGTACTTGAAGTTGGAAGAGGCGCAAATCTAGATCTAAGTAACTTTGCACATTCACGAGTTACTACCCCCCAATTAAGCAAAGAATAATAACGATCAGACGCTCTCTTTCTAAAAGCTGGCGCCCGGTGAATCTTGGTCACCTTTACCTTGTTTTCCTCTACGAGAGATTGTCACGCTGTCATGGGTTCTCTTCCCCATAACCCCAACTCCACTTCCATGAACATGCCTTGTGTCTCGAGACACCATGTTACCCGTGAATTTTAAGTTAAATATAATTAACCGCATCACTCTCCTCATCTTCTTGCTAATAAACAAATCTTAAGGCTTGGGTCACCGTTGCCATCATCATCATCATCCATATTATTCCATTTTCTCCCCGGCCCTCTCATGGCCCCAGCTGTTGTTCTTGGATCCGGAGATTCTGGGCCTGCTTTTGTACTACCCCCCCATATAAAATCTCCTTAGCACGCACCGCATTGTGAACTATACACAAGCTCATGTCGTCTCTCCCTCCTCCTCCACCCTTCTACGCTTAATTAAGGCGACCACCTCGCCAGCTCTCGGAGAAAGGGATGCCTATGAAACAGGTCACACGGGCAATAATAGCCCTCTTCTACCTCCTCCTCCTCCTCTCGTTTCCTATTGCTCTCCTCGCCGTAAACCCACAAGGCGAGGCTCTGCTCGCATGGAAGCGGACCTTCAACGGGTCGGTCCAGGCGGTATCCGACTGGGACGGGTCCGACCCGACTCCTTGCCGGTGGTTCGGAGTCAAGTGCGACGCCAGAAGCGACATTGTGGAGCTCAGCTTGGAGCACGTCGATCTTTTTGGTCGGATGCCGACCAACTTGAGCGCGCTCGGGTCCTCGCTCACGAGCCTAGTACTCACCGGGACGAATCTGTCTGGTCCGATACCGCCCCAGCTGGGGTCGGACCTTCCCCTACTGAACCTGCTCGATTTGAGCAACAATGAGCTCACCGGGGAAATACCAGGGGGGTTGTTTCGCCCGGGAAGCAAACTGGAGAGGCTGCACCTGAACTCGAACATGCTCGAAGGTGAGATTCCCGTCACCATCGGCAATCTTACCGCGCTCAGGTGGCTGATTCTGTACGACAATCAGCTCGCCGGGAGAATCCCGGGCAGCATTGGACGGCTTAGCGGCCTACAAGTGTTTCGCGGCGGAGGCAACAAGAATTTACAGGGAGAGTTGCCGCGGGAGATCGGAAACTGTTCGAGCCTGGAGATGATCGGTCTCGCTGAGACCAGCATCTCTGGCTCGCTGCCCGGATCGCTGGGACAACTTAAGAAGCTGGATACACTCGCGATTTATACTGCCCTCATCTCGGGCGCGATACCGCCTGAGCTCGGACGGTGTACTAACTTGCAGAATGTTTATCTCTATGAGAATTCGATCACCGGTTCGATTCCTCGCCAGCTCGGCGATCTCGCGAAGCTGCGGGATCTGCTGCTCTGGCAGAACAATTTAGTTGGAGCCATTCCAGCGAGCCTCGGAAACTGCAGCGAGCTCGCCGTGATTGATCTCTCGATGAACGGGCTCAACGGCCAGATCCCGTCCTCCCTTGGTAACCTCACCGCTCTCCAGGAGCTTCAGCTTAGCGTGAACCAGGTCTCCGGTCAGATTCCCGCCGAAATTTCGAACTGCCGTACCTCACCGATCTTAAGAGCTTACAATAAACCAGTCTCAGCACGATTCTGTGATCTCGTGCAAGCTCATCGAATCTCCGAATGCGCTGATAGGGAGAATCCCGGCGGAGATCGGGCGGTGCACGAATCTTGAAGCGGTTGATCTGTCTCAAAACTCGCTCACCGGATCGATTCCTAAAGAGATTTTTACCCTCCCGAAGCTCGCCAAGCTGCTGCTGCTTAATAATGATTTGTCCGGTCCGATTCCGGCGGAGATCGGGAATTGTTCGGGTTTGATTCGGTTCCGAGCGAATCTGAACAGAATCGCGGGCAAAATTCCGTCTGAGATTGGGAATCTGAGGAATCTCAGCTTCCTCGACCTCGGATCCAACAGAATCTCCGGAGAGATCCCACCGGAGATCGCCGGATGCAGGAATCTCACCTTCGTCGATCTCCACTCCAATCAGATCTCCGGCGTGCTCCCCGATGGAATCTTCGAGGGCTTGGTCATGCTCCAGTACCTCGATTTGTCAAACAACTCGATCATTGGAGGATTGCCTTCTGATCTAGGGCTGCTTACCTCAATGACGAAGCTGATCCTCGGAGGGAACCAGTTCTCCGGCGAGATTCCGTACGAGATCGGATCTTGTTCGAGGCTTCAGTTCTTAGATCTGAGCAAGAATTCTCTCTCCGGCGAGATCCCGGCGAGCTTGGGGAAGATTCCCGCGCTAGAGATCGGGCTGAATCTTAGCCTAAACGATCTGACCGGTCCGATCCCGGTTCAGTTCGCCGGTTTGGTTCGACTAGCAATGATGGACCTCTCTCACAACAATCTCTCCGGTGATCTCCACTCTCTGTCCAGCCTCCAAAATCTCGTATCGCTCAACATCTCGTACAACAACTTCTCGGGGAGGGTTCCTAGCACTTCCTTCTTCTCGAAGCTTCCGACAGCCAATCTTGAGGCGAATCCTTCACTCTGCCTCGCTCAGTGCGCTTCCGTCGATAAAATCGGCAATAAATCGCCGGTCGGAGCTCGAGTCGCCACCGCTGTCCTGCTCACCGCTGCGGTGCTTTTACTTCTCCTAGCCGTACTCATCCTGATTTCAAAGAGGGCACGTGGCAGTGGGACTTTGGCCGACGAGGAGAAAGGAGGCGATCTTTCTCCTCCGTGGGAGGTGACGCTGTACCAGAAGCTCGACATTGCCGTTGCTGACGTGGCGAGGAGCTTGACTGCCGGAAATGTGGTAGGCAACGGGTGGTCAGGGCTCGTGTACCGGGTCCACAACCCGGTAACGGGATCCGTAATTGCAGTGAAGTGGTTTCGGGTTCTCGGCAATATGGGGATCGTCGCATTTGAATCCGAGATTGGGACGCTGTCCCGGATTCGACACCGGAATATCGTCAGACTGCTGGGGTGGGCAGCGAATCATAAGACCAGGCTTCTGTTCTATGATTATATGCCTAACGGATCATTAGGGGGCTTATTGCATAATGCCGGATCTCCGGCAGTGGAGTGGGAGGTGAGGTTGGGGATTGCTATTGGGGTTGCAGAGGGTCTGGCGTATTTGCACCATGATTGCGTGCCTGGGATAATTCATAGAGACGTGAAGGCTGATAATGTTCTGCTCGGCGACCGGTATGAAGCTTGCTTGGCAGATTTCGGGTTGGCGAGGGTGGTGGACGATGAGGAGGCCAGGGATTCGTCGGCCCCGCCTTTTGCCGGTTCATACGGTTACATTGCTCCTGGTCAGTTTTACAATTTTTTGAAAAGTTCTTTACAAACTGTGTATTTGTTATGTTGCCATAGTTTAGATGCATTAACATGGGAATATTGTCAGTTTGACACACTGAGACACTTGCACACAAAGAGGTAGCAAATGCTACAAGGGAACATTTGTTGCAAGTGAGAAGGTCCAAACCGAGCTCGCTGAGTGCAACATGCGCTGCGTTAAGTTGGTAGCTAAGCTGATTTGGCATAATGTATATTGTTATAAAGTGATGTAGGTGAAGTACAGGAACAAAGATAACCAGAGGAGACCAAACCATCTTACTCCTGATAGCTTCAATATCTTTTGCGGAATTAATTATATTTTTTCTATAATTTGGTAGTTCATTTACACTTTCCATATAGGAAATGATAAATGCTTGCATCAAAAGCAACTGCAACTCCATTTTCTTTCAACCAAGTCTGATTGTATTCAACATGATGCAACTTCACAACAGAAAGCATGATTATGTTGGGTACTTCATACGGTGCAATCCAATTACGAATCTTACAATGGCATTGTTGAATGAATGCAGAATATGGATGCATGACGAGAATAACCAAAAAGAGCGACGTCTACAGCTTCGGAGTTCTCCTACTGGAAATCATAACAGGTCGCAAGCCCGCAACAGACCCATCATACCCAGAAGGACAGAGTGTGGTACACTGGGTCCGAGACCACCTCAGACTGAAGCGAGATCCTTCGCAGGTGGTCGACCCTAGACTTCAGGGTCGCCCAGATGCTCAAATACAAGAAATGCTTCAAGCTCTAGGCATTGCCCTGCTCTGTTCAAGCAATCGTCCTGATGATAGACCTACAATGAAAGATGTCGCTGCACTTCTAAGAGAAATCCATCATATTGACTCTCCATCCGCGTCGTCTAAAACTGGTAACGGAGATGTGCAGAAACCGTTATCTTCCTCCGGAGTCAATGGTTCCCCGCATTGTTTGTCATTGGCTTACTCGACTTCAGCGAGTGAAAACTTCAAATGATGGGGGGTATTTTGGTCGTTGTATATATGCGATGCTGTATTCCTATGACTCAAATATATGAGAAGGGAAGAACACCTGAGGTTGACATATGCATGTGGGAGGATTGAGTATCCCAAAAGCAAAAAATGAGATGTGGGGACGAACGAGCTGATGATTGAAACAGGGGAAGAGAATCAGGAGATTATATACGGAGGTTGCGAATCGAGTTGTCAGTGATTTTGTTAGGAGGATAAGAAAGGGGAGGCAGGAGAGAAAGGGAGGAGGGTGTTAGCAGCATTCCACAAACAGCGAAGGGGATATAGAGCCCACAGCTTAGTGATGGTTGTTCCATATAATTGTACAATTATTGATGAAGGTTCAAGAATGATGATAGCTTTTGTAGGGCAAGGTTGAATTGAGTATAAACCTTAATGAAGTGAAGATTTCGGTGTCAGAAACTATTCCCCTGTTTCAGATTAACTGTATCCGTTTATTTGTGCTGTGTTTCTGGGATGTGTCATTAGTTTTACATTGGCCTGTTTCAGATTAACTGTATCCGTTTATTTGTGCTGTGTTTCTGGGATGTGTCATTAGTTTTACATTGACCCAGTGTTGTAGACCCAAAGATAAAGGGGCTATGAAACATATATGTTATTAAAGACTAACTAAGCCCCCAACCAATCGGCCTTCATCTAAGCATTCAGAATGCATTTTATGTATCAAGTAACTGTCATATGCACTTAAATGTGTTGCTCGCAGCGGAAATTTCGGCAGCACCTTGGCACACAACAAAAAAGTTAAGTCGCAATAGGAATTCTCGTTTCACAAAAGAAACAAGAACCTTAAGCAAAATATCTCAACCAAGTGAGATATCAGCTCTTCCTCTCATCAGTTCTAGGACTGACCTGTCGAGGGAACCTAAATAAGTTATTACAAATCACACAAATAGCGAGACTCCCAATTTTACGTGGTTCAGCAAATTGCCTACGTCCATGGGGAGAGGATGAGGAGATTCCACTAAATCAAGGAGAATACAAAGGGTTACAATCTCACAAAACTCACAAACTAACCCTCAACCAAAGCTCTCAACTTACTCATAATATCTCACTCTCACAATGCTCAAAAGTCTCTCTAATATCTGATTACAACTCTCCTCCATTTTTGATGATTGATTCTAATCTACATATATATAGAAAAACTAAAACCAAAACAGACTAGGAATCCTAAAACAAAAAACAAAACAAATTAGGAATCCTAATAACCTCATGTTACCAAAATAGATTAGAAATCCTAATAACCTCATGTTACCAAAATAGATTAGGAATCCTAATAACCTCATGTTACCAAAATAGATTAGGAATACTGCTATCCAACAATTCTCCACCTCGACGAAGTATTCCCAAAACTGAGCCGACACCAACATGAGCACCAATGCGTCGTCTCACCAAATTCGGCTGTACCAATGTGGTTGCCTACGTACCCCCTCTTCCAAGGGATCAAGCTGTCCGTAGTTCATCCAAATGGCCGTCAACGACCTCAACAATCACGAATGTGCAACAAGTATCGACAATGATCAAACTTGTTGCTCGGAATCACCTTAGTGAGCATATCCGCCGGATTATCCTTCGTGTGGATTTTCACAATCTCCACATCGTCATCTTCAAGAACATCTCGAACGAAGTGATAACGAACGTCAATATGCATCATCCTCGCATGAAAAACCTGATTCTACACCAAATAGATAGCACTCATGCTATCACAATGAATAGTAACGAAGCGCTGCGATATACCAAATTCCTCCAAAAGTCCTCGAAGCCAAATAGCCTCCTTCACAGCCTCCGTAATCGCCACATACTCTACCTCCATCGTAAACAAAGCCACCGTCGACTGTAAGATGCATCTCTAACACACTGGCGCACGGGTCAAAGTAAACACATACTCCGTCGTAGACCGGCGCTTATCCAAATTCCCGGCATAATCCGAATCAACATAACCAATGCACAACTGTCCACCTATAGTGTCCCGCTCATAAACTAAACCAACATTGAGCGTACCTCGAATGTACCTCAAAATCCATCTCACGACGTACCAATGACCCACTCCTGGATCGTGCATGTATCTCGAAACCATGCTCACCGCTTGTGATAAATCTGGTCTCTTACATACCATCGCATACATCAAGCTCCCGACCGCGCTCGCATATGGAGTCTTCGACATCAACTCTCGATCTTCAACTGTCTTCGGTGAAAGATCAGCTGAAAGCTTCAAATGGGCTCCCAATGATACATTAACTGGCTTCGTATTCATGCTAATATGAAATCGTTGTAGAACCTTCTTAAAATAAGCCACCTGTGTCAAATAAATTCTGTCCTTCTTCTTGTCTCTGCCGATCTCCATCCCTAAAATACGCTTCGCCTCACCCAAATCCTTCATCTCAAACTTATTTGAAAGTTGTGCCTTCAACTCATCTATAGCAGATCTGGAAATAGAGGCAACCGATATGTCATCAACATAAAGTAACAAATAGATGTATGCACCTCCTTTCAACTTGCGAAAATATACGCAAGGATTAAACTGGCTCCAAGTGTACGAATGACCAATCATAAAACCATCGAATCGCCTATACCACTGTCGATGAGACTGCTTCAAACCGTATAGCGATTTCTTCAATCTGCAAACCAATTTATCTTTTCCTGCAGCTCAGAATCCCAATGGCTGAGTCATATATATTTCTTCATCAAGATCACCATGAAAAAATATCGTCTTCACATCTAACTGATCTAACTCCAAACCATATTGTGCCACCAAAGATAGCAAAATCCGAATCGAAGAGTGCTTCACCACATGAGAGAAAACCTTATTATAGTCAATACCTTCCTCCTATGCATAGCCCTTCGCAACCAACCTAGCTTTGAACCTCAATAGAGTGCCCTCAATGCCCTCATTCTTCGTGTATATCCACTTGCAACCAATCGCCTTCCGCCCATTTGGAAGCTCAACAAGCTCTCATGTATCGTTCTTATGAAGAGACTCCATCTCCTCCTGCATAGCTACCTGCTACGAATCAGCCTCCGAACTCTGCTCGGCCTCTCTGAATATAGTAGGCACCATCTCATCGATACTCTCCACCGGAAGTGCATACGCAACTGTGTCGGCATACCGTGCTGACACCCGTATGTCTCTCCTCTGTCTCCGAACCGCAATAGAATCCTGAACCTGAGCCGTTAGTCCTTAATCCTGCACATCAGTACTCGTATCCTCCGTGTCACCTTCGTGCTTGTCTGGCGTCACCTCAGTCGGCACTCTAATGGATACTGTACCATTTGGACAATGTGGAGCTGCATCGATCTCCACCACCTGCGATATTTCCTCCGTCGGGTCGCTCTCCACCTGATGAGAGCTGAGAAGCTTCAAGATGGAAGCCTCATCAAACGTGACTTCTCTACTCAGCACAATCTTCCTATCAACTGGATCCCAAAGCTTGTATCCCTTAACACCGCGCTTGAATCCTACAAATATGACCTTCCTAGCTCGATGTTCCAATTTATCTGTTCTCACATGTTAAAATACAGGGCACCCAAATAGCTTAAGCTGGTCATAGTCGTGTGCTAGCTCTCCCGACCACATTTCCATAGGGGTCTTCCCCTCAATCACAGATGAATGCAGCCTATTAATAAGGTGGCTCGCATATGTAAGTACCTCAGCCCAAAATATATTCTCCAAACCACTCTGTAACAATAAACATCGGATCTTCTCCAGTAAAAACCAATTTGACCTCTCTGCCACCCTATTCTGCTGCGGTGTATGACTAACCGTGAAGTGCCTCTATGCCATCGTCTCTACATAGCTGCAGAAAGGGGTTTGAAGTATATTAACCACCGTTGTCGGATCGTAACGTCTTGATCTTTCTCCTAGTCTGCAGTTCTAATCTCTTTTTCCACTTCACGAATATATCTAGGACTTTACTCTCTTTTTTTGCCATGGTGTACACCCAACATCGCCTAGAATAGTCATCAACGAACGTGACGAACCAATATCGACCACCAAGTGATGCAGTCTTGATGGGACCCCAAACATCTGTGTGCACGTAGTCTAGGATGCCCCTCGTCCTATGAATGGCCGTCCCGAACTTCACCTTCGTCTTCTTGCCAAGAACACAGTGCTCACAGAATTCTACTTTATCACTCTTGGCTCCCTTCAATAACCCATGCTTGTACAGCGCTTACAATGACTTCTCTCCTGTGTGTCCCAACCTATAATGCCAAAACCTGCTTATGTCCGCCTCTGAAATAGCCGAAGCAACCTGGCCAATCTCGGTGCTCCCCTTCAGATAGTATAAATTTCGACTACGGACTCCCTTCATCACCACCAAAGATCCCTTAGTAACCTTCGCTACAGCGTCTTCAAAGGTCACCTTGAATCCTTTTGCCTCCAAAGCTCCAACTGAGATAAGATTCTTCTTCAGGTGAGGAACAAATCTCACCTCCTTCAATTCACGAACTACTCCATCGTGTATCCGGATCCGCACAGTACCTATCCCACAAATGCTACAGGACTGATCATTTTTCATGACTATAACTCCCCCATCGAACTTCTCAAAAAATACAAACCAGTCTCGTCTAGGGGTCACATGATAGGTAGCGCCGGAATCAAGCATCCAATCTGATGCATCCAAGTGGTTCACCCCGGAGTAATCAGTAGAGAAAAGCTCGAATCATCGGAATCATCGTCTTTCACAACATTCACCTCATTGGCCTTCGGGCCCTTTTTCTATTCTCCTTCTCTTTGATCTTTGGACAATCTCTTTTCCAATATCCCTGCTCCTTGCAGAATGCACATTGGTTCTTTCCAAGCTGGTGACGACCTCTTGACTTTGACATTTCTCTATTACTACCTTTCGGATATGAGCTTCTACCTCTCATCGACAAGGCCTCGCCTGAAGTACTAGTATAAGAAATCTCCTTGTCCTTCCTCCTCAAGTCATAATTCGTCAATGCATTAGTAACTTCACTATAGCTGATAGAAGATCTTCCGTTCAACAAAATGAGCACAAAGGTGTCATACTCCTCATCCGGTAAGGAGCCCAATAAGATAATAACCTTGTACTCATCCGATATCTTCTCATTAATATTCGCCAAGTCCGACAACAACTTAGTATAGTTGTTCACATGAGCCGCAAGTGAGGTGCCTCTGGACATCTGGAATCTGAATAACCTACGCAGTAAATGCAATCTGTTCTCAACACTCTTCGTAAGGTACTTATTGTTGAGAATTTTCCATATCTTCATCGCAGATGTCATCCCAATCACATCATACTTCAGCTCCTGTTCCAAACATGACCTGATCACCCCACAAGCGTTCCTATTCATCTTTTCCCATATCGCCTCTTTATATTTTGATGGTCTTTCGTGGACCATGATGGTCTCCTCCAAGTTCTGAGCATTGAGCGTATCCTGTACGTCGCTCATCCACAAACCAAAGTTAATTTTACCGTCATACTTCACCACACTAATTTTGGTGTTCTGAAAACTAACTTGAACTGTACTCGCCATCGACTTGTTGCTTTCACCTTCTTCTCCCATTGTAAACTAACTCCAAGTTATAGAAAGAATCAAACTTTGATAAAAATTAAGAATTATCCAACTGAACCCTAGATCGGATTCCAAATAGATCTCATGTCCACACGAAGAAAGCGAAATCTCCAACGGCAACTCCTAATGCTATCTCCATCGAAACCTAGAACTCCAATAACTAAGCTCCACACAAGAATCTTCCTCCACCTAATTCCAAAACCCTAGATTTAAAATCTGGGCTCTGATACCACTTGTTGCACGCAGCAAAAATTTCGACAGCACATTGATAACACAACAAGAGAGTCAGATCGCAATAGGAATTCTCGTTTTACAAAGGAAACAAGAACCTTAAACAAAATATCTCAACCAAGTGAGATATCAGCTCTTCCTCTCATCAGTTCTAGGACTGACTTGTCGAGGAAACCTAAATAAGCTATTACAAATCATACAAATAGCGAGATAACCAATTTTACGTGGTTCAGCAAATTGCTTATGTCCACGGGGAGAGGATGAGGAGATTCCACTAAATCAAGGAGAGTACAAAGGGTTACAATCTCACAAAACTCACAAACTAACCCTCAACCAAAGCTCTCAACTTGCTCACAATATCTCCCTCTCACAATGCTCAAAAGTCTCTCTAATATCTGATTAGAACTCTCCTCTCTATTGATGATTGATTCTAATCTCTCTATATATAGAAAAACTAAAACCAAAAGAGACTAGGAATCCTAAAACCAAAAACAAAATAAATTAAGAATCCTAATAACCTCATGTTACCAAAATAGATTAGGAATCCTAATAACCTCCTATTACCAAAATAGATTAGGAATACTGCTATCCAACAATTAAGAATCCTAATAACCTCATGTTACCAAAATAGATTAGGAATCCTAATAGATTATGAATACTGTTATCCAATAATTGGGATATCAGCTCTTCCTCTCATCAATTTTAGGACTGACTTATCGATGGAACCTAAATAAACTATTACAAATTACACAAATAGCGAGACAACTAATTTTACGTGGTTCGGTAAATTTCCTACGTCCACGAGGAGAGGATGAGAAGATTCCACTAAATCAAGGAAAGTACAAAGAGTTATAATCTCACAAAACTCACAAACTAACCCTCAACCAAAGCTCTCAACTTGCTCACAATATCTCCCTCTCACAATGCTTAAAAGTCTCTCTAATCTCTGATTACAACTCTCCTATCTATTGATGATTGATTCTAATCTCCATATATATAGAAAAACTAAAACCAAAATAGACTAGGAATCCTAAAACAAAAAAAAAGGAATCCTAATAACCTCATATTACCAAAATAGATTAGGAATCCTAATAGATTAGGAATACTGTTATCCAACATAACCAAGTTGAGCGTGGGCATTTCTGTCGACCATGACTCTGGTAAAACGCAATAGAATGGTCTCAACTATAACTAAGACAGTAAACTAGGGAAAACTCAAGCTAATATGGTTCTTTTATATACTTTAGATAAAGAATATAATTCATAAGGTCTACTAAGTGAATGATAGATTGTTGAGTTCCTCTGTCACGCCCCAGGCCTACGGGCCCATTGGCGCGTGCAAGCTATGTGACCCACTGAGAACAACTCGATGTTGGCTTAAATCCACCGCTAAAATACTAGCACTAGTTGTTTTTGAGGCTTAAACCACTAAAATTTTTTCACACTAGTCCATGTGGAACTAAAGTGAGGGTGTCACAATCACCCCACCTTACAAAGATAACATCGTCATTATCACGACATGACAATTAGCATATCCTAGTATCACTGCCAGGCGATGTGGACTTTAGAGATGGCTTCTACGGACTTTAGAGTTGGCTCCCACCGCATTCCACACGGTGTAGTACTTAGTCCCGTATAACACTTAGCTCCACGCTTCTGACTGGCAACTGCTCTGATACCATTTGTCACGTCCCGAGCCTACGGGACCGTTGACGTGTGTAAGCCATGAGACCCACCAAGAGCAACTCGATGTTGGCTAAAGTCCACTGCCAAAATACTAGCACTAGTTGTTCTTAGACATTGTGCTTCTTTATTTAAGCTACTAACATTTCTTCACACTAGTGCATGTGAGACTAAAGTGGGGGTGTCATAATCACCACACCTTACAAAGAAGACGTCCTCGTCATCACGACATGATAATTGGCACATCCAAGTACCACTGTCAGGCGATGTGGACTCTAGAGGTGGCTTCTACAGGCTCTAGAGGTGGCTCCCACTGCATCCACCTGGTGTAGCATTTAGCCCCGTATAGCACTTAGCTCCATACTTCTGGCTGGCAATTGCTCTGATACCATTTTTCACGCCCTGGGCCCACGGGCCCGTTGGCGCGTGCAAGCCGTGAGACTCACCGAGAGCAACTCGATGTTGGCTAAAACCC
>NC_033794.1:110460305-110479728 GCF_001876935.1 Asparagus officinalis | reverse complement strand
ACCACCAAAGATCCCTTAGTAACCTTCGCTACATCGTCTTCAAAGGTCACCTTGAACCCTTTCGCCTCCAAATCATTAACTGAGATAAGATTCTTCTTTAGCTGAGGAAAAAATCTCACCTCCTTCAATTCACAAACTACTCAATCATGCATCCGGATCCGTACAGTACCTATCCCACAAATGCATCAGGACTGATCATTTCCCATGACTACAACTCCCCCATCGAGCTTCTCAAAAGATGCAAATCAATCTTGCCTAGGAATCACATGATAGGTAACATCGAAATCAAACATCCAATCTGATGCAATCAAGTGGTTCATCTTCGGAGTAATCAGTAGAGAAAATCTCGAATCATCGAAATCATCGCCTTTCGCAATATTCACCTCATTGGCCTTCGGGCCCTTTTTCTTGCTATTCTCCTTCTCTTTGATCTTTGGACAATCTCTTTTCCAATATCCCTGCTCCTTGCAGAATGCACATTGGTTCTTTCCAAGCTGGTGACGACCTCTTGACTTTGACATTTCTCTATTACTACCTTTCGGATATGAGCTTCTACCTCTCATCGACAAGGCCTCGCCTGAAGTACTAGTATAAGAAATCTCCTTGTCCTTCCTCCTCAAGTCATAATTCGTCAATGCATTAGTAACTTCACTATAGCTGATAGAAGATCTTCCGTTCAACAAAATGAGCACAAAGGTGTCATACTCCTCATCCGGTAAGGAGCCCAATAAGATAATAACCTTGTACTCATCCGATATCTTCTCATTAATATTCGCCAAGTCCGACAACAACTTAGTATAGTTGTTCACATGAGCCGCAAGTGAGGTGCCTCTGGACATCTGGAATCTGAATAACCTACGCAGTAAATGCAATCTGTTCTCAACACTCTTCGTAAGGTACTTATTGTTGAGAATTTTCCATATCTTCATCGCAGATGTCATCCCAATCACATCATACTTCAGCTCCTGTTCCAAACATGACCTGATCACCCCACAAGCGTTCCTATTCATCTTTTCCCATATCGCCTCTTTATATTTTGATGGTCTTTCGTGGACCATGATGGTCTCCTCCAAGTTCTGAGCATTGAGCGTATCCTGTACGTCGCTCATCCACAAACCAAAGTTAATTTTACCGTCATACTTCACCACACTAATTTTGGTGTTCTGAAAACTAACTTGAACTGTACTCGCCATCGACTTGTTGCTTTCACCTTCTTCTCCCATTGTAAACTAACTCCAAGTTATAGAAAGAATCAAACTTTGATAAAAATTAAGAATTATCCAACTGAACCCTAGATCGGATTCCAAATAGATCTCATGTCCACACGAAGAAAGCGAAATCTCCAACGGCAACTCCTAATGCTATCTCCATCGAAACCTAGAACTCCAATAACTAAGCTCCACACAAGAATCTTCCTCCACCTAATTCCAAAACCCTAGATTTAAAATCTGGGCTCTGATACCACTTGTTGCACGCAGCAAAAATTTCGACAGCACATTGATAACACAACAAGAGAGTCAGATCGCAATAGGAATTCTCGTTTTACAAAGGAAACAAGAACCTTAAACAAAATATCTCAACCAAGTGAGATATCAGCTCTTCCTCTCATCAGTTCTAGGACTGACTTGTCGAGGAAACCTAAATAAGCTATTACAAATCATACAAATAGCGAGATAACCAATTTTACGTGGTTCAGCAAATTGCTTATGTCCACGGGGAGAGGATGAGGAGATTCCACTAAATCAAGGAGAGTACAAAGGGTTACAATCTCACAAAACTCACAAACTAACCCTCAACCAAAGCTCTCAACTTGCTCACAATATCTCCCTCTCACAATGCTCAAAAGTCTCTCTAATCTTTGATTACAACTCTCCTCCATTTTTGATGATTAATTCTAATCTCCATATATATAGAAAAACTAAAACCAAAACAGACTAGAAATCCTAAAACCAAAAACAAAACAAATTAGGAATCCTAATAACCTCATGTTATCAAAATAGATTAGGAATCCTAATACCCTCGTGTTACCAAAATAGATTAGGAATCCTAATAACTTCATGTTACCAAAATAGATTAGGAATACTGCTATCCAACAAAATATTTATACAACCTTCATGTGTATTCTATATCTATATAGATGAAACTTAACTGCAGTGAGATTAGACTGGGCTCAAACCTAGACAAGAAACTGGTAGCTTCGTCAAACAAGTGTCTGTTTGGTTCCGTTTCATTTTGTTTCAATCTATAAAGAGAGCCCAACATGCAGCTCCAATGAATTATATTCTTTCAGAAAACTGTTTAATTCACTGCAAGTGAAAATGCAACATTTATTGTAAGCAATCTGCATGCAGCACTTCCTGTAAGGAAGCTGTGTCGAATCCTTTTTACAATAAACCGCGTCAAATCCATTTTACTTCCAAACATTCGCAGCATCTGCTGCGGCCATCGCGAGTACATAAATGCTGCATTTTTGCTGCTGAAGCTCCATTCCAGAGAACCAAGAATCAGTGACGGATGCAGTTCACTAGTGTTTCACCATAGTTGAATTGGTTCATCCTTCTGAGCAAAATAGTCATTAATTTCAGGGGCCGATAAATTAGCCACCTTAGGCTAAAATAACATGAGTACATGACAAACTTCAGTAGTTTCATGGGGACATACGCACTTTGTAGAAACTTCATCTTTCAGGAAATTGAGACGACTTTAAACACAAACTACTTGCAAATTGCAATAATCAAGAATTAGAAAGAGAGTGAAACAAACATATTTCCATGCTCTCAATCAGAAACTCTGAAATATGACAATAAATTTCTCAGGAATGAAACAAAAGGATTCAGGTTTCTTAAACTCCACAGCCTCAGACACTAAGGCATTTGGATTCATCATTCACTGCTTAGTATACACCGCAGAATTACTTTTCTAAATCATCACGGATCATAGCCCTAATACTAACCTTCCAGAAATTTCCAGAATTAATATTTGAGTTTCAGCCAAGCCTACATACAGGAATCAACATGCGGATCCATACTCAGAACAGTAAGACTAAGAAGAAAGATTCAAATGGTTCTGCAAGACAGGCATGAGAGATGCCGCTAACAAGGGGAGATGCGTGTGATGAATTGTGTCTTCAAAGGGGGGAGCATGAGGATTAGCACAAGAGAGGAAAGCAACTGACTGCCCCGTGTTACAAGATAACACAACGGATACATTACTTACAAGATGTCATATATCTCAAGGAAATAGAAAGAACGGATTAACGACGTAGAGTCTCCAAAAATTATAGAAACTCAAAGGTAATACACCGGAGGAAATCATGGTGTGATTCCATTTGATTGCTTGGATACACTGAATTGATATGTATACAACAGCTTTAACTAAAGAAGGAATCCAGACAAGATACAGAAGCACTCACCCTCCTTGACCTTACAGGAAATAATAAGTATTAAAGGTTTAAAGAAAATTCAATACAAATCTATTTCAAGGATATGGTTCTTTTTCCACCATCAAGGAGATTTTCTCAAGAGTAGCCATGCATTCGAGCACAAGATAGTCTTACACAAGCACATAGTCGAGCAATATGAAGATCTCAAGCTGCAAAAATGTCACATGTGCACAAAGAATCATCACCAAAAAAATAGTTGTAGAAGAAAGGAAACTAATAGAGAAGAACCATATCAACTTGAAACAATGAGATGGACAGGTAAAAAGCCAATGCCTTTTATTGACGTAGCATGAGAACTAATTGAAGTGTTAAAAGTCAAGAACACAAAATTACAGGGATGCCAATATCTCATCTCATATATGTATAAAATTCCAATGAAGAAAAAGAACATACCCATTTACAGCGACCTTGGTGGTTTCTCCAACAAAGCAGAGAGATATACCTCCTCCTTGGATTTGAATGTCACCACCCACTTGTGCTTTCTGTATCTAAATTGCAAGAACATATACATGTAATCATCCAAATCCTTCCTACTACAAAAGAACCTATCAATCCAAAGTAATCCTCCTGGTCTCAGCACCCGGTCCCAATCAAATAGGACAAAATCCAACAGCTGCAAGTCTACCCATCCATCAAAGAATACAGTCGTGTGGATCAAATCCATTGTGTTGTCAAAGAATGGTAACCTCTGGCTTAGTGACACATACAAAGGAATTAAGCCCCTTAATGCAATTGTCTCGCTGAAAGGAGCTCCAATATTAAGTGCTGTTGATATAATGGTGACATTCCACTCCCTCATCCTAGCTGCAAAGCTCCCTGTCCCTATGCTGACATCAACTCCTATCCTGATCTCTCCAGGCTTCACAGAGAGCACATCGGCAATGAGGAAATCAGCTAGCGATGAGTTTGTGACCCATTTTACCTGTTAGGAAACATTAAATAAAGATGAAGACAAGAATCATGAATATTTTGATGTCACATAAATACAAAGCAAATGTTAGCAAAAGGTCAAGAAATGAAATGGTGCGCCAAAAGATATAACAAGAACAATAAATTAATGGACAGATAAATTGCTCTCGCTAATTAATTTGGCCTATGAACATCTAGTACTACCAAACTGTCATAAAAACAAATTTTCTACAGAGTAAACATAAACTCATATGACAGATTTAATACTAGGATCGACCTATCTCCATGCTTTGCAGCTTGACGATTCATATATAAGCTACTAAATAGCTCAGCAATGCAACATAGTTAATACAAGTATAAACTATCAAATAGTAACACCTACAAGTGACAAGCAAAATTTTAACCCTCCTGAGGATATGCATTTTTTTTCTTTTCAGTGTAAGACTACATATTGGTGATTTTGATGTCAAAAGACACCAATGAGCATATGGAGCAAATACTATAAATTTTTTAACCAAGCAACATAATAATCTACAATCAGTAAATCTTTTCTACAAAAGGCAATCTTTTAGATGCTACTAAGCCAAGTCAATCCTCCAAAGAACAATGTTTTTATAGTCTCTTTTTACTGTTGAGAAAAGGTGCACAATTAGTGTTCAGAGTCATATTGGTAGCATAACATTTTTATACACCTTTCTTAGTTAAAAGAAAGCAAGAAGCATCTAGTATCCAGAACATCAAGAAAATTATAAATGAACTTATCAAATTACAGCTGCTCAATCTTGTACATAAAGGAGTAGTTGTTACAAAGAACTATACATCAAGAAACTGCATGCATGTAACTATATATCAAGAAACTGAATGCATGTGGTTTTGCGGTCATGACTGTCCAAAAATGTAACACTTAAGAATGTTTTGTAGCATATAGATGCAAAATATGCAAACATATGGCAACAGTCACCAAATAATTCAATAAAAAACATGCACAAAAAAAAATCAAATGAACTGTGGCTGAAATTATCCTAAATGAATTGTTGAAATATTAATAGGTTTAGGGGGCTTATTTGTAAGTTGTAGGGGCCTATATAAGCCCATGTTATCTCATGAATAAAATTTAGGGTTTCTATTCTAATTTGGTATCAGAGCCAAGCCAACCGGAATTGTGAGAGCTAAGTGCTATGCGGTGCAAAGTGCTACGTCGAGGGGGCGGGAGCCACCTCTTGAGGCCGTAGGAGCCACCTCTAGAATCTCACACGGATGGTACGGTCTTGGATGATATGGTTTGGCACAACGAGGACGTTGTGAGTTTAAGTGGGGGAGTTTGTAATACCCCAACCCTTGAGAGGGTGATGTGATTAGTATTGATAGATTTGATTGGAATACTCATACCACCAAGATGCATCTTCTTTTCGGGAACCCAACCCTTAGAAACTCCAAAGTTAAGCGTGCTTGGCCTGGAGAAATTCTAGGATGGGTGACCCCCTGGGAAGTTTTCCAGGGAGCGCGTGAGTGAGGACAAAACGTGCTGAAAAGACATGTGGTGGTTTGTGAGGCCAGTCCATCAGATCTAGTAGCGTACCGACTCCGGGATTCCGGGGCGGGGCGTTACAAATGGTATCAGAGCCAGGTTACATCCACTTTCTTTTCCGGGATTCCGGGATTCATGGATGTGCACTTTCGAGAACTCGAGCCATATTACACCCAGAAGGTAACCTCATCCGTTGATAACTCGCCCAATACTAGAAGTATGAGGCGAGAGGAGGAGAATGGTGAGAGAACAGTGAACAATGTGGAGAAATCCATTTCTGTATCGATTCCTTGGGAGGGAGAATTGGTTGAGGAGGAGCAGGAGAATGACGAAGAAAAGGAAAATGAGACAAGAGGTGTTAGGCCCACTGTTCAGGGAGAGCTACTAACTTATAGTAGGAAAGGCAAGCAAATTGCAGGAACAGTACCTACAGTGCCACTAGTGCTGTCAAGTCCCTTGCCAAAGCCCACCCCGACTCCTGAAATACCTACACCACCACCAATTTCATCCCAAGGTGATAACATTCCTACTGATAACATTCCTCTCCCTACTCCTCCCACACCAATATCAGTACGACATGGGGCATTCATTGCATCATTGGACTCTGTTACTGTACCTAACAATTGGCAGGTTGCTAAGAAGGACCCAAAGTGGAAAGCGGCTATGCACGAGGAGCTAGGAGCTCTAGAGAAGAACCGCACTTGGGAGCTAGTAAAACTACCAAAAGGGAAGAAAGCAGTTGGATGCAAGTGGGTCTTCACTGTGAAACAGAATCCAGATGGACATGTTGAGCGCTACAAAGCTCGCCTGGTGGCAAAAGGGTATAGTCAGACATATGGCATCGATTATGATGAGACTTTTGCACCGGTGGCGAAGATGAGCACTGTTCGGACCTTAATCTCTCTGGCAGTAAATGGTGGATGGAAGCTACACCAACTAGATGTGAAGAATGCATTTCTTCATGGAGATCTAGTGGAGGAGGTATACATGGAGATACCACCAGGATTTGGTACAGATCAGACAGTGGGAAAGGTCTGCAGATTGAAGAAGTCCCTCTATGGGCTAAAGCAGTCTCCTCGTGCTTGGTTTGATAGATTCAGGAGGGCTATGATACAACCCAGTGCAGCATGATAGAACCAAACACATCGAGATCGATAGGTTCTTCATCAAAGAGAAGTTGGACAATGGACTACTGGAGTTAAGTCATGTTCCAACTAAGGATCAGGCAACAGATTGTCTGACTAAGGGACTTAGCTCAGTAGATATGATTAGAGGATGTGACAAGATGGGCTTAGTGGATATCTTTCGCCCATCTTGAGGAGGAGTGTTGAAATATTAATAGGTTTAGGGGCTTATTTGTAAGTTGTAGGGGCCTATATAAGCCCATGTTATCTCATGAATAAAATTTAGGGTTTCTATTCTAATTTGAATGACTGCAAGTCAAAAACTTCGAATATCACTACCTTCTCTTTTAACATTTCAAAGCATCCTGAACACTTGGTAAATCCCTTTTGTGGATTCTTTCTCTCAAGACATTTGATTTAACATTTCAAAGCATCCTGAACACTTGGTAAATCCCTTTTGTGGATTCTTTCTCTCAAGACATTTGAAGTTCCTGCACCGATAATTGTTCCACCATGGTAAATCCCTTTTGTGGATTCTTTCTCTCAAGACATTTGAAGTTCCTGCACCGATAATTGTTCCACCGCACATTTCTATCATCTGGTAATTGCCAAAGAGATTCATTTATCGGAAGTGGCTTTTGATACACTCTAGATGCTCGAGTCAAACATCTCCTTCTAGGCAGTGGATCACACCCACCCAATATTAGCTTTTGGGCCAAATTCCAATCATCCTTGCAATAGGATCCAACATCATAATCCATATACTGCTCAAGCTCCTTCCTCATTAGAACACAAGCATGGCCAATCGTATTGTAAGTCTTATTACTTCCATAAATACTGACCTTTCCATCCCTATTCCTTTTCGAGGTTATATACTTCCGTGTTTCTTCAACTGTGAAGAAATTTATCAAAGGGTCCTCAATTGGCGATCCGGGTTCAGAATTTGAGTCGGGTTGGGGGATTCGAATAAGCCTTAGGGCAATGTGAGCAGAATAGAGAGGTTGGACTACTTCTTCTTCGAGAAACCTTTTGAATTCAGATTTGGGTACAATTTGTCCAGTGTAACTCTTGTTCTTGTTAATGGAATCTATGGTGGATTCGAGCTTGTCTTGGAGATCGGAGAGACGGGTTAAAACCTCATCAAAGCGATCAGAAAGGGATTTGAGGTCAAAATCTGCGTAGCTTTGCTCAATGGTTAGGAAATTATGGGAGGGGTCAAGGAGGCCAGTAGAGTAGAAGCGGTGGAGGCTAGCGAGGCTAGCGAGGATGACGAAGAACCCAAGCACTATTTGAAGGCAAGCTAGGGTTCGAGAGAATCTAATCCATGAGAGCCGAGATCTCCCCATTTTGTTCTTCTCCACTTCCCCTCTTCTGATAAAAAAAGAGAGAGGAAAAAGGAAATATAAGAGAAATTGAAGCAAATGGATGAAACTCGCCAAAGGACTAAACTTTCACATAACGACTAATAAAGATTCAAACTTTCAGCTCAAATTCTCACTCAACGCCAATAAAAGCTCCCAAATTCGTCTACTAGTCCAAAATTACTACGATAATTTCACGAAACGGAAAAAAAAAAGAGAAATGGGAAGAAAAGGAGCGTACTTGGATCCAAAAGCTTGGCTTGTGGCTTGCTTTGTGAAGAAGGACAAAGGAGTTGACTCGCTTGAGATTAGGGTTTTCGTAATCTCGACGCACTTGTAAAGGAAAAAAAATTGAAGAAGCTCGAAGCTCGATTGTAGTTGATTAAACTATAATTATTGGAGGGAAGAGAGACGAGAGAGCGCGGGTTTCGTTACTCAAGGGCATAACCGTCAGTATCCAGTTGGAGATATCTGGGCCGTACGGTTCTCTTAAAGCGGGCCGACTTTTTCCAGTGGGCTCTCTGCGGTGCTACGTAGCCGAGCTTTTGAAGACTTTGAAGACCATCTCCCTTTATTTATTAATTAATTTATTTTTATCTAGTTTCTTTATCGTTTTTGTGATAAGTATTCTATTTTGACTGGATATTAATTATGAATTTTAATTTCAAAATCATATCTGCATCTGTATTTATTATTAGTAAATGAATATAAAGATTATTTTGAATATGAAACTTTTTTTAAGGAAGTCTAGAAATCAAATGCGTAAAGGATCTTATCAGTTTCCTAAAGGCTCAGGCCTTTAACATGAACCTATTTGATGTGATGAACTAATTAAAAAAAGAACATTTTTTCAAAACAGTCCTATTTCTTTTTTTTAATTTTTAAAATCGATCATTTTTTTATTTACAAAACCGGCCCGTTTTTTGCCACGTCAGACTAATCACTTTCCTAAACAGTCGGGGTTGCCAACCCCGACTATTTAGGACATAATTTTTTAGGGTTTAAGGCTTCTAATTGGGGGTTAATTTCCTCCTAAATAGTCGGGGTTGACAACCCCGACTGTTTAGGAAAGTGATTAGGCTGACGTAAATGCAGCGAGAATTGGCGCCGCGTTGGAGCTCCGGAGCATCGGCAAATCCGTTTTTTGCGGCAAAATAGCGTCGCGTTGGAGATGGTCTTAGGTCCAAATCATTAGAGAGATTTCTTTTCGCCATATCAAATCTTGGATAGAACAAATTTTCAAAACAATCCCATTTCTTTTTTTAATTTTTAAAATCGATCTTTTTTTATTTATTTACCAAAACCGACCCGTTTTTTACCACGTCAGACTAATCACTTTCCTAAACAGTCGGGGTTGCCAACCCCGACTATTTAGGACATAATTTTTTAGGGTTTAAGGCTTCTAATTGGGGGTTAATTTCCTCCTAAATAGTCGGGGTTGACAACCCCGACTGTTTAGGAAAGTGATTAGGCTGACGTGGCAAAAAACGGGTCGGTTTTGATAAATAAAAAAATGGTCGATTTTAAAAATAAAAAAAAATAAAATGGGGCTGTTTTGAAAAATTGTTCTTAAAAAAAATAGAATTACACATGAAATTAGTTCTAAATAACCCTAATAAGCTCTTCTCTTTTACGGGACCAGTCTAGATTCCAAGTGTTGGCCAAGGTGATTAAGAAATATCATAAAATTTACTTGCATGTTATCTATGCCTTGATATTGATTATTCAATATGCACGGGGTTGACAACCATGACCTAGAGTTCAAGCAAGTTCAGGCTTCAGTTATTTCGTATAGATTTTGAACTTACATCACCTCAAAAGTCCTCTCCTACACAGCTACACTATTGATTTATATTTTATGTACCTCCATAAAATAAGCTTAGAGACTGCAACCTATTCATGTATATACTACTATTGATGTGTAGGCACATTCATCAACTAATACTGCAATGAAGTTATCTGGGCATTTTAATCCTTAGTTAATTAACTTTTATTAAAAATCAAATCAAATCTATAGCACTATATTTGCATGAGATATGAGAACCACATCTTAAAGTGTAGCTAGCTCAGGGTTATCACTCTTGTGTTGATTTTGGTAAATTCCTTATTTTAGTTGTATATGGAAACGTTACTTATAATGCAAGTCCCTTGTAAAAATGAAGCTGAGATGAATTGCCTGCATATAAACTCTCTTTGTTTGTACACATGTTTCTTGTGACCGAGGAAAATTGGTCAAGCAAGTTTGGTGGAGAAAAATTTTATTAACAAATTATCAGCTTGGATTTCCAAGGAAGAGTCATGACTATTTGATAGTTCTTAATCCACACACTTGCCTAAAATTTATCAGCATGAACTTCTTCTTTCTGCTCTTTTCTGGGTGCTTCTAACATTGCCAATGTTGAAGTACGTTAACAACAGAAAACTTTCTCCGAAAAGGAAAAAGAACAAAATGAGAATATTGATGCATTGGAGTTTATATCATTTTACTTCTATGTTCAACAAATCCTCCCATTTTAGGTTTGAATGAAATGTTGGATTTAAATCTGATTAAATCTAATTTGTGGGCACATATCATTAATCAGTGTGTATTGTTATCCTTAAGGATAACCCGCTTAAAGTGATCAATCAATTTGGGTTAATGAGTGAATCATGAACTAAATGTGCAGATACCAGATTGTATTTATAATTTGATGATGGGCCAAATTATAAAAAGACTGTAGGCATTAAAAAAATGCCGAACTTCAAAATAAGATGAGGGTCGTCATAGGGACGAACCTTGCCGCCCAGCGAGGATCCCTGTTTTAGAGACGAGGTTCGGAGTTCGTTGTTGGATACGAGGTTCAAAGCTGGTCGTTGGAAACGAGGTTCGGAGTTCGTCGTTGGATACGAGGTTCGAAGCTTATCAGCATGAACTTCTTCTTTCTGCTCTTTTCTGGGTGCTTCTGACATTTCCAATGTTGAAGTACGTTAACAACAGAGAACTTTCTCCGAAAAGGAAAAAGAACAAAATGAGAATTGATGCATTGGAGTTTATACCATTTTACTTCTATGTTCAACAAATCCTCCCATTTTAGGTTTGAATGAAAGTCTAGATACGTGCACTCTTCTTCACAAATCAATAAAAAAGAAGGAAATATATGGCAAAAATCATGGTATGTTACGTTAAACTTGGACATGATTTACATAATTCTGCCTGGAAGTTGGACAATATACTCAAAACCACCTGTTACTAACAAAAAGAAGAAAGAAAGAAAAAATTCAAATAAAATCTGAGAAAAAAAAATCTCTAAAGCTTTTAAGGACATCTCATACATCGTCCAGGACCTCCATAATAGAAATAATTCCCCCAAACTTCATTTACTCCTCCTTTTATGCCGTAACAACTCGAATGATCAGCAAAGAGGTGGAGATTCGACAAGGGGATCAAGTTATTGTCCCAATCAACAACCTGCAAATTGCGAAAATAGGCTGCTCGACGAAAACCTTTATTTGCAAAATGACCACTGCCCATTTCAGTGGAGGTGTGGACTCCTGAAGGTCTAGAGTTCACAATCTCCCCACCAAACTGAATCATGCTAGCATATTCTGTTAAATGGTTGAACAGAAATGAAGGCCAGTAGCCTAAGATTAGCCCTGATCCATACTCTAGCCACCAATGCCCATTCTTAGGATCCTAATTATAGGGAGCAAAAAGTAATTTTAGTCACTTAAAATATTACAATATAGTATATGTACGTTCAGCAAAAATTGTATAAGGAAGATGTAAAAGTTTTCTTGACATCACTATCGAAGGCATATTTAGTCTTAAGAAATGTAATCTACAAATAACCAACTGCTTGACAAAAACTATCATTTACACGTTCTTTAAGAAAGAAATCCTAAAAGAAAAATGTAACAACTTTCTCGATAATACTAGTGAAGAAGTTTAAGAAGAGTAATCTAGCAGTAACCATTTGTATCAGCAAGCTATCATTTCTACATTCTCCACACACATTTCTTAAGCAAGAAATTATTATAGCAAATGTAACGATGCCCACATTATCAAAGGAAACTCTAATCTAGGAAAAGTGTTTAGCTACAACCAATTTGTGCTGATATTATCATCTAGACGCAAGTACTGCTAACCTGACAACAAATAACACTACTACCATCACCCCGAAGAATATTTCATAAATAGATTTGTGATATCTGCTATTCTCATCTAAACAGACATTTATATTTATGGAGTTCCTAAAAGGGAAAACTGGTAAGTGAGTCTCACACTGAGGGAAAGGCCGGTGTAATGTCTTTTTTTCTCTGAGTAATGTCAGCATGATTCTTCAACCTCTTGATCATGAGCTGAGAGCCCATCGCTATCAATGAACCATCAAATCCTTCATTGTTGGAGCTATGCATTTTCCTCTTAGCGTGCAGAAAGCATCTTGCTGGCCGTAAAACATTAAGCTCACCGGTAGATGGCATTATAGGTCAATTTATCTACTATTTGATTCTAAATGATGTCACAGAACAATCTAAAATTTTATAGAAAAAATACCGGTGTTTTAACAATGTGCATATTATGTTCATTTATGCAAGTGTGTAAATTTTATGAGAATGTTGTTCACAAAGGAATATGACAATGTCTTGGAATATTCATTTTTGGATCATTTGATGAAATTCATATAGAAATTCACAAGGATTATAGAGAAGTAATAGTACATTAAGATTTTTTAACTAAAAATCACCTTCCATATTAAGAGAGTGACATCAAATTGTCTGCCATTATATTCTGAATTTGGTGAGATAGTAGCTCCAATTGCGAATTTATTGTTTGTTTGGACAAATCCTGAGCAAAAGAGATTGTAGCATCCAGTCTCTTGATATGCATCACTCTGCACAAAATTGTACATATTATACGTTAATGTTAAGAAGAATAAAAATAGTCAAGCAGCAAGCAAGGATTATTAGCTGTGTAATTGCTAAAATTAATCATCATAAGATTGAGAACACTGTATAAATTTATCATGAGTAGAATGAGATTCTGTAGTTACCGTCCAATAAGTGAAGAACCTAGGAAGACTATCACCATATAATTCTGGGTTAACCTGTAAAGATGACATAGTAATGATGTCACATACATTAGTTAACCTGTAAAGATGACATAGTAATGATGTCACATACATTAGTTTGGTTTCCTATATCGCTATTTGTAGAAAACAGCAGTTGTAATTAGAACTTTATGAAAAATTTCACGGTTATACCACCTAAAAGAGTACAATTTAGCCTTCTATCTTCGTTAGAAGGAAAAGAGAAACAAACTACATGCTTTAAACAAAACCTGTTATGAAAACTTGATTTTATAAGACATCCCAATAAAATGGAACATACTACTTATTTCAAACCTGATCGGATAGGCCTTTCGCTGGTGTGAGCACAAGGAAATAACAAAAACGATTTTGTTTGATGTTTAAATTTTTTTTTTTTAACTAAATGCAATTTATGCAAACATAAACTGAAAACACATAGTTTCTATCTTTTTTCTTACTTGCCATCCAGCTTCAATGGTGTTGAGATCTGCGCTAAAGGGACCTGAGATCACCCAAATCTGTGATAAAGTGAACTCAGACGGAGCAGTCACCTTCGGTGCCCACACATTTAGACTAGCCTTTGCACCGTAGTACTTATCTCCACTTACATATCCAACTGCATGCTGCACCCAAAATGTACACAACTAATAAAATTTACAATTAATCAAGTTTACATATCCAACTAATCAGGATTACAGTATGTAATTAGCTTAATTTATTTGAAGCATGCCAGGATCCACAAGATTCTAACTAAGGTTAAGCTATAGCATTCTAGTAGAGCCAACTTCAAAAAAATTTCTGTAGACTTAAAATCCTTAGGTTAGGTTAACAAGAATAAGATATAGTTGAGACTGCAACTAACACGTAAGTTGAGTTAAATACACTTTTTTCAACACGTACTATATAAGTTCTTGTCTCCTTAGATATGGTTGTTAAGCATATTTGTCCTTCTAAAATTGCACATACATTTAAAATTTTAAAATTTTGCTTTTTGGTCTCTGATCAAGCCTTCTTTTACAAACGGAGTTATAATTGACAAAGTTGAGGATTACAATTAGTATAGATGGTATTCCCTGACATTGTGCAATTAACAATTTCATTAAATCTACCAAAAGAACTATAAAGTACACAAACAAATTCATATTTTCCCCCTCAATAAATATTTTATGGTTGTAAATTTGGTATTAAGTGTGCCTTTATCTAATTTTTTCGGTAAGCATCATTTTTATAGGAAATAGTCATGAAAATAAACCTCTTTCTCTCTGTTTCTCTGTCATCAAAATAGTCATAGAATTTTCGGAAATAGCCACCAAACACCTTTTTGGAGCAATAAAACAGGAAAAGCATCTTTTCTCTTATTACGGTATCTGAAAATTTAACATCTTGAGTTGTGATATTTTCTCTGATAGGCACAAAAACCAGAGATGTTACTAGACTAATTTCTGTAAGTGAAAAAAAAACAACGATGTAAAAAAAAAAAAAAAACGTTTCGTCTAACCTCATGGCCAGTGCCAGAAGAATCTCTTCTTACTCTTCTGGTCGGCTTCCTCCCAAACCTCCCTAATGCGCTTACTCTCAACAAATCATTTTCAGTAGTCCTTCTTATAGGCACACTTTCTTCAGGGCAAAACTCACCAGAATCTCTCCACAATTGCAAGCTCTTACTCATTCCTTCTAAAACCGACCCATTATTGCCTTCAGGCCTCTCGGTTGGATTCTGCAACCAAAACCAATTAATCCTTCAGCATTGCTTTCAAAATAAATTTTCATAAATACCCATCAAAGGAAAACAATAAACAAATAATAACATTGAAGGTCACTTACCAATGGCTTTTTTCCTCTTAGTTTAGGATGATCAAATGCTGGTTGAAGGTGAGATGGAACACAATCTATAATATCACCATCTGGACTCTGTTTGGGACACAGAAATAACAAAGGGGAAAAAAAAAAGATCAGGAGACGTGTTGAATTTATGCCTTGAACTCTCACTTGTATAAAGTTTCGTTACCTGAATTGTCTTAAGAGAAGGCTTATTGATTTTCTTGAGGAGAGCTCTCGTCCTCCGAAGCATGAGAAGCTCCTTTGCAGGTCTAAATTCAGTGGAGTTTTCGGTCTCTAAAGCCAGTGAGCAATGAGCAAAGGAGGTGGCAAGAAGGAAACCAACAAAGAAACCAATGATTGAATCAGTGTTTTTTTGGGTAGAAGAAGCCATTTTCTGAAGAATTCTGGTGTAGTGATCTCTATTTTGCAGTTACCTCCACCGTCTTTATCTGCGTAACGTTGTTGTGGTTGCCTTCTGGTTACGTGTTGCGTATTAAAAACCATAATCACAGCTAACTCCAATTTCATATAATTAAACCCACAACAACCCTCACATTTTCCAAGGCTATAGAAGTCTGATACAGAGGTCCGATAAAAAAAACTGAAGAGTTGTTAGTTGTCTGGGGGCCTAGCCTTGATGCTATCTATGAGGGAGTAAATGAAGGGGATTGTGTTTCTTAATTAACAAAATAATTAGCTTTTTTTTAGTATAGCTTGCAGAGGTCCAAAAAACTTTTCAAGTTTTTTCCCCCCTTCCTTCTCTTTTTTACAGTATTTTTGGGTGACATCCACTACACTTGCTTTGTTTTGCCACTCTTTTTCTTCTCCTCCATGGAAGATGAGAAGCAGTTTGATTTTGTAAGGTTGCCAGTATTGCTTGTCCCTCTAGCATTAGCTATAATTAGCGTTGTTGTATGGGGGCTTCAAAAACTCATGTTACGCCTTTTATTGCTGGGATTACAAGTCTAAATTGTAAAAATTAAATTTCTTTGCACTATAAAGATATCTGCAGAAAATATTTATATTTTCTGCTTGATAATTCACAGTTCTATTAGATTACACAGATAAATGTTTTATGGTTTTAACTAAAAAGATAATTACGAAGTTAAATCTCCTTACGGTGTAAGGATTTTGGAGAAAACCGCATATTTTTACATGATTTCAGACAACTGCCAGCTTACTAGATCCCCTGAACTAATATCCCTCCACATAATGGAGGGAAATGATCTTTATGTCGGCTCATTATGTAAACAAAAGCAGCATAAAGAAGACGACTACAGTTAATCTGGCTTCACTTCGTCTGGGAGTTTTCACGTTTGTACGAATTGGAATGCATTACTGTATGTATTCACTTTGAACTCTTAATGATAGAATCCAGCACGTGAATAGAATAATCTCCTCCACGCTTCTCTCCCATAACCACTCAGATTTTAACAGAAAACATAAAAGAGAAGCACCGGCTCCCTCTACACTGTTCAAAAGAGGAGCATTGAATAAACGGATAAACTATCAGTTTCTCCTCATCTTCAGATTCCACTCTGTTAAATTTTGCTTGCACCGTGGCAACTAGATACAGCTGACAAATTTTGGTGAGGCATGGGGCTAAGAATTAAAAGAGAGTCGTCTTGGAATGTGACCAATAATAGTTAATAAATAAAATACAAAGTAATAATAAAAATATGAAAGAACAGGAGAATAGGACTTGGTGATTATCAGAGTCGTGTCAGTAATTTTGTCTATAATGTAATGGATCAATACTAGATTATGTCATATAATTTAAGTTATACAGCGTTATGATGCAATGCTAATTTACCGTCTTCAATTACAGTAGCCACAGAACATTTATCCCAGCAACAAAAGCCTTTATCCCAAAATTTAAACTTTTGAATCAGCTACATGAATCTTATCCTTCCATTCGGTGACGGGTACGATTAGAGACCAATACATATCATAGTATAAGGAGTTTGATTTCTAAATAGAATCGCGTACACAAAGTTGATACAGATGAAAGAGCATAAAGGAACCAAAATCTAACTGCAGAATATATTTATGTCCATAGTATTTGCTTACAAGTGACTCATAATATACAGATAGAATAAAAGTTATGTTATCGTATATTCATCTCGTTTACGGATTCATCCTTGGGCTAAAACCACCAGATGTATGTACTGTATGTCATCTCAGAACAAGTGCAGACTGCCACAAGAAATAAGCTATATTAACAAATAACAGCATAGAGAGAAAAAAACACTGATTAGCGTAGAAGAAAAAGAACATATTTAACAGGTGTGAATTATGTAAAAGTTGAGCAAAACTTACAGATATGAATTATAAAGAAATAAGGTACATCTACTTACAGTGTTAAGAAGATTGAGGGCAGCAGCACGTGTGAACTTTCGGGCAAAGAGAAAGCACTTGGATGGCTTCCCCTTGCTGGTGCACCATTCTTTCCTGTATTCTGTCTCATAATTGATATTATCTATATCCTGCTCATAATCGCCAAAAGAAAAAAAAAATTAGATTTACATGATCAATAGTTCATATGATCGCTGAAGGATAAAATTGACATTTGGCAACATCCTAATTGGTGAAAAATTAAACCTTTATAGCTTTTAAAAGCTTCGGAGTAGCGTCAGAGAGCTTGTACGTCATAGGATGCCAGCCACGTCTTTCACGATCCCTGGAGGATGAAAGATCCCATGCAGTATGCGTCAAGCTTCTTCTAGTAATTTCCCCTTCCAGTCCCTTTTGCTGTTTTAAGAAACCAAAAAAAGAAAGAAACATGTGAGAATGCTACCAAAGAAATATAAACAAACTTTACATACAATTAGGTAACAAAACAAGAACTCAAGAGACAGAGACAGAGACAGAAGGAATTCCCATCTGATTACTTTTGCACTTAAATTTGACCTTCAAAATCTTCAACATTGACAGTGCTTTTGGTGAAGTGAAAAAAGTTGTTATTTGACAATGTAATCAGACAAAGAAGGCCATGTTCTCTCATTGGAAGAGACGTGGTCCATAGAATTGGCCATGTTCTCTCACTGGAAGAGACTCGGTCCATAGAATTCATTGACCCGACTCTCTTCTTTGATTGCAACTCACACCCTTCCTTGATTGAAACTCACACTGGACTTCCCATAGACTCAAAACTTATCATTACATGTGAAGAACAGTATATTTCTTCATGCGGAAGAAAACAGTCTAATTGTCCAATTGCCAATATAATGATTGAATCTCAAAATAAAGTATGTGATCTTAGTCATTTCAGGATCATAGTTCTCCATCAATCATTAGAAACACAGAAGCTTACCATACAAACTGGAGATGTTTGTTTTGGAATACTAATTAAATCCCCATGTGAACTCATTCAGATACCAGGAATCAAAAGTAACACAATCACAAATACAATATAACATAAGAGTATAAGAGAAACTTACTGCAAAAAGTAACACAATCACAAATACTAATTAAATCCCCATGTGAACTCATTCAGATACCAGGAATCAAAAGTAACACAATCACTAATACAATATAACATAAGAGTATAAGAGAAACTTACTGCAAAAAGCGTCTGAACGTAATGCTCATCAGGTATACAGTTATGCTCCTTCCATCCTTCAGCAGGCTGCATAAACGAAAATACTTTGAAATACCATTTCAATAAAACTCTGATTCCACGAAACTGAGTAATTTCATAGTCAAATGTATTAAAAATGAATTTGGCAAGGCCAATCAATGAACCACACATGTTTCCAAAGCAACCTGATATTCAACAATGTAGTAAAGTTGATCTAGGAAGGCGGTATTCTACATGTTGCAAGGCATCCTAGTATCATCATTGTACTAAAGTTGACCCAAGAAACTACAAATTGAAACTGTGTTGCCTCTCGATTCAAGCATTTTGTAGCGTGAAATCTGAAGACATGATAGAAACTTTTATTGCAACACATCTTTAGTAGTATCATCCAGATAAGATATTTCATAGTCGTTCACTATTCTTGCCCCCTTAATAATTGATAGGCTACAGCTCACTTTGAAGATCTTTTTGCAGAATAAACCCATCAGATAAGGTCCATGACTTCATTAACTGCTTTATGCATATGAAGTTTAATCTAATCCTGATACTATCACAAATTTAATGTTAGTTTCAAAGATGTAAATACTCAATG
>NC_033794.1:110414152-110460290 GCF_001876935.1 Asparagus officinalis | reverse complement strand
CCCGCCAAAACTCGGGTAATGACTTCCTCTGCAAAATTTCGAAATTAATATGTATCAGAAAAAATTACAGCCATCAATGAAATGGACAAACACATACGCTAGGAAAGCAAAAGCAAAACAGACAAACAATGAAAGAAGACGTGCTCACTGTAATTCGTGACTTCAAAACCTGATAATGTAAATTGAACACGGTGAACAGTAACTAATCTAGAATTAGTTATTTGATTTAGGAATCTAACATCTGAGATTGTCCTTCAGCAGTAACAATTAGTGAGACTCTGACAAGTTTTCATGAGAGAATGGTGACAATGGAAGTTTTTGCGGCAAATATGGCATCTATTGTTCTCAAGCTCCCCTAAATCTTTCCAGTTTTTGTACAAATGTAGATAGAAGTCCATTTCGACAGGGGATGGATTGGGTTGGTGTCAGGAAATGACATAGGCCTTTTACAAGAGCTCAGAGTGTAAAGTCTAGAGCTCTTAGGTGAGAATCTGTTGACATATTAGTATGTGTAGGGGGTTAACTGTAAGTATGTGTTTGTAGGGGTCTATATAAGCTCAAGAGATTTCAGTAATTAGATAAGATTTTCAATAACAATATGGTATCAGAGCCTAGCCGATTCTCTCGACAAGTCAGTCCTAGAACTAATGAGAGGAAGAGTGTATATCCCACGTTGTTGAGATATATCACTTTCGATTCTTGTTTCCTTTGAGAAACAATGATTCAATTGAGATCTTACTCTTGTTGTGCAGCAGAAGTGCTGCCAAAATTATCACTTTACACAACAATGGTTTGAAGAGAAGAAGGAGAACATGTGTTTGATCTAGATCTTGATCGATGGAGGAGATCATCAAAAAGTTGGAACCTCGCGGAGGTCTCAACTTTGATGCAGCTGATGAAGTTGTCGGCTGGTGAGAGCACGACAAGACCACCGACAAAGTTGGAGCTTTCACCCATCAATCTGAACCTTAATGGACTAGCTACTTACCTGAGTTGGTCACGACGAGTGAGATACACCCTTATAGGGAGGAACCTGGAGGGGTACTTGACATGAGAGAAGACAGAGCCGACTGAGGGCTCAGCGGGAAGAGATGAGTGAAAGTTCACTCATATGTTGGTGTATATCTGGCTCCTCAACTCATTGGTCCAGTCGATCGTCGTCACAGTAGATGGTATCGGAAAGGTGAAGGATGTCTGGGAGAAGTTGAGGAGGACCAATTATGGGGGTGGGGAATAACCTAATGGTGTTCCAGATCAAGGGAGAGATCGACGTCATAGTCCAGGGAGAGAGGACCGTACAGGAGTATGCCACAGAGCTGGAGCGCCTGTGACTAGATTATGATCACTTCTCATCTCGGGCGAGCTGTAAGGACCCGGAGTGTAAGGAGCGAGAGGCCTTTCTACAGGAGAGGGCTATGGTGTTTCTCAAGGAGCTGACATCAGAGTTTGCTCAGAGGATTGCGTTAATCCTAGCTCAGCTGAAGATTCCCTCACTTGAGGAGGCAGTCTCGGCCATTATCCAGGAGGAGACTCGCATTAGGCTGCAGGCGAGGACAGATGGACTTCCTGTGGTGAAGTCAGCACTGACGGCCTCCAACTCTGACAACACTGGATCCAAAAGGAAAACTCAACAGTGCTACAACTGCGATGAAATGGGTCACCTAAGGCATGCTTGTACTAAGCCACCCAAGGAAGAAGATTCGGGTGGACGTGGATAGTTCGGTGGTCGTGGCCGTGGGGGTCGACGAGGTGGAAGAGGAACAGGCAACCGGACAAATCTGATGGTAGCAGAAGGAGAGGAAGCAGCTGAGGTGGTATTTACTGAGGAGGATCATGCGCTCCTGTAGATACTCAGAGGAAGCAGAGAGTAGCAGGAGATGGAGACATGAGGAGTGGGACTGAGGATGCATCCACTTCGTTCTTCTCCAGAGACAACACTGTTACTTATGCTCATCCGACCAAAGGTACTGATCAGTGTTATCGAGGCGCAAGACGCAATGCGGGGTGCAAAGGTCCCATCGTGCACCATGCGCAAGGCGCACAACGAGGCGCGCGCCTCACTAATTGAAGTGCATAACTCAAACTAATATTTGCTAACATCATAAGACAGAAACATATAAGCAACATATTAGTTACCTACATCTAAAATTATGAGAGTATCAACTTAAATCATCAAATTATGCTAACTGAATTTTTAAAGTAACAAAAAAGATACAAAAAACATGTATTTAAATCATCAAATTAAGTGATTAATAATTATGAGCATATGTTTATAAATTGCCACATAAAAAAGACTAAGAAATATAATTAACAAACATGATTATTCATAATTTTCTAGTTAGTATTCTTAATTGATATTTACTACTTAGCATGAAAAGATAAAGAATGAATGTAACAATTACATATTTACATATTCATAATTTGCTAGTTAGCATGCTAATTAGAGAAGGATTACATATTTACATATTCATAATTTGCTAGTTAGCATGCTAATTAGAGAAGGAAGTTACAATTAGCAAATAAGTATACTAAATTACTAATTATTGTTTTGTTAGCATGCTAATTAGAGAAGGAAGTTACAATTAGCAAATAAGTATACTAAATTACTAATTATTGTTTTCTTTTTATAGGCTAAACATGAAAAGATGAATATAGATTAGCAACTAGTAAGAAAGAGTATATTACATGATATAAATATGTAATTATGTAAATTATTTTAAAAAAATAAAAGAAAGAGTATGTTACATAACGCAGACGCGAGGCGTGCGTCTCGCTGTGTGCAGCGCCCCACCTTGCGTGCGCGACGCATTTCCCCCAGGCCGAAGCGCCCCGTGCCCGGGGCGCGCCTGGGACGCGCACCTCAATAAGTCTGGTACTGATGACATACATGCTCTTGTTTCTATGTCTCCCGATAGATCATCAGAATGGATAGTCCACTCTGATGCGTCTCAACATGTGACAGGTAATGCTAGTGAATTCTCATCATATACTCATCTAGCATCGGCTGAAAGTATCCAAACAGCTGATGGTACATTTCAGCCAGTGGTTGATAAGGATACGGTCAATTATACAGGTTCTGTAATTTTATCCAATGTTTTGTATGCTCCTTCCTTTCCGGTTAATCTTTTGTCCATTAGTGCTATCATACTCTAACTAAAATGCATTGTTTTTTTTTTTTTGACATTTCTAATGTGATCTTCCAGGAGAAGGGGACATGACGAAGACTTGGGACTAGGGGTGCCAAACGGTTCGGATATATCCGAACCGATCCGCATCCGTATCCGAACGGATGCGGATATGGTAGGCTAATTTTGAAACCGGGCGGATACGGTAACGGATACGGATATGGTTTCGGATTTTTTTTCGGATACGGATTCGGTAACGGATATAAGGGTTGAGGATACGGATATCCGCAATATAATAGTGATTGGGGTAATCGGGTCCCAAATATATAATTACAAACCCGCATCCGTTCACCCAAAACTAAAACCGAAAAAACCCTAGGCCCTCACTCAGCCCTCACTCCTCAAACCGCCTCCAGTCCACTCTCCCGTGCCCTCCATCAACCTCAGGTCCTCAACGATTCTCCTCAGGCGGCGGTGGGATATTTCCGGCGATCTCACAGCCGAAGAGTCGCCACTCGCTCAAACTTCGAAGAGTCGCCAGAACCTCGCCACTCGCTCAACCTTCTCGCCAGCGAAGAGTCGCCAGAACCTCGCCTCCTCCTCCTCCTCAGCCCATCGTTGAAGACGACGCCCCTACGATTCGATGGCGAAAGGGGGAACTGATCGGCTGCGGTGCTTTTGGCCATGTTTACATGGGTATGAACTTAGATTCTGGGGAGCTTCTTGCTGTCAAACAGGTCAATTTCCCACTTCTTTTTTGTTTTTGTTTTTTTGTTCGGGCGAATTTTGGTATCGTTTTGTGATTAGGATTAGGGTTAGGGTTCTGATCGAGTTAATTTTTTTGCAGGTGTTGATCAGGGTGAACAGTGCGTCGAAAGAGAAAGCCCAAGTTAGGATCTTTGTCCCCTTTTCTTTTAGAACACTTGTTTTCGTCGTCATCTATAGCAATTTTTCACAAGTAAAATTGTATTTGATAGGCTCATATAAGAGAATTGGAGGAGGAAGTTGAGCTCCTAAAGAACCTCTCTCATCCGAATATAGTTGTGAGTATCTTCGTGAATTTTTATCTTTTTTGTTACTAGTTGTTATAATTTTTTGAAGAAATAGCTAATCAATTGTCTGTTTGGGGGTCTTCAACAGAGATATTTGTGGACTGCAAGAGAAGAGGGTACCTTGAACATATCAAGTGAAACTATTCAAATTTCAAGGTAATTTTAATGTGATTTTTACGTTTGCCAATATCCGTTTATATCCGTGATCATATCTGATCCGATTCTCAAATATCTGAACCGTATCCGTTTCCGATAAATGCGGATATGGTTAAGGTTTTTTCTTACCGAGAGTGATCCGTATCCGTATCCGTATCCGTTTATAAAAAGCGGATATGGATGTGGTAAACATTATATCCGAACCGTATCCGCTCCGATAACACCCCTACTTGGGACTGACACTTAGAGTAGTGGACTGCAGTACCTGGATCGTGAAGGGCTGAACTTAGCGTTGGTGTCTATGGTAGAGAGAGCAGGAATAAGATCTGAGATGAGTGCTGAGAGTGTGTTGATGCTTCATCACCAGTGCTTGGGACACTCATTCTTCAGTATTTTAAGTAGGTTGTATCCATCTTTCTTTGAGAAAGCAAATAAACAGAAACTTGTGTGCGATGCATGTGAGTTTGGAAAACTTACTAGAAGCTCTTATGTTAGTTCTGATCATAGGAGTTCTCGTGTATTTGACCTGATACATTCAGATGTTTGGGGGCCTTGTTCCATAAATTCTATGAATGAATATAAGTATTATATTACCTTTATTGATTGTTTCTCTCACGTTACTTGGTTATACTTGATGAAAAATAAGAGTGAAGTGTTTGGTTGCTTCTATGACTTTCATAGGTATGTTCAGACTCAATACGGAGCAGTGGTGAATGTATTAAGGTCTGTAATGGGGCAGAGTATACCAGCAGAACGCTTGGGGAATACTTGTCACCTCAGGGATTACAGCACCAGACTACATGTCCACATACACCATCTCAGAATGGGGTAACGGAAAGGAAGAACAGATATCTTTTAGAGGTTGCTAGAAGCATGATGATCTCCATGAATCTCCCAAAAACATTATGGGGACAAACAGTGTTGATCGCAGCTCAACTAATCAACAGAATGCCCTCAAGAGTGCTGGATTAGAAGTCTTCGTGTGAGCACGGAGATGTTGAAGGGAGATAATGGTGGGATTCTTCCATTGAAGGTGTTTGGCTGTGTGCTTTGTGAAGGACAACAGGCTATCCGTTGGGAAGTTTGACCCTAGAGCAGTGAAGTGTATCTTTGTGGGGTATTTTACTACTCAGAATGGATATGTTTGCTGGAGCCCGGTGGCAAAGAGACTGTTTGTGAGCATGGATGTGTACTTTCGAGAGCTCGAGTCATATTACACCCGAGAAGTAACTTCATCTATTGGTGACTCGCCCGATACTGGAAGTACGAGGCGAGAGGTGGAGAATGGTGAGAGGTCAGTGAACAATGTGGAGAAATCGATTATGTATCGATTCCTTGGAAGGGAGAATTGGTTGAGGAAGAGCATGAGAATGAAGAAGAGGAGAAGGAGACAAGAGGTGTTAGGCACACGGTTCAGGGGAAGCTACTTACCTATAGTAGGAAGGGGAAACAAATTACGGGAACAATACCTACAGTACCACTGGTGCCAACTCCCTTGCCAACGTCTACCCCGACTCCTAAGACACCTACACCACCATCAGATTTCTTCCAATGTGATATCATTCCTCTTCTTACTCCTACACCAATGTCAGTACGGAGGACTACTCGCAACAATGCGAGAAATCCTCCTGATAGATATGGTTAGGATCTTGCCAAGTTTGTATCATATTCTAACATCTTTACCGCATATGGAGCATTCATTGTATCGTTGGACTCTGTTACTGTACCTAACAATTGGCAGGTTGCTAAGGACCCAAAGTGAAAAGCGGCTATGTACGAGGAGCTAAGGGCTCTTGAGAAGAATCATACTTGGGAGTTAGTAAAACTATCAAAAAGGAAGAGAGCAGTTAGATGCAAGTGAATCTTCACTGTGAAGCAGAATCCAGATGGACATGTTGAGTGCTACAAGGCTCGTCTGGTGGCAAAATGGTACAGTCAGACATATGACATTGACTATGATGAGACTTTTGTATCGGTGGTGAAGATGAGTACTGTTCGAATCTTGATCTCTCTGGCAGTAAATGGTGGATGGAAGCTATACCAACTAGATGTGAAGAATGTATTTCTTCATGAAGATTTAGTGAAAGAGGTATACATGTAGATATCATCAGGATTCGACACAGATCAGACAATGGGCAAGGTCTGCAGATTGAAGAAGTTTCTCTATAGGCTGAAGCAGTCTCCACGTGCTTGGTTCGACAGATTCAGGAGGGCTATGATAGGTATGTGATACCAACAGATCAACGCTGATCATACCGTGTTCTTTCGACGGAGTGAAGGCCACATTACCATGCTCGCGGTATATGTGGATGATATGATTATTACAGAGGATGATGAGAAGGAGATTGTCCAACTCAAAGTGAGAGTGGGTAAGGAATTCGAGGTGAAAGATCTTGGCTTGCTTCGATACTTTCTTGAGATAGAGATAGCTCAAGGAGCAGAGGGGATTGTCCTCTCCCAAAGGAAGTATGCACTGGATCTTCTCAAAGAGATAGAGATGTTAGGGTACAAACCTGCAACTACATCGATCGACCAGAAGTTCAAGCTGGGTGATGAGGCTGGAGAACCAGTTGATCGTGACAGATATCAGAGGCTGGTAGGCAAGTTGATCTATTTGAGTCACACACGTCCCGATATCTCTTTTGCAGTGAGCGTGGTGAGCCGCTACATGCATGATCCGGGAAAGGGTCATATGGATGCAGTGTACTAGATTCTAAGGTATTTGAAGAGTGTCTCAGGAAAATGGCTGATATTCAGGAAGAATGAACACGTGAGCATTGAGGGTTACTGTGACTATGATTGGCTAGTTATACTGATGACAGGAGATCCACCTCATGATATTTCATCTTTATAGGAGGCAACTTGGTCTCGTGAAAGAGCAAGAAACAGTCTGTGGTGACGAGATCGACAGTTGAGGCAGAGTATAGAGTTATGACCTTGGGAGTTGCGGAGTTATTATGGCTGAAGGGTATGCTGGTGGAGCTGAAGCTGGATCAATGAGCCAAGATGAAGCTGCGGTGTGGCAACAAGTTAGCCATCAGTATCGCCAACCCAGTGCAGCATGAAAGAACCAAACACATCGAGATCGATAGGTTCTTCATCAAAGAGACGTTGGACAGTGGACTACTGAAGTTAAGTCATGTTCCAACTAAGGATCATACAACAGACTATCTGACTAAGGAATTTAGCTCTGTAGATATGATTAGAGGATGTGACAATATGGTCTTAGTGGATACTTTCGCCCATCTTGAGAAGTGTTGACATATTAGTATGTGTAGGGGGTTAATTGTAAGTATGTGTTTGTAAGGGCCTATATAAGCCTAAGAGATTTCAGTAATTAGATGAGCTTTTCAATAACAATAGAATCCCAGTTTAGCCATGCCATAGTTTCTGAGCTATGGGGAAAGCACAGACTTAAACTTAATCAGCTAAATCACATACCTTGCAGCACAAAAACTAGGAGCTCTGAAGGTTGAGAAAAGGATTTACAACTTACTCTGCAATGCTTCTGGAATTCCGGGAAGACAATATCATCATTCACCATTATCTCAGCATGTTTTCTCGTTAAGACAGCCCACTAGAGAACAACAACCGGAAAACACATGGTTACCGACAGAATATTTGATAACATGGTATTTAAATAAAAAATAGGCTTAATTGTCTTGCCACGAACATGGAAATTCAAAGTCAAATGAGAGATTGTACCTGAGACCCCTTCCGCCAATTGTTTACAGGAACAACCGGATGCATCCTCGGATTATAGCGGCCCTCTTTTGTATCCGCAAAACTGCTTCGATCATTATATGACCAGATGCTATTAGAACCTAGTGATCATTACACAAACATCCAAAGATTTCATAAAGCATCCTACATCAATACAATTTTTTAAGTTAACGATACGGTACAAGAAAAACTAGTGAAGCATTATGATGCCATGTCCAGATGTATTAACATCACCACAGCCAATTAAATAAGCATTGTTGCCTAAGCTATTTGGCTACCTTCAAAAGAGTTGATAAAACCCATTTAGATGCCAATAAACTAAGCCATTCACTTTACCCGCAACAGGTGATTCAAAATAGTGTAGAGCTAATTTATCATCTTGAATAGGTTAATAATAATAATAATAACGAAAACATAACTTTAGCTCATAGCTTCTCTGAAGAAATTTGCAAGCATACAAAACTGCTTATCTTAAATCTTGGTGCTGGAAGGCATAATGAACAAAAACAAGAACTAGTTCACTGTTACTTGATTTTGCCTGTGAAGTTTGCATTCATTTAACTACATCCAACAGTTGCATCTCAGAAGGAAGGAAACATAAAAATTCTTTAAGCAAAAAACTAGAAACAATGGTTTTCTTTTTTAACACTGAATTTTAGGCCAATGAATCATAAAAAATTCTATGAGCAAAAACTAGAAAAAAATGATTTCCTCTCTGTTTTTTTGTTAACATTGAATTTTAGGCCATAGATAGTAGGCTTCTTATATCAAGTTATCAACCATAAAAATATGTCAGCTAAATTTAAAATGTTATGTCAATATTAGTAGCCACAAGTGAATTGTTTCTTACAGTTTAATATTGTGATCTATTCATTAGTGGTTAATTTGACAGTTTCTAGTTGTTCACTGACCTGGGATGCTGGTTAACTCGAGGCATTGTAAAGCAAATAATTTTTTTTGCTTAGGAAAGTACACCACATCTGTGACTAGAAAGTAGGATTCTTCATATCAACCATGGAGATATGTCAGTTCAATTTAGAATGTGAAGTCAATATTAGTAACCAGTCTAATGTTTCTTAAGTTTAATATTGTGCTCTATATATTTGTGGTTTATTTCATAGCTTTGAGTTGTTCACTGACCCGGGATGTTGGTTAAGCTGATGAATTGCATTAGTAATAATTTTTTGCTTAGGGAATTACACCACATCTATCACTAGAAAATCAATCACATACTAGTGACAACTTCATGTATACTTCTTTTGCGCAATTCGGATGTAAACTGGTAAAAAGTTTTAGGATGAAGGAAAGGAGTGAATGTAGACTGTCCAAGTACTTTTAGTTTTCCACTCTTCAATTAAGGCACATAGTCCCAGGGCTCCACTTCAAATTTATGGACATTATAAACAAGTACAAAGTCAGATCTCATTCTCACATCATCTTTCCCAGTTATCTAAAATCCTCTTATCTCTAGCCATGAACCTCCACATTAGAACTCCCACAGTGCATGTTTCAATTTAAATGGCGCTCACTGCCCAAGTGACTAACGGAGATTTCACCATCGGGCTCATATAAAGAATTAATATTAGATATTAAGAAAAGGCAGAAAAAAGACCAAGATTAAAAGCAGAATTGACTTACCTATCTAAGAAGCTAGTTGATGTCGACATTATGTACTCGTATATGTAGCTGAAACTGTATAAAGGTATGCAACTGCAATACACAAAAGTATTGTAAGTCGGAGCAAATAGTCCATAGTAGTAGACCACAATACTCGCAGTCCAGACATTTTTCACATATTCATTTAAATTGAGGACATGCTCCATAGGAAATCATGATGATATGCAGAAGATAGTTGAATTAGGTTTCAAATAGTCCATAGTAGTAGACCACAATACTTGCTAGAACTACACCTGTAACCAGTCCTGTCATCTGATGGCCTTGCTCATTAACTTAATCTAAGATCACTGTGTAAACGGTCAGATAAAACTACAACGTGAACAAGTAATTCAACTTCAACGGTTCGGCAGAAGCCTTGGACAATATACAAATCAACGGTGTGGCAAATAAGCAGGACATTTGTTTCATGTAAAAAGATTCTACATTTTACAAAACCACAGTGGCTCTGTATCTATCATCTCTATAATGGTCGGATTTTCCTGACCTTTAGACTATATTAAAATAGATGTCTTTTTTCCATATATTTATCCACCTAGTAGGCTACTATGATGTACTATAAAACATGCAGAAGGGAAAAGAAAAAACAGATGCACCATATGGGCTCTCCCTGTCCAGGGAGCTACTTTTAACAATCTCTCCACTTTCAAGTTCCCTGAATTTACATTTCCAATAAAATACCTATTCAATGCACCAGAGCCGGCCTTGAGCTAGGGCCACTAGGGCTACAGCCCAGGATCCACAGCTGAGGGGGGTACTAGGAGTGGGTGAGCAAACTATGGGGTGAACTAACATCCATTCGTATTCCACGGGCCCCACAAATGTACCCTATGATAGCGATAACAAGTTTACAACTCATAGCAAGCTGTCCCCGCCTCTTCTTCACCCCTACCCCTAGGCCGGCTCTGCTAATTTCCCATCAACGGTCAAGCCCCAAAAAGTTCTGAAAACTTGGCAGCATTCAACAAATAACAACAAAAACTACTCAAGAACCCAAAAGAGAAATTTTATTTTAAAAAAATTCCCAAAAAACTTGGCTCTCCATCTCATCGCCCTCTTCAATCTTCACTTTACCTCGCTGAGTCGCTCTCTCCGCTTCTTCACTCTGAGCTCCACTTGGGTTTCTTTAGTTTGGTAAAGGCGTAAAGCTCACTATATCTATCTCTTCTAGCTTAATTTTTTAGCTATGCACGCACAGTTTTATCGAGTTTGGAAATTAGTCTGCTTTAGTCAATCAAGTTGCAAACTATTTCATCTCTTTTTTATTTTGGTGAAACCGTGAAGGCCAAGATCGCCCCCTCTTCAAATTTCTCAGATTCCTTCATGGGTTTCTCTTCCCTCTCAAAACACGACTGAGCCCACCTCTCAAAATTTCATCTTTTTTTTATTTCTACGTTGACGACTCACCTTTGTCTTGGAAAGCACTCTTAATAGAAAAGCAGAAGTTTTTGTAATGGGAAAGTTTATGCATTGCATGCAATTTTGTTATTATTCATACTATCAACCCACCGCCTCTTGATTAAGCCCCAACTTTTGTATCAGGATGTTCTTGATTAAGCCCCAACTCTGACCTCGTGGGGTTCGATTGGACTGATAGGCAGCGACTTTCTTTGAAGGTACTTTTTTTTTAAGATAACATATATATAGAATTTAGATGTATAAATTTTGTAAATTGTAATACATATCTTTTTAACTTTTTCTTATTTATTATTTGATTCAACAGAAACATTGGTTGGGATTCTTGATCTTTATAATTGGAAGTTTCAAGTGGAAGAACATATGCTCAAAATCTAGATTTTATTGTTCTTTGTTCTTTGTTAAGTGTTTATTATAAAAATTAAAAAATGTTTCCTAAGAAACAACTTTCCGGAAATCTCAAGAGACAAAAAATAAAAAAATGATGAAATTGCTCAAAGTTTAAGAGGATCTTTGAATAAATATTTTGTTAAACAAACCAATGTTTCACTTGAAAATTTAGATGAAGATGATTTACCAAATGAATATGAACACCCAATTCAATTGGAAGAATTAGTAGAAAATGAGAATGATGTGAATGAAGAAATTGGTGATCTAGATGAAAATGAAAATAGTGATGAACCTTAATTTCCTTGATGAAAATGAAAATATTGACGAACCTTGCCATGAAAATGAATGTCCCGAAACAAGATTTGATTTGAACATTTATGATCCACGAGGCCCCAAAGTGTTTTTCCTTGTCTTTTGTAAAATCTTATTATTTTAATAAAATTAATTAATTGATAATTTTTTTTATTTATTTGTTTAATTTGTATAAAGGGGCACACTTGAGAAAATTTGCCCTGGGCCTTAGAAAACCCAGGACCGGCTCTGCAATGCACAGCGTTAAAGATATTTGATTACCGGTTCAGATAGAAACAGTTATACTATAACTAAAGAGTTTAACTCTGAAGACCAATCACACTATTCTAAGTTCGAATGTTTAAGCAACAGCATAAGTGGTCATTGTTTTTTTTCCCATTACAGATGTTTACTATTATCATAACCTAATAGCATACAATGACAACAGACTGAAACATTAAGAGACTACCAATGTCTGGTGTCAAATAGACCGCTGCAGCTAAAACTTGAAAGAAAACTAAAATTAACATGATATCAACATGGACATACTCGAGTACTTATTTGTAGGAGAGGAGAAACAAGAACTCAGCCCTGTAAAATTCTCTATGCAAGTTCGGTACCAGAAACTGATACACTATTTTTGATTGCTCAATTATGATTAAAATTTTTAAGATGGTATCTATTATCCATGCACTTTGGAAATGCAACACACAGTCAGATCAAAGGAAACGTTATGCCTTGAAAGCAGAAAAACACCTCATCAACGGCGGAAAGCTTACCTGTCAGACAAAAATACAAATCGCTCATTGAGAGGATCTTTGAGTGCATTTTGAAGCAAAATACGCTCTGCTTGGATCATGGTTGATTCTCCCCAATCTACCTGAAAGTGTACATGCCCATGGACAAATAAGATATAAAAGTAACATACACAAACTTGCCTCAGCTTACAAAAGTAGTAATTGGTGAAAGAAATCAAAACTGTTCAACCAAGGCAATCATGACCCATTGTAGCAGTAGAAGTGCTTAGCAGCTCGATTGACAATGTGAGTGCTTAAACAGAAAACTGTTGACAATTTAGCATAAACACACAGAAGGGACAACTGTTAATTTTGATGGATACATAATCCAAACATCTCTGTAATCAGCCTAGAATTTGTGCTATGATGGCTGATTTTTCTAGAGTGTTTTTTTTCCCTATCACTAGTAATGACACCATTAGAGTAAGGGGATGGCGGTCTAACGTTCAGTGAGAAGATCCCAATAGGTCACTGATCTTAAAATTGCTTCTACTCTAGCACCTAGCACATTTCACTATGCAGCTTTTCCATGATTCCTCCATCAAAAAGGATGCTAGCTCTGATTGACCCTTATGAATTTATAGGAACTGTTAATATATTTATTAAAGATTCTTTTAGGAGGTAAACTATGTGGTACTACTCACTTAGGTGTTCCATAATACTCCTTTTAGGATATGGCATGATTGCAGTACTGACACTTTGCAAACCGTGAACATGCTAGGTACATCCGTATATGACATCGAATTTTTCTCTATATACCACTTAATTTCACACACTTATGGCTGATTTAGCCTCTGAACACCATATATAATGTCTAGAGCAGGAGCTTCCGATAACAATTTCTGCATCACAGCCCACCCATATTGTAATGTTCTGAGCATGAACATCAATCTGAAATCACTCTTCTCAAGCATGTATGAATACGAAGTTCTCAAGGATTCCACCCGTAAAAAGCCTCAGTATCTTGAATGTAGAAGAACTATTATGTAATATATATCCTTCTAGCTCACAACTAACGTCGAGATTGTTCACTTGGGACGTTACAAGGAAGAACATCACTAGCCTATTTTGCTTGATCAATGGCAGCAATGAAGGCTGGCTTCGTGAATTAAGATAGGTTAGCTCCGCAAAACATGGTTATGAATTCCTACAAACCTAGAGATGTAGAAATATCTAATTCTGTTGCACGACCTACAAAAGAGATGTTAAATGAATAGATACAGAGGGAGCAATTGGATAGCAGACCTGTATACTATTGTTGACCTGCCGGCCATAGAAAAAGGGCGACCTCGTCATCACCTTATTGAACAGAAACCCCGGCCGGGAGTGGACAAATATCGAAAACCTACCCTCCTTATCTCCCTACAATCCAAAGCAACACTTGTTAATTCTCACAGCAGCAACCGCGGAATTAGCACCTTTTAGCAAGATATATAACTCAATATCAGCAAGAATCTCAACCTGAAAGAAGGCATCCCAGACAAAATCCAGAGGAAGCCGGTTTCTCGCTATAAATAGAAAAGCAATCTTTGGCTTCTGCTCTTGAGGAGTTTGTTTGGCGAGCATCATTATCTTGCTGTACTGGTTTTGCATCAAAAACAAACTCCCAACGCACAAGCTCAGCAAGATCGACAGAAAGAGATTCCCTCTCCATCTAACCCTAGAAATCCTTCGCTTCATTTGTTCTTGATATATTATTTACTCCTAACATTGAACAGGTGACACATGATCTTCCTCAAGAATCAGCTAAGCTTCAGCGAAAAGACAGTAGAATAAGTTCGGTTAAAGTTGGGAAAAAATCGTCAAAAATTAAAGAAATTGGAAGCAGCGAGAGCTTGGAGCTCACCTTTTCTTCAGATCTCGAGAGAGATGGGATCCGACCTCAATTTCGCGGTGAAAGAGCCAGAGCCCGTGATCTCTCACGGATTCCAGCTGAAGTCGCGATGAAAATTTACAAAATCGTGGTAAATTTTGGAAATTTCGAAGCTCGCTGTCGCTCTCTCTCTCTCTACACTATGATTCTCTCTCTCTACCTTCTTAAAGAAGCGATGGCGAGTGATGGTCGTTGGCACGAAAGAGACAGGACTCCTTGCTGTATTTATTGGACACGTGTCGACTTTTAAGCGGGAGCCTGTCTGTGTATATTTTGTTTGCGGAGGATTAGCTGATTGTTTCGGGGTTCTGTGGGAGGTCACGTGACGTGCTGCTTGCTGAATGATATAAAGTGGCATTTCTTGAGTAGATTTGACGTTTGAATACAGCTTGCTCTTGAATCGTCGACGTATCTGGCATCATCGGGCAGAGTCCATCTCTCGTTGTTGTGTTTTTTGCATATATACCCCTCGCGGGCTTTGTATTTGCATTTTTATTCTCTAAATCTTAGTATTTGTAAATTTACCTTTCAATTGTTTCACATTGGGTTTTTCTTCACATCTAACTAAATAATATTGGTTTCTAAATAGAGCAACGTAATTTATTTTCCATAATTTCCAATAGAGTGGGAGGAATAGAAAACTCAAATTGGGGGTAATGTTGCAAATAAGAAGATTTGCGTAAATATAAAAGATTTGAGGGCTTTATAAGAAAACCGTTTTAGTTTCACGCAGCATGCGTAGCTGAACTTAAGATAGATTATACAATATTCTTTTACGGTCTATAGATGCTATTTTCGGTCAGAACGCCGCTTTAAAAGTAGCTTGCTAACTATAGAAATGCATGAAGACTACACTAAAATATTGTGGCCAAATAGTTGTTAATGAAAAGCGATCACGTGGCCCTTCTGAACTAAAGCAGCATCCCTATCTCTTGGTTAGGGCTTGTTTGGTTGGTCTAAAAACAGAAAAAAAGTCCACAGAAAACTGATATTAGAAAATTTTACTGTTTTCCCCCACGATCAGATGTTTCATTTGTCAAAGAAAATAGAGGAAAGTGGAGGAAAGTAAAGGCGCATGCTAAGATTTTCAGGTTGAATCCCCCCTCCCCCCTCAGGCCCGATCCGATTATGGGAGAAAACGCGCTCATTTTCTCTCTCGTACAGAAAAGAGAGAAGGGTAATATTTCGCGTCTCCATTTTGGAATCTGTTGTCACCGTGATCTTGTCACTCTCTCTTTTTAACAACCCTTTATACTATCCTTTTTTAAAGTATGCACTTTAAACTTTGTGAACAAAATCTTATTTATTTAATTTAATATAAATATTCACTAGTAATATTTTATACTATCTAGGATTGCATCGGTATGATAGATGGAACACATATTCATGCTATGTCACCCGTCCATCTTGCTCCATGATTCAGTCGTCGCAAAGGAACCGCACAAAATGTTCTAGCGGCGGGTACTCCAAACAAGCTATTCACCTACATATTAGTGGAGTAGGAATGTTTTGCAAATGATTTTAGAATCACTCAAGATGCATTATCTAGGTCACAACCTCATGGCATGAGAGTATATAATGGTAATTTCATTAAAATTTTAAATCCTACATATTTACTTCATAATAAGATTGATATTCAATGCAATGATAAAAATATTAATAAACAATTTTATATCATGAAAATTATAGGGCAATATTACTTGTGTGATGCTAGGTACACGACCATGCCCAGTTTTATCTCCCTGTATCATGGTGTCCATTATTATTTAAAGGAAAAAAAAATAGGAAGAACACTCAAAAATAATAAAGAATTATTCAATCTTAGACATTCTTCATTAAGGTCTAAGATTGAATCTACATTTGGTTGTTTGAAGAATCGTTTCAAGATTTTCACTGCTAAGCCTCATTACCCCTTTCTTGCACAAGTTGATATTGTATTGGCATGCACGACTCTTCGTAATTATATTGCAATGGTTGATCCGGATGATGAGATATTCAACAAGACAAGTTGACATTGAAGAGGATGAAGTTGATGTTGCAAGTGAAGAAGAAATAATATTGTTAATTTCTCTCAATCTCAAACTCAATGGGAGCAAACTCAATCAAGAAATCTATAGAAGGATTGTAAAGATCAAATAGCTTGGGGGATGTGAGTTGGCTACTACGAAAAATATAAGAAGGGGAATACCAAAGAAATTGGCATATGAATTTGCTTGACTTTGTAGTGATGATTTGTTAGGAAAATTAGTTTGTGTACTTTTCTTTTACCAAGAACATTATTTTATGACCTTAGTTTGTAAAACTATTTAAGGTTCACGTGTAATATTTGTGTGATGAGCACTATGTGTTTTACGTACTTCAATTCCATTATTTTTTTAGTTACTTTATTTTGTTTTTTATGTGTGATAAATTAGTTTAACTTTATTTGGTGTACTTTTATCAAATTATTTTTTGGGTATGACAAACAACTTTAACTGTGAGGAACTTGATAAGGGCAAAGGGAAAAGCATGGCATCAACTCCATACCCTAGGACCAAAGGAATTCATCAATCCCTTGTGGGTTCAACCCGGAACTCATCAATCCCTAGTGGGTCTGGTCCCGTGGATTAAACTTTAATTTGCATTTTCCACGGGACTAGTAGTCCTGTTTACTATGTGTGCACGCTTTTGTGCACGACCAGCAAATAAACGAGACTACTAGTCTCGTGGATTTTGTTTCTGCAAAATTCACTGGGCTTGCAGTCCTATGGACTCTCAATTTTAGAGATAATTTTCATAAAAACCTCTCAAATTCACAAATATTGATATTAGTCAGTCATTATCAAATTATTTGCACTTATTTCCTCAAATCCTTTAAATTTTTGAAAATTACTTCATCAAACTTAACATTAGTCTATCAAATCATTAGAGGTTTGGAATTTCCCTCCTAAATGTCCATAATTAGTTGAAATTAGTCATTAAAATCTCTAAACATATTGCAAATTACCCCCTTAAATTTAAAAATAGACTCTCAAATATTTAAACAAATTCAATTTCCTTCCTCAAATGTTCATATTTTGAATTTAGTCTCTCAAATGGGTTTATAAAAACTTAAATTAGTCTTTTAAATAATTAAAGATTTAGACTTACTCCCTTAAATGTTCATAATAAGTCCCTCAAATCTTTATAAATTTTACAAATTACTACCTTATATTTAAAATTAGTCCCTCAATTCGTTAAACATTTTCAAATTGCTCCCTCAAGTAGTCATATTTTGGAATTTTAGTCCCTCAAATGGTGGGTATTTTCATCCCACTTATGTTTGACCAAGATTTTGTCCTATTTGGGTGGTAAGCACACGATGGTGATCATAACCATGGTTTTTTTTGGAACCAAACAATAGAAAATGAGGAAATCAATTCACACATGTTTTACTTTCTTGTCTTTTCAAATTAAACCAAACTAATGAATGTGGTGGAAAACAATTATGCCACATGTTTTTTGACGAAACAAACACAAGAAGCACTCTTTTCAAGTATGTGACGGAAACACAAAAAGTGAAGGAAAGTGGTATTTGGAAAATAAAGAAAAGCAAGCAACCAACCCCTTAGGAGAAAAAGAAGGCTAAATGACACTTACATATGTTATTGTTTTGTCTCACCACTTTTACACTTAAATACTCTAATTTTTAAAAATAGCACATAAATATTATAGTCTTTAAAAAAGTAGGACTTAATATCATAAGTTGTAAAAAACTGGCGCATCAATACCTTCTGTTAGTTGCAGGAGGAATATTCTTAAGAATATTCCCATGTGATTAGTACATGACATTTTTGTGTTGTATTGACCCTATTTATTGTTATATTTACTATTATACCTAATTTTCATCTTTATTAAATTCTACATTCATTTTCATGGAGGGATTCTTTTTGTCATAACAAGTTTTTTGAGTAATGTTTATAATATTTAACAGCGAACAACTTAGGGTATTGTGTTGCTATTTTTTTACAATTTAGGGTATTCAAGTGTAAATGAGAGTATTTGTTGCTATTTTTTATAATTTAGGGTATTTATGGTGTAGACTATCACTCATAGTAACTATTATGGAACTCTCTTCAGATTTAATACTTTATTGTGAAGCCCTTTAATATTTATTTTTTATTAGAAAATATCATACTGTAAAAAAACTGTTTAAATTCACCTATATATCAAAACTGTCACCTTCTTCTTCCTTTTAACATACATTCTCTTTCTCCAAAAGGCAAGACATAGATCAGAAGCTAAAAGTTACACCAAACAGTGGCTAAAGTGAGATGATTGAAGAGATTATCTTCATTTTCTATTTTCTTTAAGTTCTCTTTGTTAGTAGTCATAATTTCCTAATATATTTCCTAATTTGTTTTGGTAACAGGTTATTAGGATTCCTAATCTATTTTGGTAATATGATTTCAAATCTGTTTTGGTAACAGGTTATTAGGATTCCTAATCTGTTTTGTTTTTTGTTTTAGATTTCCCAGTATGTTTATGATTTTAGGATTTCTATATTTATGGAACAATTGGAAGAGAGAATTGAGAAGAAAATTAGGGATATTTGCAGCACAGAAAAGATGTATTTTCTTAGTTATTGGTTAGGGTTATATTTGGAGAGAATTAGAGATTTGTTAGTGAGATTAATTGGTGAGTTTGAGTGATTTGTAATCTCAGTTTGTACTCTTCTTTTCTATTAGTGAAAAACCCTATCCCCTTCTTGTCCTGTGGACGTAGGCAACTTGCCGAACCAAGTTAAAATTGGTTGTTTGTGTTTGTGGCATTGATTTGGTTCGTTTGGCCTTCTCTCGACGTTCGTTTGATTTGATTTCTCGTAGCACATTGGTTTAGTTATTTGGCTTCCGCAGCGCTCAACAATAACTACTTAGGTTTGATGTGAAGAGAAAGGAGAAAGAAGAGAAGCTTTATTGAGGGGTAGTTTAGAGATCATGGTATAAATTAAACCAGTTTTAACAATTTTAACAACAGTGAGAGAGTCTTGTAAGAGCGACACTACAGGCACACCCCCAACCACACCTTGGGGCACACCCCCTCTCTCAGTTATAGTCTAGGGGCCCACTTTAGGGCCCACTTTAGATTTTTAAAAAAAATCTAAAGTGGGCCCTGTGCACTGTAGCTGAGAGAGGGGGTGTGCCCCAAGGTGTGGTTGGGGGTGTGCCTGTAGTGTTTTCCGTCTTGTAATGAAAAAAAAACACTATTAGGGGGTTTTATAATGAACTGTCAAATCTGAATTGGGTTAATTATCTTATAAAGGCAACGTGCAACACTTATAAAGTCCTCAATGAAATTATAAAAGCATGGAGATTTTATATCAGCTTATGTTCACAACATTTATTCTCAAAGAAAGTTTATACTTTTGGTTGGGTGGTTGAACGATAGAGACTCATTGCCACACCTTTACTCTCAGATCTCACTGAATAGAAAAGTACAGTTCTAATTACTTGTTTTAACTTTTGGCAGCTATTTGATTGAGTGTTTCTCCAGCAAATGGAGGAATGATATCTTTTATACTAATTTTATTTTTATAGTTTCTCAATCAAAATGCAGAGCTAACATTTTTTTTATTATAGCCTTTTCTGTATTTCATAAAAATAACTCTTAACTCAAGCTTTTTGATATTCACACTGAAATTAGTAGTCCTCTAGTCTTGGGTACGTATCATTGGGACGCACAAAGACGCTTCTATCTATAATGTAAAAGGCAACATAATTTTTCTCTTGACCCTCCTCAGTTTTTCTTTGAGCCAAAGAATTCCCTTAACCAGTTCTGTATTGCGAACTCCCACCTTAATTTCAAACTGGCTTCAAATCTTGCTTGAGCTTGGGCGGGTGTCTCCTCTTCCACAGCTTCTGACCCTAAAAATGAGAACCAACACATTTCAGCATTGAGCATCTTTTATTTTTTTTAACTAAATCTTAACACAAGTTGAATAACAGAGAAGCTAGTTCTCACTATATTTATGTGCTTGGGCATTCCGTTCTTCTTGCCGCTTCAGTTGCTTGTTGAAAGATTTGACGGCAGCGAAGACATCTCTCGGCCTCTCCCAGCCTCCTCCAAAAACGCCGTGAGCCTCTTTAGGCTGTGGGCGTGTTAGAAACTCGAGCAACGGGAGCTCTTCCGTCTCCACCCAATGGATGCAATTGGTAGGACACGATTCAATCGAAACCTGTCATGGAAGAATCATTGCAGTTTCTTGACCGAGGGGGGAAAAAGGAAAGACAATTCTTCAAATTAATTGGTTGAGATTGTACGTCGATTTGCTTGTCAATATCTCCAAATTGAATTCTGACTCGGGCACATCCAAGAGATTCATCCATAGCAAATGTGTTGCTTGCATGGTGCACGCATTCCCTGCATCCTGAAACCAAATGAAATGTAACAGATGTATTTTTGTTGCTATTTGAGATGGGATTTTAATTCTAATTACCAATGCATTTGCTTTCATCTACAAAGAGAGCCTGGGGTCTTATTGGTCCATTCCATGAGCTATAGCCCGAGCCAGAGAACTTGGATTCAAACCCTTCTCTCTTTTTGCCGCTGGAGATATCATATCTTCTTCTTAGGTCCTGCTTTATCAGTGCATGGTATGCTTCATTAAGCATTAATGTGTATTCATGACCCTGAACAAAATAAAATAAAATCAGAAAAAAGAATTTGAATCCATGCTTAAATTGTAAAAATCAAAGATAGTTGAATTACCTTTTCGCCGGCGATATCAGGATGGTATTTCTTTTGAAGTTTCCTATAAGCCTCCTTGATCTCCTTGGGAGTAGAATCAACGGAGACACCAAGGAGCTGGTAGTAGTCTCTTGTCTCTACTTCTTTCTTTCCCTTTAGAGTGCAACATCTGAAGCTAGCAAAAGTATGTCAATTGTTATAATTCATCAAGAAGTGTGAAATTTTGAAGGAAAAAGATAGAGTTGTAGGTTGTTGAAGTGCTTACTTTGATCTGGATTTGATCGGATGGTGGGTTTTGAGAGGTTTTGGTAGGAACAAGTGATGAGTAGTAAGAGAGGTTCTGCAATCAAGCATCTTTTTTTTTCTTTTATCCTTTTTTTTCGTTTCTTTTTTTCCTTCGATTTTAGTACTGGATAAATTATACAAACCCAAAGAAGATTTGTAGCTTTGTGGAAAGGTCAGGGAGATATTTACTTGCTTGGTTCAAAGCCCTCAAAAGTCCCCATCACTGGATATTAACTAATATTATCCCTACAACTTAAAAACGAAGGTTATTATCTTGTTAGGCAAAAAAGTTCAAAATAATTAGGTTGCATATTTGTAGTCATAAACATTTTTTGTACCTCTTTCTTATGTCCTAAATTTTTTCCATAATAAACTTAATTTCTCAACCGAATTCTCTTTCATTATTGTCACTTATTCCAGTTTTCTTCAAAGAAGCTTACCTTGCTTATTCTTGGCCCAATTTAGTTCTTGAACAAAGGCTTTGCTATTGTGTCTCTGAACTATTACAAATGCTTCACAACTCTTTTGAGATTATTATTATTTTTTTACAAATTATTCAGCCAATAGTCAGTACTGCTAAATTATGTATCTGATAGTTGACTATTAATATATTTTTGGTTATTAATTTCTAATGCATATCTTACGCAAAAAAAAAAAAAACATATCATAGCATGATTTAGGCATATAATTGTTAGGCTAAGAAAAAATATTGGTAATGATTTTGGAGATATAACTATAGCAAATCTACTGGAAATAAAACCATAAAGAGCACTTTCTATAGAGAATCATATAGGGAGATAGGAGCATCTTATACATGTGTTCCGCTACCAGTTTAAGTGGTGATTACACTAACCTTTGTACTGTTTGCCATAATTAGTTTTTTTACTGTTTGCACTATTTTTACTGTGTGTGTTGATCTTGTGTATTGTTTGCACTAATTTAGGATTTGTAGTGGACACGTCTAGCCTCCTCCTTCCTCCCAATATGAAGAGTTCTGTCACCATGATTTTTCCCCAAACTTACCTTTGGAGAGTTGAGATCATTTTTCTGACAAATAAAACTTAGTGCTCGCCCTGGATATGCGCCAACTAGAGTTTCGCCAAGTCCTTTCACCACCTGGCATTGTGAACCATTAACATCTACACAGGTCAAAAATGGCTAAATCTTGTTTGGAAAAGTACCTCGGCATAAATCTGCGATGAGTCCCCAGTTGATGGATTGGTAGTGTGGATGACGAAGGCATAGTCAGCACTTATGATTTCTTGAACAAGGACAGCCATGCAGAGATTGTCATGATCAAGCTTCACTTTCCGTGTACTGAAGTATGCTCTTTCGTTCCACTTGGAAGCCCATACCTAGGATCAGAGGAAAGCCAATATGAGAATGACACTTTCATAAAGCGGTGAAGTGATTGAATTGAGATCAAGTAGAATTCCAGTGAGAACTCTTGACTTCTCATCCTGTAAGAGTTCATTACCTGACCTATCTTTGATGTGCACAATTTGATGATAGGTTTTAAAAAAATCCTTCAAATATTTTGATGGTATAGTTATGCACATTAATCTGCTGTATATTATGGAATGTACGTGTTTAATTATGAACCCACATTTATTCGCATCAATCTGTTCTGTCAAAGCGTTTATATATGACTTGTAAGTTCAACAGTGGGACAATAATTAGTGCACAAGGGTTTAATGCTCACTCTCGATGTAAGGCTGTGATTAATGTCTCATTGCCTCTCCTCTAATTCTCTTGTGCTAGCTACAAACGTCCGCTGCTCAGCTCCCATTTTTCTCTAGAACTGACCACACTCTTTAGTGCTAGCTACACAAATCCTATCCCATGCCTTTAATGAATGACAGAAGATCTTGTGAAGATAACTGTGATTAACAGTGCCACAACAATAAATAAAACCTTCGTGATGCCTTTTGGTTTTCCTCTTTAGAAGTAAAAAAAACATATATGACAATAAATATTTTACTCCAGGCAAGAAGCATTAACAATTGGAAAACCAAAGCTGCATATACAATGTTATTTTTCCTAGGAAATATTATTGCCAAATGGCTATATGATAGTTCCGGGAAAGACAAGAAATCCATATTTTCTCCTTTGTCAATGATAATGGTATGCTATTGAAGTCATGACTGATTATCATACTGAACACTATAATCTAACCTTTTTTATTGCCATCCATGCTTGTTCCCAACGTTGCTCACCTTCATCACCAGGCCAAGGAATTCCAGCACCCCTCATTTTCTCCTGTAGCTCTTGCACCTGAAATCATTTGATATTCTGATAACATTATATTTGGATCCCCCCAGAAACTATTAACGAATCAAAATGTGGAAACTGACAATTTATTAACTTCACTAAATAATCAATTTTACTACTGGCAGCTACAGACATGTAACAAAATGAAGTCATGAAGAAACTTCACTTGATTCAGGGGATATGTTTGATTAACAAGCAAAAATATTAAAGAATGCTCACAATATAAAGTCTCTCCGTATGAAGTGTTCCGATCTTTTCTTTTTTAAACAAGAGAATAAATAATGAAGGTACACATGGATAGTAAAACATAAAAGAGAATGTTAACAACATATTTTCTCTATATGGAAATATCCTGAAAACATATAGTGATTATCTCAGAAGGTATCAACCCAAAATTATGCTTTCAAAAGCTCTGGTCACTTTAAAAGTGCCACATAGTAGGATAGCCATACCAATTGCATTGGAGCAGCTAGCTGTAAAACAGTTCTCCGAATTTCACCTAAGGCATTAAACTCTCCTCCTTCTAACTTTTTCTTTAGCATCTCAAGCTCTCCAGCTACTGCCTGCAGTGTAAGAATAAAAATGTGATATTAATAACATAAATGAGTCATTAAAAAGCACCAATGTTTTACCATAACTGTGACCTAGTTAACTAAAGAGTACTGTTCTTGGTGAACATAATTGCTGAACTATCAGAAAATGTCATAAATGTTTTCGAATTAGATTGACAAGAAGTCAAGAACAGAATATCTGTTATCCCCTGGCCTACAATAGATTAGACTTCCAGCACAAATCAGGGACAAGATTACTGGCTGCATTCCTTCTTAGTTCCATGCCTGGGACAATAGAAACATACTGATATACAAGAACAAAGAAACATGCATCTGAGGATGACCTGATTTGTCTCATCTGATAAAACCTTCTCAAAAACACCAAATGGCAGTGCTACTGATGTCGGGATTCCAACCCAGGAAGGTACTTTTCCTTTCAGATAGGAGATATTACGTGACTTAGCCCCAACCTAGAAAAATCAATACATATGAACAGGTTAGAAAATTATCATGGAGTTCAACATGAGACACTGGGAACTGATCAAACACCAAAACTTGAACAATTAGTAATAAGTTTCAGATCTTCTATAAAGCAGATACTTGAGATGCATGATGCAGACAAACTTGAAAAGATCAGGTGACAGAAAAGAAGAGTTCCAACAGATGTGACTATATCATTGTACTGACCATTTTGTTTGTGAATTCCTCTGATGATATGGCATATTTGCCACTGAATTGCTTCCTAGCTAGAGTCAGGGAAGGTGAAGGTTGAACATCATCCAAATTTGCTGAACTTGCATTGGAAAGGTCACTCTCTTTTATCTCACTAGAAAATGCAGAAAGTTTATCAGCAAAACAAACAACCCGACTCACATATCCAATACTAAAGAAAGAAGGTAAAGATCATAAGATTGAAAAGGCTGTATGAGATGGTTGCAATGTTTCAGTGAATACGGTCCTGGATTAAAGTACAATACAAAACCAGGAAAGAAAAAGGGGGCAAAAATAAACCTCAGCTATGTCAAGGATCATAATATCACACTGCTCAAATACAAGAAAAAAATTCACACACCTATATACAATATCTGCAGAAGTGGGTCTTAAGAGAAATAGCTTGCAAGAGTGCAGCAGATGTACCAACTCACTGGTCAGAACAGCAAATGCTCCATCGGGTATTTCTTCCTCTCCTTTGACGCTTTTAGCCACTAAATTGGTTGGTCGCTCATAAGATTTATTCTGAACAGTAAGCAACTCATCTACAACAACGACATATCCAGCAACTTCAACAGGACTTATAACCTGCCAACTGTTAAATTTGGACAAAACCATTTACATAGTTGAATAAGAATTATCATCCAATAAGTTATCTATATTTAAATTTTCATCTGACTTCCATTTTGGTCATAATTAGTTTGGAGGTCTACTGTAGATAGTTATGTAAAAGGCTCTGGATTTTCACAAAAAGAAATACAAGTTTCTACTTTGCAAAGCTTATTAAGGTAATAACAGTAGAAGCTGAAACAATGAAAAGTAATTGGACCAAGCTAGATATCAAAAGAAAACAAGGCCTTGCCACATTACAAATCTGTTTAACCTTCTTAACTGCTTACTTTTATTACACCCCGAGATATTTTACAGGTTAAGGAAATAACGATAAAAATATTCTTCTTGATTCAACCAACCTTCCTAGATTTGCCTCCTTACGCAAAACGGGGTCAAGTCGATTAAGGAGTGCTGATAAAGATGCAGCTGAGCCACCACGAATAATTTCTTCAGTAAATATATTCACCTGGACAGTAAATAAATGTGAAACAGAAATCAGGTTAAGGTGCATTATTCAAAGGAAGTAATTGTTTAGTATACATACTGCCCATTGATCAACTCCAAGCAACATTCCAAGGTATTCAGCTGAAGGTTGCAGCACTTGGTGGTATAGTTCTGCATTGCTTGATAAGGCTAGACGAGTTCTATCAAGAAATGATTTTGCATATAATGCCCACTGGTTATCTCGTTGGCTGCACATCTCCAAGGCATGATTCCATCCCTTCCAAAAAACATCAAAAAGGGAAAAGTAAGTCTCTGCTGCATCACAATAATCACTTTTGCTAAAGCTTTAATCATGAAACTTGTTCAAATTATTTTGGAATTTGGCATGCTACAACTTACAAACTATAGTTTGCAATCTGAAATATCCAATAAAAAACTTCATGTTAAACACAATTTTAATAATTGTGAAGTAAATGGACAAAGAAAGAAGGTTACCACATATTTCTCCATGGTATGGTAACATATAGAAACCTCAAGAAAATGAAGGACAATTACTGAGATGAGAAGCTAACCAACAATTTACAAAGACATACCTTAATGCAGTATAATAGATCTTCATTATCATCGGTCGATAGAGCAAGATTTTCAAGAGATAGACTGATGAAATATATAATTTTCTGAAACAAAAATCAAAAGCAAATTTTCTGTAAAACAAAAGCACAAGTAAATGAAAGAAACAAAAGTAACAAAATTACTCTAGTACTACTAGTGAGATTATAATGGGGAATGAGTGAAGAACCTCTGGTTTAGCATTGTTCAGCTCTTCATATCCCCGCTCAATAGCGGTCCTCACTGTAGAATCAAGGGCAATATCCAAAAAAATAAGATCCTTAAGACGCTCATGGGAGTTGAGCAACAGAGGTCGAAGTTCAACCCGTGCCTCCAACAAACCCTGAAAGTTGTTAAAGCATAAAATTTAGGACAAACTTGCTAATATTTCCACTTAACTCTGCCTATGTACTTCTCTTCCTCAATCTAGAAATAAAAAAAAGTTATTTACAAACCGGAACCATAAAAATTTTGGATCAAAATTATATAAGAGCATACTTATCAGGTACCTACTAAATCGACAAGCTTAAGCTGATAGGTAACCAACACTACCATGATGCATGATCTATGCTAGCAACATACTATTCTGTCATGCGGACTTTCAGGCCATATGGAAAAGTCTCAATTTAAAAATGTCTCTCCAGGAAAGGCCTAAATGAATATAATTTAAATGTCTTGATGAAGTTCTCAATCATGTCCCTGGTACCACATTGATAACTACTTTATCCAAAAGTTTAAGCTTATGTGAAGCAAAAGTGTATATCAAGCAATCCTAAGAACAGCAGATGCAAGTTGAAATAATGCATGTGCGAAATTGAAATTGTGCACATTTTTAGAGCCCTCACCTCAAGCAGAGGCTCCACCATCTTGTCTTCAATATGTTCCAGAATAAATCTTAACAGATCCTATCGAACAAATTGAAAAGAATAATATATACTGGGAGGTACAATTACATATATTATTAAAATAAGTCCGAAAAATTACAGGAAATCCAGATGGCAAGCCCCTTATAGGATTTATCTGAACCCCGACCATGAACCCTTCACCCTGAAAAAATATTGAAGCTCCATCAAGTATCATCGACAGATAGTATGTTTCAGAGTAGGTTAAGAGTAGGTTAAGCATGAAAACTTACCTCAGCTTTATATCCCATGCAAGTTGCAATTGCAGACTCAAGATCAGCACCTGAGTGAACAGCCTGAAAAAATAACCAACAAGTATAGTTATCCAAGGAGGCTTAGAAAAGAACAGCCTTCTGGTCATGCCAATGACACTGACAATGAAAATCAATGAACTTTGGCGCGATGGCTATCCTATAGATTATTAGACTCTCATTGGCATGGGAAAAATCCAGTACAAATTGGGTACACTGTTGATGCTGAGTCTACAAAGTGATGCATTGATGTATTTACTTGGGGCAAGAATCCGAACAGTGTATCAAGTGTAACACCCTAATTTAGCAAAACATTTTGATGATGTTTGCAGTTCATAAAGTTACCAGAAAGAAAATTGATTATTTTGATGAAGAAGACCAAAAGAAGCTTCAATTTCTTAAATCGTGAGTGGTTAATTTGAATATTTATGAAAGAAACATGTATCTATATCAGGAAAGGTTATCTAGCTAAGAACCTCGACAGGTGTGTTCAAAAAGATGGCAAACAGATTACACAGGTATCGTAGAAGAAATTTATAACTTTTTTCATTAGTTGAAATTGCTTCACGCACAAACAGGAGATATTATTTTACATTATATCTGTTGTATGTCAAGAAAGTCTTCAGAATGAAGGTTAATCAGACTAACCTTCAGAGTCCTCAAGTAGTTTCCCAAATCACGCAAAAGGCCATCCTTCTGGTCACTCCTAAAATGTGGTTCTGAGTGAATGGCTCGGTCATAGCTTAATAAGCGTTCCTTTGTTACACCATTTTTGTTCAAGGTGTCCCAGTAAACATTGACATCAAAGTCACTACTAACATAATCTATAAGTGCCTGGAAGAATAATTTTTTCCGGGGAGGATAATTTGGTCAGAGAGATTCTAACAATTTTAAACAGGTTGGAGCACTCAAGCGGAGACCATGCGTCGAATACCTGACAAATTACTACATCATCAGGACTGGTGTTATTGTGTAGCTTCTGGTGCCATTCCTCCATCATCCCACCCTTGCAATCATTGTTTCTCTGCAGAATGACAACATCATAATAAGACTCAAGTCATGTATCAAGAATTAATAAACAATTTAATTAATAAATAACCCTGTCATTCATTAGACTGAGAACAAGTATAAACAAAAAAAACTACCTGAATCACCAAGATCTCATCACGGATACGCTGTCCCACATCTCCTTCACCTCCACGGCCAACAGTGGACATAATCATCCTTATGATTTCCCGATTTTGGGGGTTATTTTTGTACATATCTTGAAGTAAATTTGTAAGTCTGTCCTGGGCTTTGCTAATCTCACTGTAGCAGAAGATATGTTGTTTGAGATAGAAAAGAAAATAATGTTTATCTATCAAGAAATTCAGACTTGCAAAAGGAATATGATGGTCTTAGGTTAGCAGAGAAAAGAAATACTGTGACACAGGAATTGAAATATCACAACAGGATTTGTCGATAAAGCACAATCATAATATCATGAAGGAGGATACCGTGGCTTCACATTGTAGTTCTTGTTCCATACAAGTTGTCTTGTGGCCATGAATCTCATCCATACAAGGATTCCAGAAAGACCTAATTTCCCAGAAGCTCCGAATTGCTCCATCAAATCTGCTGCAATGTTAAATCTACACCAGAAGAAAGCAGAATATTGTCTTCAAAAGTATGAAAATAGTAATCTAAAGCAATTAGCTTTGTAAGTTTCAAAACAGACGCACAACATAATTATATGCAGAGTAAAAGAGAATAGTTTAGGAATCAATAGCAATAAAGCATTTCCCAAAAGAAAGCTAGATTTCCACCATAATGATGTTATAAATTTCCTTTTGCACGTAACCATTGGGACTTCAAATAATATGGAAATCCCTAAATGCATATCTATAGAACTGTGTATCAAAAGTCTTGGAATGAGGATAACTTCAATTAGAAATGAAAGAAAACCTTTTTTTCTAAAAAGACAGAAACTAGTAGAAAGTATTAAATTAATTAAATTTAAAGAAGTCGGAACTAATCCTTTTACCTCCTTGCTTTATTTTCTGCAATAACGATGATGTGAGATGAATAAAATTGAACTTTGAATATGTGAATGTATCAACTCATAAAATAACCACATTTTCCAAAAACTTAACAGTTTGGATCCTGAGCCCTTTCCTACTGAGTTGAAAGTTGAAAGTTGAAACGCATGCAACGTCTCCACTAGAAGATGCTATACATGGTGCAAAATGAATTTTTTTTCCACATTGATAACTACTTTATCCAAAAGTTTAAGCTTATGTGAAGCAAAAGTGTATATCAAGCAATCCTAAGAACAGCAGATGCAAGTTGAAATAATGCATGTGCGAAATTGAAATTGTGCACATTTTTAGAGCCCTCACCTCAAGCAGAGGCTCCACCATCTTGTCTTCAATATGTTCCAGAATAAATCTTAACAGATCCTATCGAACAAATTGAAAAGAATAATATATACTGGGAGGTACAATTACATATATTATTAAAATAAGTCCGAAAAATTACAGGAAATCCAGATGGCAAGCCCCTTATAGGATTTATCTGAACCCCGACCATGAACCCTTCACCCTGAAAAAATATTGAAGCTCCATCAAGTATCATCGACAGATAGTATGTTTCAGAGTAGGTTAAGAGTAGGTTAAGCATGAAAACTTACCTCAGCTTTATATCCCATGCAAGTTGCAATTGCAGACTCAAGATCAGCACCTGAGTGAACAGCCTGAAAAAATAACCAACAAGTATAGTTATCCAAGGAGGCTTAGAAAAGAACAGCCTTCTGGTCATGCCAATGACACTGACAATGAAAATCAATGAACTTTGGCGCGATGGCTATCCTATAGATTATTAGACTCTCATTGGCATGGGAAAAATCCAGTACAAATTGGGTACACTGTTGATGCTGAGTCTACAAAGTGATGCATTGATGTATTTACTTGGGGCAAGAATCCGAACTGTGTATCAAGTGTAACACCCTAATTTAGCAAAACATTTTGATGATGTTTGCAGTTCATAAAGTTACCAGAAAGAAAATTGATTATTTTGATGAAGAAGACCAAAAGAAGCTTCAATTTCTTAAATCGTGAGTGGTTAATTTGAATATTTATGAAAGAAACATGTATCTATATCAGGAAAGGTTATCTAGCTAAGAACCTCGACAGGTGTGTTCAAAAAGATGGCAAACAGATTACACAGGTATCGTAGAAGAAATTTATAACTTTTTTCATTAGTTGAAATTGCTTCACGCACAAACAGGAGATATTATTTTACATTATATCTGTTGTATGTCAAGAAAGTCTTCAGAATGAAGGTTAATCAGACTAACCTTCAGAGTCCTCAAGTAGTTTCCCAAATCACGCAAAAGGCCATCCTTCTGGTCACTCCTAAAATGTGGTTCTGAGTGAATGGCTCGGTCATAGCTTAATAAGCGTTCCTTTGTTACACCATTTTTGTTCAAGGTGTCCCAGTAAACATTGACATCAAAGTCACTACTAACATAATCTATAAGTGCCTGGAAGAATAATTTTTTCCGGGGAGGATAATTTGGTCAGAGAGATTCTAACAATTTTAAACAGGTTGGAGCACTCAAGCGGAGACCATGCGTCGAATACCTGACAAATTACTACATCATCAGGACTGGTGTTATTGTGTAGCTTCTGGTGCCATTCCTCCATCATCCCACCCTTGCAATCATTGTTTCTCTGCAGAATGACAACATCATAATAAGACTCAAGTCATGTATCAAGAATTAATAAACAATTTAATTAATAAATAACCCTGTCATTCATTAGACTGAGAACAAGTATAAACAAAAAAAACTACCTGAATCACCAAGATCTCATCACGGATACGCTGTCCCACATCTCCTTCACCTCCACGGCCAACAGTGGACATAATCATCCTTATGATTTCCCGATTTTGGGGGTTATTTTTGTACATATCTTGAAGTAAATTTGTAAGTCTGTCCTGGGCTTTGCTAATCTCACTGTAGCAGAAGATATGTTGTTTGAGATAGAAAAGAAAATAATGTTTATCTATCAAGAAATTCAGACTTGCAAAAGGAATATGATGGTCTTAGGTTAGCAGAGAAAAGAAATACTGTGACACAGGAATTGAAATATCACAACAGGATTTGTCGATAAAGCACAATCATAATATCATGAAGGAGGATACCGTGGCTTCACATTGTAGTTCTTGTTCCATACAAGTTGTCTTGTGGCCATGAATCTCATCCATACAAGGATTCCAGAAAGACCTAATTTCCCAGAAGCTCCGAATTGCTCCATCAAATCTGCTGCAATGTTAAATCTACACCAGAAGAAAGCAGAATATTGTCTTCAAAAGTATGAAAATAGTAATCTAAAGCAATTAGCTTTGTAAGTTTCAAAACAGATGCACAACATAATTATATGCAGATTAAAAGAGAATAGTTTAGGAATCAATAGCAATAAAGCATTTCCCAAAAGAAAGCTAGATTTCCACCATAATGATGTTATAAATTTCCTTTTGCACGTAACCATTGGGACTTCAAATAATATGGAAATCCCTAAATGCATATCTATAGAACTGTGTATCAAAAGTCTTGGAATGAGGATAACTTCAATTAGAAATGAAAGAAAACCTTTTTTTCTTCTAAAAAGACAGAAACTAGTAGAAAGTATTAAATTAATTAAATTTAAAGAAGTCGGAACTAATCCTTTTACCTCCTTGCTTTATTTTCTGCAATAACGATGATGTGAGATGAATAAAATTGAACTTTGAATATGTGAATGTATCAACTCATAAAATAACCACATTTTCCAAAAACTTAACAGTTTGGATCCTGAGCCCTTTCCTACTGAGTTGAAAGTTGAAAGTTGAAACGCATGCAACGTCTCCTCTAGAAGATGCTATACATGGTGCAAAATAAAAATTTTTTTTGGGAGAGGAATAGGCCTTAACCCAAATTTTATTTTTTTAAAAAATATAGGCAAAGAAGTAAGGGACAACAGATTTGTTACAATGATAAAATACTCTAACTATAGCAGTCATTTGCAGTTCTTCTGCAATGGTGGAGAGGAGAGTGAGGGATCCAACTAAAGGGGATGATTGGTATCCTGATACCATACTAAGAAACAATCATATCCAAACACTCAATTTCACAAGTGTGGTTAGCAACACATATCAAGGAGTCCTAAACAAACAGTGTCTCTTCTGAGCGATCAATATTTAAGGAACCATCAGATATCATTATCTAGGAAAGAATACACCAATGGAAAACTTTATTATAGAGAGAATTATAAGTAGAATATAGTATGAGAGAAAGGAAGTGTACAAATTTCAGACCTGTGCATTAGAGATTTCTGGGCCTCACTCTCAAGATAAGCTATCTTGTCCAGCAAGGCTTTTGCAGTACCTTTTCCATCGCCAGCATCCTTCAGATAAAGAAAGAAAGTAAGTAAATATCAACAAATACTTTACATGCTATAGATATAGCATACACTGCATAATCAAAAAAGGAAAGGAAGAAACCTTGCTTATCTTTGTAGTTTCTTTGCGAATTTCCACATAGAAATCGGATCCACCATTTTTAATCCAGTTTTCATCAGAACGTAGGACAAACGGTATTCCATCATAGTTCCCCCCATCAATTTCGATTACAACAGCCTTCATATTACACATTAAAATATTAACTTGTTTTAATCAGATCGGATTTCTATGAAGTAAGAAGGTCAAAATTCTCAGATAAATTAGAGCCATAAGCTGAAAATTATCTACACTCAACAAAGCAGTAAAGGAATGATGGAAAAGTTGCAAACATAAACAAATGAAATTGAAAATAAAAGGAAGCAGAACCCTACCCGGTAGGCTATATCTTGCAAGGAAGCCTCTATAAAAGGGGTCTCACATGACTGGTCTAGTAAAATTGAATTTGGAGGTAAAGTGCTTGAAGGGGGTATCTGCAAATTTAGTAATTGCCTTGTAAATGCAACGCCGGAATAATGCTAATAGTTCATCAACTTGAACTCTCACTTATATGTGGGATACTGAACATAAAAACGGGATTTATCTTTTAAACCTCACCATCCACTCTCCAGGCGTCCTAGATAATGCCCAGTGTAGAATAAGAGGTCCTTTCAGATCTGTTGCCAGATAAACCTTCGTCTTACCAAGAGGATTTGTGACAATTACCTTCAATAGAAAAATTGGAAATGCTGTTTACAGATTACTTTTCTAGACGCAATAAATACTATAAAGCAACATTTCACAGATAAAAGAGGTATCACCAGAAGTTCCTTTTCACCAAGCTTAAAAAGTTTCTTGTTCAGTACCGGGCCTCCATCCTGCTCCTCTAAAAACTTTGAGAACGCTTCCATTGCTGTTGGGGTTTTTGGCATGGATGGCATGTTCTCTTGTGGGCTTTCAAAAGTATATTTATTTAGAAGCTGCATAATGTCCCTTTTTTCCCGCTCAATTCTTTCAATGGTGAAGTACTTTTTAGTCTTCAACTGTGCTGAGACTTTGGTGCGTACGTCTCCTTTCATCATTTTTTTTCGTAACTCAGTGGGTGACACTCCTTTACCCAGCTCTTGCTCTAGTTCTTTTCTTGCTTCCTCAAACTCCATCTAGCCAATTGGACAACATCAAGGTTTATAATAAACCACAGAAACTTCTATTAGTGACTTAAGTAATAAGGCGGTGTTTAGCTGTTATGAATATTGAGCAAACCATCTGTTTCTCAGGAGAATAGTTTGGTTTTCCAGCTCTCTCCCAACGAACATATGCCTGTACTTGTACAAGATCATCAGGAACTTCACTTGTTACAGTTGTTGTGTTCCCGGTAACATCCTTCTTGGCATTGCTAGAAGCTCTTGTTAATTTCATTCTGAGTTCTTCTATAGAAGTGCCCCTACTGATTTCCTCTAGCAATTCGGTCCTTGCCACTTCATACTCTTCCTAGGAAAATGTATAATCGTAAAAGATTAGTCATCAAAACTCATCGTCATAAAGAAAAATCTCAGCCAAACAGCTACTATTTCCATGGTCCAGAAAAAAGTAAATATAAGGGAGATAAATTCCATAATAGCATGTCAGAGTTGGAGGGAAAGAAGAAAATGAAATGAAATTAAAAGGTTTGATATAGGTCTATCCTTAGAGGGACATAACTTCATGTCGGATAATCCAGAGTAGTTGTATCCATTAATGTAGTTATAACACTAGAATAAATCTTGCACAATGAACAAATTCTATATAAACCATCAAATTCACAGGTCAAGCTAAACGATACATTTTTAAATGGAAAAGTACCGCTTCTTGATCTGGTGTATACGATTGTTTGCCCTTCCTTTCCCACCTAAGATATGCATTAATCTGCACAAGATCTTCAGGAAGCGAAACTCTTTTGTTCTCCACAGCTGACAGATTAGAGATTTGATGGCGCGATCCTGGCAACTTAACCTGGAAGTTTTCGCCATTATTCTTGAACCTGTCAAGGGAAAAGACGGAAGGTGAGAAATTGTGACTTCGGTCTGTGTAAAATGGTAAATGAAGGCAAAGGTCATAGTTTGATCACAACTCACCACCTATTTTGTGCTTCATCAAATATAAGAAACTCAATGGCTTGTATTTCTGGATCATCGATTTCTATGTTCAGCGAGGAGTATGGACCAGACTACAGAAGAGGGAAGCAAATGGTCATGATTCAGATGAAATATATGTGCATATCATACTAGCCGAGTTGATTTGGTATGGTACAGCGAAAGTCGTTATATTGAAACATTATTATGGTTGCAGAAACTTACTTTTATGAAGGACGTTCTAAGAGCCTTGTTTTTATATAATTTTGTTCCATCTGGACGCCGGAAAGGAAGAGCCCAGTCTCTGAAGAAATAGGAAATCACAAAAGTCAAATATTGTTGCAAAGATTGTTAGCTTTAGGAAATTATCTTTGAGTCATCATTTATATTGAAGAGTACATTACGAAAAAGGAAGAACTTCACATGATCCCAGGACAGAATGAATAAAGAGATTAACAGATCTGGAGGTGGCCTTACTTATTCTTCTCACGAATTCCACCCCAGTGAAGAACTAAGTCATCATGACTGTTGGTTATTCGAAAACTGATTTTCGTTGTAGAGCCAGGAGCAGGGGCTTGAACAGAAACCTGTTTGTTTGAAAAGATGACAAAACACTTTAGGAGAATTCCTATTCCAAATTGAAATAAACCTATTTCAACTTGAGCAGCTAGAGTATAAATTTATATAAGAACAAGTACCTGTAGTTCAGAATTTGCATCAAGATTGAACTTGTCTGTAACCTGATCCAGAGAGGAGAATGTTAAAAAAGTGACATCTCATAAAGCACATTGAACGGCAACATGCATACCTTACTTTCTTACTTGTTTCTAATGTGTGCATTGGTTTCCTCGGGTACTTTTAAATGAATGAAATAGTTAAATATGAAGATTTCACACATAACTATCAATCGAGCAAGATACTTGTATGCAGTAAACCTTACAATGCAATGAGGAAGTGACTGCCATCACATTTTATTGACCAAACAATGGGGTAACCACAGCTAAATCCGAGAAAATTTGCGAGTGCGTATCATATGACACTTAAGGCGTACAAGATGAAGAAACCATTGGTCATTTCTCAAAGGATGTATGCCAGCATGAATATGATCAGAATCAATTATTCGAATAAATTGACATGTTGGGAAACCACAATGGTTTCAAGTAAGCAAACACTTTTTTCTTGTGAAACTCAAAATGTCAACTGATGTGATTCTATAGTTGCACTCAAGGATAAAAGAAAAATTGATGAGGACAAGAAAAGATAATTTCCATATTTGATTAGTTGACTTTTTTTATTTTGAATTTTGAAATTTGAAATTTGAAATTTGAATTGTAGTTTAATTTTAGTTGAGTGATTTGAGGGATTGTTGTTTTATTTCTATTTTTATTGCACGTTGTGTGCACGTAGTTTTTCTTTATAAATAAGGTTGTATGAGACTATTGAAAGACAATGAATTATTGAAAATTGAAATGAAAATTGTGTTGGCTTAATTTGGGTGTGAAATCTAGGCCTCGGGTGTGAAACCCTAGATCAATACCTGTTCCTCTTCTTCCGGCCGTCAAACATCAATCTTCTCCCGTTTATCGGTTCATCTCACAGCCTCGCTGCCCCCACCCCTTCTCCTCTCCCACAAGTTGTCTAAATACTGTAATTAAATTGATTGAGATGGAAATTATTCATAATTATCGATACAAATCTTGTTAAAATCCAACTGTCATAGTAGTTTTAAATTTAATTTTGAAGATCATGAAATTTGGCGAAATGGTGTTGTTCAAATTAAATCGTTGTTTCTGATAGACCCCCTCCCCCGTTTCGCATCAAAAATATTCTAAAAAAAACAGATACTTGTGCAAGGTCAAGCTTCTAGTCATGAAACATGCCCCAATGTCTGCTCTGTATGTGCATTATTGTTCTCATACAAGTACAGTTATAACAAAAGAAAGTACCTCAGCTGAAGGATTGGTCGTCAACACAGCGTGAGTAACCATATAACCAGCCCTGTGATTTCCCTTCAATGATCTTGCTTTTGTTGTGCTCAAGTTGCCTCCGAAGAATCTGTTAGAAAGAATGGGCTTGCATTTCTTTTTCACTGCCTTAGATCCTGAGGGAACTCCAGGCAACACACTTCCTAAAAAGCCTGGATGTGTTCTACTTTGATTCTCTATAGTTGGTGGAGGGCATAGAGCTCGCTGATGTAAGCAATAACCCAAGGTGCTGTTCATGATCCTCACTCATACGCAAACACAAAGACAGAGTTCCGCCATAGAATCTGAATTGAAAGTAACAACAGAATTAGAATGAAGAATATAAATGTATTAATTACAAAATACGATGTTGCATCAATTAGACCTTGGTTAAAGAATTGTCTAACGGAGCTAACATCTGTGCATTTTCGGTAATTGTCATAAAATGAGGATATAATTCAACAATTGTAGAACGGCGAATAACGGCCCGAAAAAGAACATGGAAAAATGAAGCAGGGGACAGTCTGGAGAGTCGATCGACCGCATGCTTAGGTTCGGTCGATTGGAAACATGCACGTACAGGGCATTTATTTGACTCTCTGGCCGTCGTTCTACTTTAGACGGCATGAACATGCGCCGGTTGACCAACCGTGCTGTTTACAGCGGGAAATTTTGATCCTCTAGCCGGCAACGACAGCCCGACATGCCCCGGTCGATGTGTTCGTGTTTTGGCCCCCCCTGTCGTTCCTGATTGTTTGATTCCTGTTTGATATAAATAGGAACATAACGTTCTAGCGCCGTTAATTATGATAAGCATTGTTCTGACAGCAGTTTGAAGAGAGAATTGTGAGAGATTTATGAGCTTTGTGAGATCCTTTATTAGGGTTATTTTCGGAGATTACGAAGTGATGTAATCTCATATTTATATCTCTATAGTAAATCTCTCGCCTCCTTACCCGTGGACGAAGCCAAATTGTCGAATACCACCGTTAAGATTTTGATGATCTTGCTGTGGGCGTGCTGTGTTTGTTATGATTGATTCTTTTCCTCATTCGCTTGTTTCCGCCGTCCGCTGCGCCCCAACAAGCTGGTAACAGGAAACTCCAGGTTGGCTTGGAGATTCAATTTGAAGGAGAAAGCTAGGGCTTCTTGTTGAAGAGAATTGGAATCGTCAGCAATGTCCGAAAGCAAGTACATCCGGATTCGTCCCTGACGAAGCGATACAAGGTTGAGCGATACTAACACAAATATTGAGTTCAAAAATTTGAGATGACAAGATAATGTTGGTTGTGAAGGTGTCAAATGTATGGATGCATGACGCTTAAAATTTGGAGGATTCTTGAAGACAAGAGAAACCCGATATATTGACTTGAATGATAATTTTGGGAAGAAAATTAATAGTTAAGCTCATGTGAGGTTATTTAGATCGAGTTGGACGCGAAGTTTGATGTATGATTGATGAAGAAACGTCGGCAAACGATTGTGAGAAACACTAATGACAATAAATTTGACGAAGAGCATGAGAATCGCTTTATTTAAAAAGAAGACGGTTTTACCAATTCAAAATGAAAATGAGAGTTCTGTTATGAGAGAACATGGTTAATAATTTCACGAATATTACTATCGGATATGGTCAATGTGGGATCATCGATGGTTGAGATGAAGACAACGGCGACTGTTATTACTATATCGTTGCCAGAGATGATTATCGTAACCTTTGTCCTTACAATGATTAATGGTAGAACCATTGTCATTACAATGACCGGGTGATCTGCAGTATGTGAATTATGGTTGAGAAGAGGTAATAAGAACCAATCTGAGGAAGCATCAGGAGATGCCTGTTGGCATGGATGTAGTCCTAAACCCCTTCCATTTAATCGCCCGCAAGAACAAAGCAAAGGAGAAGCCAAGAAAGCATGTAGGAATCAATGGTTTTTACAAGAGATGTACATTGAAGAATGAAGAGCCCAAAGTTGAAGAAGAGCTGGAAGAATAAGCGGAAAAAGTCGTACCAGACTTCAAAAGGGAATGTGCCAAAATCTAGTGCGTGAATTCAGATTCAGCATCTTGCAAGGTTACTCATGCCCAGCATACCATCAGTTGTATGCAGACTCACAAAGTGGAGTTAGATTCTGATTCACACCACATAGCTCCAGGAAGATTGGTCCTCTACCTTAGAATTAGAGAGAGAATGTCGTTTGATTTAGGAATGATCACTGTATGCCCATGGTGGTATTGGAACGTTTCAAACCAGAATGTTTCACGCGTGTGACTAGGGAGTTGAAGAGAGTGAGATTGTCCTCAATGACGAAGAATAATTATTCACTTAGAAATTTAGAGGCATCGAGTTATAAAGTGATCTTGGAAAAACTATAACTTGAAGGTCACAAAAGGGTCTCATGGTAGTGATGGAGAGGGTCAGGTTGTAAACAATCTACGACTTGAAGGGGCCAAAACAGTAACAAAGGGTCTGGCCAACTTCTATTACGAAGAGGAGGATGACTACCAGTTTTATACACATGAGATTGGACACACTGATGATAATTTCCTACAGACATGGCAAAAACAGGGGCTATTGAAGGTGCAAAAAACCTACAAGATGCCCGAATTGTCGAACTATTACATACTGGAAGAAGACAAAGTGAAATTCGACACCGCAAGTTCACAACATCCAAGGAGTGGTTTATTAAATCGAACCTTTTACGTTCGTACAGATATTGGGTCTGCCCAAGAAACCTCTGTGGGGCCAATTATTTTATCACTTTCATGCATGATTATGTCCAGGAGAAATTGGCGTATATACCAGTAAGCATAAACATGAGATCTGAATATTTTTGTGAGTGCGAAAAAAATAGACACGCCAAACAGTAGAAATGTGAAAGTACTCTATTCTATAATGGTGTGAGTACAAAGAGGATCAATTTTTATAGTTTATCGATCACCATAGGATCCATTTCACATGTTAGTGAGGGACACCACAATAAAACGGTGACCGAAGCGTCGGAGATGAACCTTACCTTGCCTGGAGAAGGTGCATTGTATTGCTCACAGAGGGATTATTAGATCTTTTTAGGCCGAGACGTTATTTATCGCGAACCATCTCAAATAGGTTGCCTGCAGCTGCAAACATGAAAAACTCTTATGGAGGCTATAGTCTGATTTATTAACTTAGTGATATAATTGATTCAGATATCTTGGGTGTCAGCTTACTTATCATGGCGTAAGATGCAATTAAATCTGAGTGCCCCAAGAAAAAAACAGTCTTTGTGGGTTTAGATGATGAAGTTAAAGCTTATAAAGTGGGGATCCAGAAAACAAAGAAGATGACCATTAGCAGAAGAGTCACGCTTGTTGAGCGCTTCACATGATGAGGGTCTCAGGTCCTCTAGCATGGGGAGGAAGGTCAGACTAGGGAATATCGCCAAATGTGGAGGGATGAGGTGGACTCCACAGCTTTAAAGACTTATCTATTGAGTCCACAGAGTGACACTGGAGGATAGGATATGACAGATGGGCAGCCTGAAGGATAGAAAGGGATGTTGGGCTCAAAACAGGTCATGTTCAGGATCATTGTAGCAAGTAGACAAAAAGTAATCATTCGTTCGGTCAGCTAGGATATGATGATGTGTATTGGGCTGCATATGCTTTTTCAGTTGGATTCATTGGAGATTGGCTCCTTTCTACATATTAAGAAGCAGAGTCAAGCTCTGATTCAATCAGGTGAAAAAGCGATGAAGGAAGATGCATTCTTTTAGAAAAATGAACACTGGGAACTTCGCAAAACTACCTAAGGTAAGAAAACAATTGGATGCAAATGGTAACCTAAAGAAGGATTTTCAGATGGGACATTCGGTACAAAACCAAAATATTGCAATGGTATGCCCAACTGAGGACATAGACTACAAACAAGGATTCTCAACCTTGTGGGTAAAACATTCATCCATAAGATTTTGGACATTGATGGCACCAGCTGGATTTAAATTTGATCCAGAGGATGTGAAAACAGTTGCTTCTACATGGAGATTTAGAAGAGTAGATCTATATACATAACCGATAGTTTTAGAGCTACAGGCAAGGATGATTTGGGAGCAAACTGAAGAATTTTTTATGGATTGAAGCAATCACCGCAACCCAATGGTACAGAATTGACAATTTCATCATTGGCCAAGGTGTACACGAGAAGCCCATATGACCGTTTGTGTACATGCACAAGCCTACAAAATGGCGAGCATATTTATTTGTATGTATATTATTACGATATGCTTATTGCTTCCAGGAACTCTTCAAACTATTAAAGAAGTTAAAAAGGATTTTCATCGATTTTGAGATGAAGGACTTGGACATAAGCAATAGAAGATTTTTGAGCATGAATACGAGTAGAGAACGGGGTGATAGGCGAAGTGTTGAAGTAACACAGAGAAACTATTACAAAGATCCCTGAAAAATTTATTTTTACTTGCATACACAGACGGTAGCTACTTCATTAGCTCCTTACTTTAAGCTATCAGCTAAGATGTCACATGTTTCAGTTGAGATCTGGAATTACCAATGTTATCGATTAGGCGATAGCGCGCTAGCAGTGAGGCATCGCTAAGGTATTTCGGGCTATTACGACAAATAACGGTAAAAAACACCAAAATCAAATAGCCGGTGTAATTTAGATTGTATAAATACTAAAAAAATTAAAAAAAATCTAAAAAAATAAAATACATATTGCATGATGTAAAGAAGCCTAACATGAAATAGACATGTAACCATCACGTAATACCGAAGATGACTGGAGGGAGTCAAAAGATCATCGTCTTTCGCAGAAGAAGCTTAGCAGGTGACAAGGATTGCCTTAAGAGGAAGCCTCATGATGAAGAAGATGAGAGGAAGTATCAAGGTAGCTACCAGGGGAGGGACTATGAAAGGTGACGAGGGTATCTGAAAATCACATGAGACGGATGGAATGCAATGGTCAATGATTGATTTATTTTTAAAAAATAAACCCAAACCGCTTTAAATTAGCACGTTAAAAAGCAAATTCTCGAATGTAATCGCCCATATTTACCATTATGACACATTATTGACGCTTTCGCGAACAGACATATTCTGTAATATGTCACCGCTATTACGCGATACGTTCGGGAACGACACAGCTAACGCTATAGTCGTCGCTGTATTGCGTGCTATTTCCGCTATTATCAACAGTCGAAACATGTCTAAAGTTTCAATTGCCAATGTAGTGGCGTAGTTTTGATGTATGCTATGTGTGTACAAGGTCAGAGATGTCACAAGCGTGAGCATGCGTGTCGTAGGTACATGCATGACCCGGGAAATCATTGGGAGAGCCGTATAAATGGACTCTACGATATGTCAAAGTACGGGATGTTGGTTGGTTGTTTGAGCAAGAATGTAAGAAATGGACAGGATTGTTGGATAGTAGATCAATTAGCTGGGGACCTTGACAAGTCGTCTACTACTAATATGTGTTTACACTAGGCGAGCATTGATTTAGAGATGTACAACTTCAAGCAGTAGTGACTCTTTCCACACAGCATGAGAATGACGTTGACTGAAGCTCTAAAGAAGCTTTGATTGCAGGATATTGGATGATTTGGATACACAAGATACCATCAGGTAAATGTGATTAGTATGTCAGCTACCTATTTGACAAAGAACCAGGTATCATACCCGAACAAAGCACTTATTCAGTTCTATTTTGTACGAGATATTTTGGATGATGGAGACATTATATTAGAGAAGATCCATACAAAAGACAATCTGACAGATATGTTGACCAAAGTTGTTACGGGGGTGAAATTTGATCATTGTTTGGAGTTGTTGAACATTCTTCGTTGTTGAGGGCCTTTGGGGATCATTTGGGTGAACTACGTGACGCTTGATTTCTTAGGCAAGAGAATACGTAGGCAGTCAGTTTGATGCAGTCAGTTTGATGAGTTGATATCGACACGGGGGGAGATTGTTTGAGTTCTCATTTGGATTTCCGACATGTTCTGGATTGAGTCCGTTATCGTGGATTGATTCCACTTCGTACAGGACGCAACAAGTGGGATGGTTGGTATTGAGGTCGACTTAGTTTTGGAAAAACTTCACCGAGGTGGAGATTTATAGAAACGACGAAAACGACGAAAAAGAATAGGAAAAATGAAACAGGGGACAGTTTGGAGGCAGGTCGGTCGACCGTAGGCTTAGGTCTGGTCGATCGGAAACGTGCACGCTACAGGGTATTTGTTTGAGTCTTTGGTCGCTCGACCGGATGGACATGCCCGGTCGACCAAACCCTACTGAGTTTACAGGGTAAAATTTCGATCCTCTGGCCGGTCGACCGCAGCGACATGCCCGATCAACCGCGTAGTATTTTTGGGCCCAGTTCGTTTCCTGATTGGTTTTGGATTCTTGTTTTGATATAATAAGGAACATGACGTTTCTAGGGTTTATTACTGATAGAAAGAGCATTGTTTTGCGCAGTTTGAAAGAGAAAATTTGTGAGAGATTTGAGAGCTTTGTGAGATCCTTTATTAAGGTTATTTTGTGAGATTATTGAGTGACTGTAATCTTTATTTGTACTCTCTATTAGTAAAATCTCTCCCTTCCTTACCCCGTGGACGTAGGCAAATTGCCGGATCACGTAAATTTGATGTCTTGCTGTGTGGTGTTTGTGTTTTGGTTATTGATTTGATTTCTTTCTCCTCGTTCGTCTTGTTTGTTCGCGTCGGTTGCGCCCAACAACAATGGTTTCAGATTTTTCTGGTACAACTTCAGAACCAAAAATCAAAATTACTGATCCCAAAAATTATATCATGGAACCATTATAAACGTTAGGATATGATGATGATTTTGGATTCAACTTCCATGACTATAAACCAACGGCTAGAACAAGAATTACAAGGGAGTTAGTTCTTCAGTGACATAACGAAAACAGAAACTTTATATAGGTTTCTTTATGAGAATGATACTTGCTAAACTTGAAGGAGCGAGAGTAATTGCATTTCAATAGACTACTTAGTTATCAAAATTCCCACAAAGTCTCCATAAATTTGAAAGGAACAGTCACGTGGCTCAAATATTAACAGAATTTTTGAGCAAAATAAAACAGGGAGGAAAAAAAAACCTGAATCGATCCACAAAAATAATTTCGCTCAGTTAATTGCCCAACCCCCAATTCGCAATGCTAATCAACAAAACCCTAGGTTTGAGGAAATGAAATGAAATGCAAGGAATTGGTAAAAGATTTGCTAAACAAAATAGCAATTCAAATGTGTCAGCAGCTAAGGTAATTAAAAATGATGATCGAAGAATTTCTTTGGATCGACGAACAGTTCAGTTACCTTCCCTTCGATCTCTGGCGTGATATTTTCCCTCAATTTCTTTCGAAATTTCGAAAAAAGAAAATGAAGGAGATATTGTAGCGTATGAGAGAGTGAGCTGAGGCTCTCTTTTATTCATTTTTTTTCCAGGTTCGTAATAAAAATATGTGACCGCATAAATTACAAAAATATAATTATATAATAGTAATAAAGATCAATGCCACGTGGACCCCGCGAGATATTGGGGGCTTTGGAGACCGTTTGATTGGATGTTGCGGTGTTTGCTGTTTTATCGAAGTATTAAATTAGGCGTGGGTTCGCTGAAGAAATGCACCAAATTCTACGAGACGGGAATCCAGAGACGGTTCACATGTGGAGAGCGATGGAGGCGTGGACCCCATGAACTTTCTTTGGGATATTTTCTGAAAGAAAAATGATAGGGGCACACCCCCAATCACAACCTTAATCACACCCCCTCTCTCATTTGTTACAGTACACCAGGTCTCATATGAGATTTTAAAATTTTAAAATACTATATGAGGACCGATATACTGTAATAAATAAGAGAGTGGGTGTGGTTAGGAGTGCACCCCAACTAACACCCTTTCTGAAATTCAGCATGTGGAGTCACGCATCGTCGAGTGGGACCCTGTATTGGGACTTATCGAGATATTAAAATTTTGGATTAGTTTCACTTAAACCCCAAAATGTTGGAGTGTTGCGGGTTTTCCCTCCCTGTTTTATTTTGCTGAAAATTCTGCTAATATTTGAGCTATGTGACTGATCCTTTCAAATTTATGAAGACTTGAATCAACAGCTTTGAACCCAAGGAAAAAAAATCGAAACCCTATCAAGGAATTGGGGAAGTTATGATTAAAACCAAATCAAATTGAATAGGATAACCAAAATCAAGGGCACAAGGTTTGTTTCTTACCAGGAATCGGCCAAGAAGAAATTCGGGTGGAGGTAGAACCGCGACGGGTGCTCGAGGTTGAGATGTGAACCAAAACCCTAACTCTTGATTCGGTCAAACTAAGGAGATTGAGGGATTTGAAGAGAATGAGAACAAGGGGATTGAGGACTCTTGAGAGGAGAAGAATTCTTGAAGGAGGAGGCCAAGAAGAAATTCGGGTGGAGGTAGAACCGCGACGGGTGCTCGAGGTTGAGATGTGAACCAAAACCCTAACTCTTGATTCGGTCAAACTAAGGAGATTGAGGGATTTGAAGAGAATGAGAACAAGGGGATTGAGGACTCTTGAGAGGAGAAGAATTCTTGAAGGAGGAGGTTTTTTGAGCCTGGAAGAAATTGGGTTCGGGTAGAAAGATAAGAGGAAGGAGAAGAAGAGAACAGGGTTAAAAACCCCTCAAAACCGACCCAAACCAACTCAAAGCAACCCTGAACCAAGCCCAAACTCATCCTGGACCGCCTCCCCAGCGAGACACAATTTTGTGTCTCGC
>NC_033794.1:110368937-110413797 GCF_001876935.1 Asparagus officinalis | reverse complement strand
GTGTGGCTTAGCGAGTGCACCCCAACTAACACCCTTCTGAAATTCAAGCATGGGAGTCACGCATCGTCGAGCTGGCTACCCTGTATTGCCCGCGACTTATCGCACATATAAAGATTTTTGCGATCTAGTTTCACTTAACCCCAAACCACTGTTAGAGTGCTGCGTGGTTCTTCCCTCCAACTAAGCTTATTTCTTGCCATGAAAATTACCTGCTAATATTTGAGCGCTATGCACTGACAGATCCTTTCAAATTTATGCAAGACTTGAATCACAGGCTATTGAACCAAGGAAAAAAAATCGAACCCTATCTAAGGAATTTGGCCGAGTTATGATGTAAAACCAAATCAAATCGAATAGGATAACCAAAATCAAGGCCCCACACGTTTGCGATGCCTAATTACAGACCATCGGCCCAAGAAGGAAATTCGGGGAGTAGAACCGCCGACGCGCGTGCCTGCGAAGCCGTTGCAGATTGTCCGCAACCAAAACCCTAACTCTGATTCGGTCAACTATGGCAGATGAGCCGATTATGAACGAGACATGGGACAAGGGGATAGCGACTCTGAGAGAGCAAGCAATTCTTGAAGATGAGGAGGCTTTTCTCTGACGCCTGGAGAAATTGGCGTCTCCGGGGTAGAAATAAGAGCAACGGAGAAGAGAAGCAACCCAGGGATTAAAAAACCCTCAAAACCGCCAAACCACTCAAAGCACCCTGAACCAAGCCCCAAAACTCTCCTGCGACCGCCTCCCAGCGAGCACACAACTTTTGTGTCTCGCTGGCGAGGCACGTGTGGCTGCCTCGCACACGTGCGAGCCACACGGAGCTGACTCACACGTGTGGTGGGTCTCAGGGGTGTTTTCGCATTGTTTTTGCCCATTTTCGTCTGTTTTCCACGTATTCGAGGCACGTATTTATACTCCAATGAGTATACGAGTATAAACTGCATCTACTTGAACCTCCAACAAGTATATGAAGTTAAACTGATTCCCGTAACTCCAAAAAGTATATGAGTATAAACTGATTCTCCACGCTCCAACGTCTTAAAGAGCTTAAATTGTATAGACTCCAGTCAACGCACGAGTATAAACTGTGTTTACATCGCAACAAAAGGTCAACGCCGATCAACACGTCAACGATTTTGCCAAAATAAGGCTCAGAATAATTTTCAGATCAAAATTACCCCCTGGGAGTTCAACCGTAACTCAGATGCAAACTCCTGACGAAGATAATCAGTTCAACGTCGATTCGACGACGCGAGCTAGTTCAGATATCAACACTAATTTCAGTTCAAGATTTCGACAACGGTCAGACGATAAACGCAGCACCGGAAGTATTTCAAACTATTTTGACAAAATACTGAATAGGATGAAAGCTGAAGAAGTCAAGAATTGAAGGCAAGGCCTATCTGATCCAAAGTATTCAGACTCCTCGATAAAATACTGAGGAGGCTGAAAACTTTGGAGGGAGTATCTGTAAGCGTAAAAAATTACCTATATGATCCCGAATTTAGCTCAAGACAAAGAGGATACAATTAACGTAATCATCTGAGTCAAAGAAGATCATCCGATACCAAAAGAAAGCAACGGAACGCGCGAAACAACAAAATGAAGAAGTGACGAGATGCACGAAACGACGAAACGACAAAGCGAAAACAGCCCAAGTATCTCAAATTGGCGAGACACATAATGTGTCTCGACTTGAGTGCGAGACACACAATGTGTCTCGCACCCAGGGGCGAGACACACATTGTGTCTCGCCCACTCAGCCTCCCAACGACATGTTTTTTGATAAGTTTCTCGGGATTCGTGCATTCCAATGGCCTCTTAACTGCATTGGGGTTATCCTTAAACGCTGGAAAGTCGTTATTAACTAAAGATACGTTCAAATCATGGATTCCTATCCGCAAACACGGCGTTCGAAGCCTATAAATACCCCCCCTTCGTGCATTTGTGAAGGGGACTGACGGGTATTGACGAGATCTGAGCTTTGAGGTGAAGCCCTGACGAATTGAGAGAAGAGAGCCACGATTTACAGAGAGAAAGGCGAGATCTTGGCGAATTCCTGTGCATAAAGAGAAGATTTCGAGAGATCTGCAAGCCCTCACCCCTTCCCTCGAGATCAAACGTCGATTTGATCTTAAGAAGAGTAGTAATCTCACCTTGCTGAGGTTATTTACTTCTGTTCTTGTTTCTTTAACGAAACAAGAACCTAAGCCTTCTTCACGATCAATTTGGATATGTGATTCGGTGGTCCACGGACTAACGCATCCCCGACGCAGGCAAATATCACACACAAGCAGCAACCGATAAATGTTCTCTGCGTGTGTTTCTAGGAGATTATTTGTTTTATTTGTAATAAGTAGTCTTATAAAAAGGCTCACTTTTTGAATCTGTAATTCGATAAACGAGTTGTAATGGGTTCAACAATGAAACTGATTTCCGAAGCAAACATTTATTGTCATATTTACTATTATACCTACTTTTCATCTTTATTAAATTCTACATTCATGGAGGGATTCTTTTTGTCATAACAAGTTTTTTGAGTAATGTTTATAATATTTTAACATCGGACAACTTAGGGTATTTTGTTGCTATTTTTTACAATTTAGGGTATTCAAGTGTTAGTGAGAGTATTTGTTGCTATTTTTTAAAATTTAGGGTATTTATGGTGTAGACTATCACTTATAGTAACTATTATGAAACTCTCTTCAGATTTAATACTTTATTGTGAAGCCCTTTAATATTTATTTTTTATTAGAAAATATCATATTGTAAAAAAAACTGTTTAAATTCACCTATCTATCAAATCTGTCACCTTCTTCTTCCTTTTAACATACATTCTCTTTCTCCAAAAGGCAAGACATAGATCAGAAGCTAAAAGTTACACCAACAGAGGCTAAAGTCAGATGATTGTGAGAGATTATCTTCATTTTCTACTAACTTTCTTTAAGTTCTCTTTGTTAGTAGTCATAGCTACTTAGGTTTGATGTGAAGAGAAAGGAGAAAGAAGAGAAGCTTTATTGAGGGGTATTTTACAGATAAGGGTATAAATTAAATCAGTTTTAACAATTTTAGCAACAGTGAGAGAGTGTTGTAATGAAAGGGGGGGAAAAAAACACTGTTAGGAGGTTTTATAATGAACTGTCAAATCTGAATTGGGTTAATTATCTTATAAAGTATCCCCGTCTTCACATAAGAATAAAGATGCATGGCAGCGTGTGACACTTATAAAGTCCTCAATGAAATTATAAAAGCATGGAGATTTTATATCAGCTTATGTTCACAACATTTATTCTCAAAAAAGTTTATATTTACACCGTGTAAGTATGGAATAATAATGGCGTTCTTAATCCCTCCACCTCTAAACACAAAGCATAATGTCGTATTCATATAACACTTGCATTTTCGTAATGATCATGTGTGTAGGTTTCCAAACTAGTCACACAGCAATTTTATTCTCTTGGTCATGACTTAATTTATTATTGTACCAATGATTTTGCTTGTTCTTGAGACAAATAAATTCTAGTGGCAACCAGCATTTGCATGCTTAATTTGTTTACAAGACAAGTAGTTGGGTGGTTGAACGATAGAGACTCATTGCCACACCTTTACTCTCAGATGTCACTGAATAGAAAAGTACAGTTCTAATTACTTGTTTTAACTTTTGGCAGCTATTTGATTGAGTGTTTCTCCAGCAAATGGAGGAATGATATCTTTTATACTAATTTTATTTTTATAGTTTCTCAATCAAAATGCAGAGCTAACATTTTTTTAATTATAGCCTTTTCTGTATTTCATAAAAATAACTCTTAACTCAAACTTTTTGATATTCACACTGAAATTAGTAGTCCACTGGTCTTGGGTACATATCATTTGGACGCACAAAGACGCTTCTATCTATAATGTAAAAGGCAACATAATTTTTCTCTTGACCCTCCTCAGTTTTTCTTTGAGCCAAAGAATTCCCTTAACCAGTTCCATATTGCGAACTCCCACCTTAATTTCAAACTGGCTTCAAATCTTGCTTGAGCTTGGGCGGGTGTCTCCTCTTCCACAGCTTCTGATCCTGAAAATGAGAACCAACACATTTCAGCATTGAGCATCTTTTATTTTTTTAAACTAAATCTTAACACAAGTTGAATAACAGAGAAGCTAGTTCTCACTATATTTATGTGCTTGGGCATTCCGTTCTTCTTGCCGCTTCAGTTGCTTGTTGAAAGATTTGACGGCAGCGAAGACATCTCTCGGCCTCTCCCAGCCTCCTCCAAAAACGCCGTGAGCCTCTTTAGGCTGTGGGCGTGTTAGAAACTCGAGCAACGGGAGCTCTTCCGTCTCCACCCAATGGATGCAATTGGTAGGACACGATTCAATCGAAACCTGTCATGGAAGAATCATTGCAGTTTCTTGACCGATGGGGAAAAAAAGGAAAGACAATTCTTCAAATTAATTGGTTGATATTGTACGTCGATTTGCTTGTCAGTATCTCCAAATTGAATTCTGACTCGGGCACATCCAAGAGATTCATCCATAGCAAATGTGTTGCTTGCATGGTGCACGCATTCCCTGCATCCTGAAACCAAATGAAATGTAACAGATGTATTTTTGTTGCTATTTAAGGTGAGATTTTAATTCTAATTACCAACGCATTTGCTTTCATCTACAAAGAGAGCCTGGGGTCTTATTGGTCCGTTCCATGAGCTATAGGCCGAGCCAGAGAAATTGGATTCAAACCCTTCTCTCTTTTTGCCGCTAGAGATATCATATCTTTTTCTTAGGTCCTGCCTTATTAGTGCATGGTATGCTTCATTAAGCATTAATGTGTATTCATGACCCTGAACAAAATAAAATAAAATCAGAATTTTTTTTTGAATTCATGCTTAAATTGTAAAAATCAAAGATAGTTGAATTACCTTTTCGCCGACGATATCAGGATGATATTTCTTTTGAAGTTTCCTATAAGCCTCCTTGATCTCCTTGGGAGTAGAATCAACAGAGACACCAAGGAGCTGGTAGTAGTCTCTTGTCTCTACTTCTTTCTTTCCCTTTAGAGTGCAACATCTGAAGCTAGCAAAAGTATGTCAATTGTTATAATTCATCAAGAAGTATGAAATTTTGAAGGAAAAAGATAAGAGTTGTAGGTTGTTGAAGTGCTTACTTTGATCTGGATTTGATTGGATGATGAGTTTTGAGAGGTTTTTGTAGGAACAAGTGATGAGTAGTAAGAGAGGTTCTGCAATCAAGCATCTTTTTTTTTTCTTTTTTCCTTTTTTCCTTCGATTTTAGTACTGGATAAATTATACAAACCCAACGAAGATTTGTAGCTTTGTTTGTGGAAAGGTCAGGGAGATATTTACTTGCTTGGTTCAAAGCCCTCAAAAGTCACCATCACTTGATATTAACTAATATTATCCTACAACTTAAAAACGAAGGTTATTATCTTGTTAGGAAAAAAAAGTCAAAATAATAAGGTTGCATATTTGTAGGCATAAATATTTTTTGTGCCTCTTTCTTATGTCCTAAATTTTTTCCATAATAAACTTAATTTCTCAACCGAATTCTCTTTCATTATTGTCACTTATTCCAGTTTTCTTCGAAGAAGCTTACCTAGCTTATTCTCTTATGAAATCAAATACAAAGAAGAAAAATAAAAGCATATATAAGATTTTTTTTATATAAGATATCTTATGAAATCAAATACAAAGAAGAAAAATAAAAGCATATGTAAGATTTTTTTTTACAGGAAAATTTGTGAGGAAAAGGTCACATTCATATGCATTTAAGAATTCTTTTTCCCCTATTCTGTACATGCCTTTTATTCCAATCCATCTCAGATAAAATTTCAAGATGGACTTTCTTTTCTTTTAAAAAAAAATACTGATTTCAAGGTAAATTTTGGAGCATTTAGTGCAACTCAAAGTAACAATAAACTGCAAGTTTAGTACAAGAAACCTCAACTAATGGAAATCTCCACATCTTATTATCATTAATGTTTTCAATACATCCTCATCATAGTGGACAGGATAACAACCGTATAATTCACGGCATTAAGAATACATCTGCCGCCTTCTCTCTGAATCTTGCTTCTATATTATCAGGGGAAAATTATTGTAGTATCACATGTTGAATTAGGTCTAAAAGGAGTCTACTTATTCAGCTATTTATTTAGACTTTACTGCTGCATATGCAGCAAATCTGAGAGCAACAATGAACTACATCTGTGGTCTAGTTTGGACAACAAAAATCTTTCCAGCCTTGATCACCCCTTCAATATCTTGGGGAGAGCAATAAAGCTGCTCGATTTCATTTCCAACTTTTGCGATACTGCAGAGAATGGAGTTGCGGAAATTTGGATCTATTATTAGAGGGTCATTTGTGTAATCAAGAACCACTTTCTCTTCCTCATCCATGGGCACACTGTACCAAAAGGCAGTTGATTAGGAAAGACTTAAATTTCGAAGCACAGATACATACAAGCAATTCCGTGATATATGGGGAAAAAAGAGCAACTAAGATAAGATTCTTAGATAGGAAAAGGACCAACCTGTCATAGAGTCCAGCACCAGCATAACCTTCCAAATCTTCACCATTGGAATCAGATCTGAAGATGATTGACCGTCTAATGAAGAGGCCAATTGGTTTGCTTGGGTAGCCCAGTAACTGTGGAAGATAAACATCCAAATCAAAATATACGCAAAAATTAAAAGCTTTTGCATCAACATTTGATTTTTCTTGGTTCACACTTCCAGATTAAAGCTATTTTCAGATTGGGTGTCAGAAATAGAGAGTCAAGGAGATGGATGAGTGGTTACCCAATTAAGTGAAATGATAAGAAATGAGGAAAAACCATTTGAGACTTTTTGTGCAAAGGATGGTAAATAAGTGCATTTGTCTGGAGAAGTGTTAGAATCACCATCAATAAGGTGAAGAAGGATAGGAATACGTTCCGAAGGGTGATAGTGTCTAACTGATGAAACGAAAATGGCCCTTAAACAAGTTGAAGGGAATGATAGAATCCCTGTAGCCAATGCCAATTTAGTTCTTGAATAAAGGCTTTGCTATTGTGTCTCTGAACTATTACAAATGTTTCACAACTCTTTTGAGATTATTATTTTTTTTTACAAATTATTCAGCCTATAGTCAGTACTGCTAAATTATGTATCTGATAGTTGACTATTAATATATTTTTGGTTATTAATTTCTAATGCATATCTTACGCAAAAAAAACATATCATAGCATGATTTAGGCATATAATTGTTAGGCTAAGGAAAAATTTTGGTAATGATTTTGGAGATATAACTATAGCAAATCTATTGGAAATAAAACCATAAAGAGCACTTTCTATAGAGAATCATATAGGGAGATAGGAGCATCTTATACATGTGTTCCGCTACCAGTTTAAGTGGTGATTACACTAACCTTTGTACTGTTTGCCATAATTAGTTTTTTACTGTTTGCACTATTTTTACTGTGTGTGTTGATCTTGTGTATTGTTTGCACTGATTTAGGATTTGTAGTGGACACGTGTAGCCTCCTCCTTCCTCCCAACATGAAGAGTTCTGTCACTATGATTTTTCCCCAAACTTACCTTTGGAGAGTTGAGATCATTTTTCTGACAAATAAAACTTAGTGCTCGCCCTGGATATGCGCCAACTAGAGTTTCGCCAAGTCCTTTCACCACCTGGCAATGGGAACCATTAACATCTACACAGGTCAGAAATGGCTAAATCTTGTTTGGAAAAGTACCTCAGCATAAATCTGCGATGAGTCCCCAGTTGATGGGTTGGTAGTGTGGATGACGAAGGCATAGTCAGCACTTATGATTTCTTGAACAAGGACAGCCATGCAGAGAATTGGTAGTGTGGATGACGAAGGCATAGTCAGCACTTATGATTTCTTGAACAAGGACAGCCATGCAGAGATTGTCATGATCAAGCTTCACTTTCCGAGTCAGCACTTATGATTTCTTGAACAAGGACAGCCATGCAGAGATTGTCATGATCAAGCTTCACTTTCCGAGTACTGAAGTATGCTCTTTCGTTCCACTTGGAAGCCCATACCTAGGATCAGAGGAAAGCCACTTTGAGAATGACACTTTCATAAACCTTCAAGCAGTGAAGTGATTGAATTGAGATCAAGTAGAATTCCAGTGAGAACTCTCGACTTCTCATCCTGTAAGAGTTCATTACCTGACCTATCTTTGATGTGCACAATTTGATGATAGGTTTTAAAAAAATCCTTAAAATATTTTGATGGTATAGTTATGCACATTAATCTGCTGTATATTATGGAATGTACATGTTTAATTATGAACCCACATTTATTCGCATCAATCTGTTCTGTCAAAGCGTTTATATATGACTTGTAAGTTCAACAGTGGGACAATAATTAGTGCACAAGGGCTTAATGCTCACTCTCGATGTAAGGCTGTGATTAATGTCTCATTGCCTCTCCTCTAATTCTCTTGTGCTAGCTACACACGTCCGCTGCTCAGCTCCCATTTTTCTCTAGAACTGACCACACTCTTTAGTGCTAGCTACACAAATCCTATCACATGCCTTTAATGAATGACAGAAGACCTTGTGAAGATAACTGTGATTAACAGTGCCACAACAATAAATAAAACCTTCGTGATGCCTTTTGGTTTTCCACTTTAGAAGTAAAAAAAACATATATGACAATAAATATTTTACTCCAGGCAAGAAGCATTAACAATTGAAAAACCAAAGCTGCATATACAATGTTATTTTTCCTAGGAAATATTATTGCCAAATGGCTATATGATAGTTCCGGGAAAGACAAGAAATCCATATTTTCTCCTTTGTCAATGATAATGGTATGCTATTGAAGTCATGACTGATTATCATACTGAACACTATAATCTAACCTTTTTTATTGCCATCCATGCTTGTTCCCAACGTTGCTCACCTTCATCACCAGGCCAAGGAATTCCAGCACCCCTCATTTTCTCCTGTAGCTCTTGCACCTGAAATCATTTGATATTCTGATAACATTATATTTGGATCCCCCCAGAAACTATTAACGAATCAAATTGTTGAAACTGACAGCTACAGACATGTAACAAAATAATCAATTTTACTACTGGCAGCTACAGACATGTAACAAAATGAAGTCATGAAGAAACTTCACTTGATTCAAGGGATATGTTTGATTAACAAGCAAAAATATTAAAGAATGCTCACAATATAAAGTCTCTCCGTATGAAGTGTTCCGATCTTTTCTTTTTTAAACAAGAGAATAAATTAAGAAGGTACACTGGATAGTAAAACATAAAAGAGAATGTTAACAACATATTTTCTCTATATGGAAATATCCTGAAAACATATGGATAGTAAAACATAAAAGAGAATGTTAACAACATATTTTCTCTATATGGAAATATCCTGAAAACATATAGTGATTATCTCAGAAGGTATCAACCCAAAATTATGCTTTCAAAAGCTCTGGTCACTTAAAAAGTGCCACATAGTAGGATAGCCATACCAATTGAATTGGAGCAGCTAGCTGTAAAACAGTTCTCCGAATTTCACCTAAGGCATTAAACTCTCCTCCTCCTAACTTTTTCTTTAGCATCTCAAGCTCTCCAGCTACTGCCTGCAGTGTAAGAATAAAAAATGTGACATTAATAACATAAATGAGTCATTAAAAAGCACCAATGTTTTACCATAACTGTGACCTAGTTATAACTAAAGAGTACTGTTCTTGGTGAAATAATTGCTGAACTATCAGAAAATGTCATAAATGTTTTCGAATTAGATTGACAAGAAGTCAAGAACAGAATATGTAACGCCCCGCCCCGGAATCCCGGAGTCGGTACGCTATTAGATCTGATGGACTGGCCTCACAAACCACCACATATCTTTTCAGCACGTTTTGTCCTCACTCACGCACTCCCTGAAAAACTTCCCAGGGGGTCACCCATCCTAGAATTTCTCCAGGCCAAGCACGCTTAACTTTGGAGTTTCTAAGAGTTGGGTTCCCGAAAAAAAGATGCATCTTGGTGGTATGAGTATTCCAATCAAATCTATCAATACTAATCACATCACCCTCTCAAGGGTTGGGGTATTACAAACTCCCCCACTTAAACTCGCAACGTCCTCGTTGCGCCAAATCATATCATTCAAGATCGTACCATCCGTGTGAGATTCTAGAGGTGGCTCCTACGGCCTCAAGAGGTGGCTCCCATCCTCTCGACGTAGCACTTTGTGCCGCATAGAACTTAGCTCTCACAATTCCGGTTGGCTTTGCTCTGATACCATTTGTAACGCCCCGCCCCGGAATCCCGGAGTCGGTACGCTACTAGATCTGATGGACTGGCCTCACAAACCACCACATGTCTTTTCAGCACGTTTTGTCCTCACTCACGCGCTCCCTGGAAAACTTCCCAGGGGGTCACCCATCCTAGAATTTCTCCAGGCCAAGCACGCTTAACTTTGGAGTTTCTAAGAGTGGGGTTCCCGAAAAGAAGATGCATCTTGGTGGTATGAGTATTCCAATCAAATCTATCAATACTAATCACATCACCCTCTCAAGGGTTGGGGTATTACAGAATATCTGTTATCCCTTGGCCTACAATAGATTAGACTTCCAGCACAAATCAGGGACAAGATTACTGGCTGCATTCCTTCTTAGTTCCATGCCTGGGACAATAGAAACATACTGATATACAAGAACAAAGAAACATGCATCTGAGGATGACCTGATTTGTCTTATCTGATAAAACCTTCTCAAAAACACCAAATGGCAGTGCTACTGATGTCGGGATTCCAACCCAGGAAGGTACTTTTCCTTTCAGATAGGAGATATTACGTGACTTGGCCCCAACCTAGAAAAATCAATACATACGAACAGGTTAGAAAATTATCATGGAGTTCAACATGAGACACTGGGAACTGATCAAACACCAAAAGTTGAACAATTAGTAATAAGTTTCAGATCTTCTATAAAGCAGATACTTGAGAAGCATGATGCAGACAAACTTGAAAAGATCAGGTGACAGAAAAGAAGAGTTCCAACAGATGTGACTATATCATTGTACTGACCATTTTGTTTGTGAATTCCTCTGATGATATGGCATATTTGCCACTGAATTGCTTCCTAGCTAGAGTCAGGGAAGGTGAAGGTTGAACATCATCCAAATTTGCTGAACTTGCATTGGAAAGGTCACTCTCTTTTATCTCACTAGAAAATGCAGAAAGTTTATCAGCAAAACAAACAACCCGACTCACATATCCAATACTAAAGAAAGAAGGTAAAGATCGTAAGATTGAAAAGGTTGTATGAGATGGTCGCAATGTTTCAGTGAATACAGTCCTGGATTAAAGTACAATACAAAACCAGGAAAGAAAAAGGGGGCAAAAATAAACCTCAGCTATTTCAAGGATCATAATATCACACTGCTCAAATACAAGAAAAAAATTCACACACCTATATACAATATCTGCAGAAGTGGGTCTTAAGAGAAATAGCTTTCCTTCATTTCCTTGGAGCTCTGACATAATGTTTGGGTCAAAGCATGTGGCAAAGCATACCTACAAGGGAATATTAACTAACATGATCTCCAAAATGAAGTTCATTCGCCAATGCACCTAAGTGCAGTATGTCCTTCCTTCTCAAATTGCATGCAGAACAATCAGATACTTACCTTGCTATTTCTTGCTCTCACAGATACATGGGATAGAACATCTGGCATATCGGGTGTCAGAACAGCAACTGCTCCGTCAGGTATTTCCTCCTCTCCTTTGACACTTTTAGCCACTAAAATGGTTGGTCGCTCATAAGATTTATTCTGAACAGTAAGCAACTCATCTACAACAACGACATATCCAGCAACTTCGACAGGACTTATAACCTGCCAACTGTTAAATTTGGACAAAACCATTTACATAGTTGAATAAGAATTATCATCCAATAAGTTATCTATATTTAAATTTTCATCTGACTTCCATTTTGGTCATAATTAGTTTGAAGGTCTACTGTAGATAGTTATGTAAAAGGCTCTGGATTTTCACAAAAAGAAATACAAGTTTCTACTTTGCAAAGCTTATTAAGGTAATAACAGTAGAAGCTGAAACAATGAAAAGTAATTGGACCAAGCTAGAAATCAAAAGAAAACAAGGCCTTGCCACATTACATAAATCTGTTTAACCTTCTTAACTGCTTACTTTTATTACACCCCGAGATATTTTACAGGTTAAGGAAATAACGATAAAAAAAATATTCTTCTTGATTCAACCAACCTTCCTAGATTTGCCTCCTTACGCAAAACAGGGTCAAGTCGATTAAGGAGTGCTGATAAAGATGCAGCTGAGCCACCACGAATAATTTCTTCAGTAAATATATTCACCTGGACAGTAAATAAATGTGAAACAGAAATCAGGTTAAGGGGCATTATTCAAAGGTAGTAATTGTTTAGTATACATACTGCCCATTGATCAACTCCAAGCAACATTCCAAGGTATTCAGCTGAAGGTTGCAGCACTTGGTGGTATAGTTCTGCATTGCTTGATAAGGCTAAACGAGTTCTATCAAGAAATGATTTTGCATATAATGCCCACTGGTTATCTCGTTGGCTGCACATCTCCAAGGCATGATTCCATCCCTTCCAAAAACATCAAAAAGGGAAAAGTAAGTCTCTGCTGCATCACAATAATCACTTTTGCTAAAGCTTTAATCATGAAACTTGTTCAGATTATTTTGGAATTTGGCATGCTACAACTTACAAACTATAGTTTGCAATCTGAAATATCCAATAAAAAACTTCATGTTAAACACAATTTTAATAATTGTGAAGTAAATGGACAAAGAAAGAAGGTTACCACATATTTCTCCATGGTATGGTAACATATAGAAACCTCAAGAAAATGGAGGACAATTACTGAGATGAGAAGCTAACCAACAATTTACAAAGACATACCTTAATGCAGTATAATAGATCTTCATTATCATCAGTCGATAGAGCAAGATTTTCAAGAGCAAGACTGATGAAATATATAATTTTCTGAAACAAAAATCAAAAGCAAATTTTCTGTAAAACAAAAGCACAAGTAAATGAAAGAAACAAAAGTAACAAAATTACTATAGAACTAATAGTGAGATTATAATGGGGAATGAGTGAAGAACCTCTGGTTTAGCATTGTTCAGCTCTTCATATCCCCGCTCAATAGCGGTCCTCACTGTAGAATCAAGGGCAATATCCAAAAAAATAAGATCCTTCAGACGCTCATGGGAGTTGAGCAACAGAGGTCGAAGTTCAACCCGTGCCTCCAACAGACCCTGAAAGTTGTTAAAGCATAAAATTTAGGACAAACTTGCTAATATTTCCACTTAACTCTGCCTAAGTACTTCTCTTCCTCAATCTAGAAATAAAAAAAATTATTTACAAACCAGAACCATAAAAATTTTGGATCAAAATTATATAAGAACATACTTATCAGGTACCTAATAAATCGACAAGCTTAAGCTGATAGGTAACCAACACTACCATGATGCATGATCTATGCTAGCAACATACTATTCTGTCATGCGGACTTTCAGGCCATGTGGAAAAGTCTCAATTTAAAAATGTCTCTCCAGGAAAGGCCTAAATGAATATAATTTAAATGTCTTGCTGAAGTTCTCAATCATGTCCCTGGTACCACATCGATAACTACTTTATCCAAAAGTTTAAGCTTATGTGAAGCAAAAGTGTATATCAAGCAATCCGAAGAACAGCAAATGCAAGTTGAAATAATGCATGTGCGAAATTGAAATTGTGCACATTTTTAGTGCCCTCACCTCAAGCAGAGGCTCCACCATCTTGTCTTCAATATGTTCCAGAATAAATCTTAACAGATCCTGTCGAACAAATTGAAAAGAATAATAAATACTGTGAGGTACAATTACATATATTATTAAAATAAGTCCGAAAAATTACAGGATATCCAGATGGCAAGCCCCTTATAGGATTTATCTGAACCCCGACCATAAACCCTTCACCCTGAAAAAATATTGAAGCTCCATCAAGTATCATCGACAGATAGTATGTTTCAGAGTAGGTTAAGCATGAAAACTTACCTCTGCTTTATATCCCATGCAAGTTGCAATTGCAGACTCAAGATCAGCACCTGAGTGAACAGCCTGAAAAAATAACCAACAGGTATAGTTATCCAAGGAGGCCTAGAAAAGAACAGCCTTCTGGTCATGCCAATGACACTGACAATGAAAATCAATGAACTTTGGCGCAATGGCTATCCTATAGATTATTAGACTCTCATTGGCATGGGAAAAATCCAGTACAAATTGGGTACACTGTTGATGCTGAGTCTACAAAGTGATGCATTGATGTATTTACTTGGGGCAAGAATCCGAACTGTGTATCAAGTGTAACACCCTAATTTAGCAAAACATTTTGATGACGTTTGCAGTTCATAAAGTTACCAGAAAGAAAATTGATTATTTTGATGAAGAAGACCATAAGAAGCTTCAATTTCTTAAATCGTGAGTGGTTAATTTGAATATTTATGAAAGAAACATGTATCTATATCAGGAAAGGTTATCTAGCTAAGAACCTCGACAGGTGTGTTCGAAAAGATGGCAAACAGATTACACAGGTATTGTAGAAGAAATTTATAACTTTTTTTCATTAGTTGAAATTGCTTCACGCACAAACACGAGATATTATTTTACATTATATCTGTTGTATGTCAAGAAAGTCTTCAGAATGAAGGTTAATCAGACTAACCTTCAGAGTCCTCAAGTAGTTTCCCAAATCACGCAAAAGGCCATCCTTCTGGTCACTCCTAAAATGTGGTTCTGAGTGAATGGCTCGGTCATAGCTTAATAAGCGTTCCTTTGTTACACCATTTTTGTTCAAGGTGTCCCAGTAAACATTGACATCAAAGTCACTACTAACATAATCTATGAGTGCCTGGAAGAATAATTTTCTCCGGGGAGGATAATTTGGTCAGAGAGATTCTAACAATTTTAAACAGGTTGGAGCACTCAAGCGGAGACCATGCGTCGAATACCTGACAAATTACTACATCATCAGGACTGGTGTTATTGTGTAGCTTCTGGTGCCATTCCTCCATCATCCCACCCTTGCAATCATTGTTTCTCTGCAGAATGACAACATCATAATAAGACTCAAGTCATGTATCAAGAATTAATAAACAATTTAATTAATAAATAACCCTGTCATTCATTAGACTGAGAACAAGTATAAACAAAAAAAACTACCTGAATCACCAAGATCTCATCACGGATACGCTGTCCCACATCTCCTTCACCTCCACGGCCAACAGTGGACATAATCATCCTTATGATTTCCCGATTTTGGGGGTTATTTTTGTACATATCTTGAAGTAAATTTGTAAGTCTGTCCTGGGCTTTGCTAATCTCACTGTAGCAGAAGAGATGTTGTTTGAGATAGAAAAGAAAATAATGTTTATCTATCAAGAAATTCAGACTTGCAAAAGGAATATGATGGTCTTAGGTTAGCAGAGAAAAGAAATACTGTGACACAGGAATTGAAATATCACAACAGGATTTGTCGATAAAGCACAATCATAATATCATGAAGGAGGATACCGTGGCTTCACATTGTAGTTCTTGTTCCATACAAGTTGTCTTGTGGCCATGAATCTCATCCATACAAGGATTCCAGAAAGACCTAATTTCCCAGAAGCTCCGAATTGCTCCATCAAATCTGCTGCAATGTTAAATCTACACCAGAAGAAAGCAGAATATTGTCTTCAAAAGTATGAAAATAGTAATCTAAAGCAATTAGCTTTGTAAGTTTCAAAACAGATGCACAACATAATTATATGCAGATTAAAAGAGAATAGTTTAGGAATCAATAGCAATAAAGCATTTCCCAAAAGAAAGCTAGATTTCCACCATAATGATGTTATAAATTTCCTTTTGCACGTAACCATTGGGACTTCAAATAATATGGAAATCCCTAAATGCATATCTATAGAACTGTGTATCAAAAGTCTTGGAATGAGGATAACTTCAATTAGAAATGAAAGAAAACCTTTTTTTTCTAAAAAGACAGAAACTAGTAGAAAGTCTTAAATTAATTAATTTTAAAGAAGTCGGAACTAATCCTTTTACCTCCTTGCTTTATTTTCTGCAATAACGATGATTGGCCTGTCGTGTAATCTTCTATTTGTGAGATGAATAAAATTGAACTTTGAATATGTGAATGTATCAACTCATAAAATAACCACATTTTCCAAAAACTTAAACAGTTTGGATCCTGAGCCCTTTCCTACTGAGTTGAAAGTTGAAAGTTGAAACGCATGCAACGTCTCCTCTAGAAGATGCTATACATGGTGCAAAATAAAAATTTTTTTTGGGAGAGGAATAGGCCTTAACCCAAATTTTATTTTTTTAAAAAATATAGGCAAAGAAGTAAGGGACAACAGATTTGTTACAATGATGAAATACTTAACTATAGCAGTCATTTGCAGTTCTTCTGCAATGGTGGAGAGGAGAGTGAGGGATCCAACTAAAGGGGATGATTGGTATCCTGATACCATACTAAGAAACAATCATATCCAAACACTCAATTTCACAAGTGTGGTTAGCAACACATATCAAGGAGTCCTAAACAAACAGTGTGTCTCTTCTGAGTGATCAATATTTAAGGAACCATCAGATAGCATTATCTAGGAAAGAATACACCAATGGAAAAGTTTATTCTAGAGAGAATTATAAGTAGAATATAGTATGAGAGAAAGGAAGTGTACAAATTTCAGACCTGTGCATTAGAGATTTCTGGGCCTCACTCTCAAGATAAGCTATCTTGTCCAGCAAGGCTTTTGCAGTACCTTTTCCATCGCCAGCATCCTTCAGATAAAGAAAGAAAGTAAGTAAATATCAACAAATACTTTACATGCTATAGATATAGCATACACTGCATAATCAAAAAAGGAAAGGAAGAAACCTTGCTTATCTTTGTAGTTTCTTTGCGAATTTCCACATAGAAATCGGATCCACCATTTTTAATCCAGTTTTCATCAGAACGTAGGACAAACGGTATTCCATCATAGTTCCCCCCATCAATTTCGATTACAACAGCCTTCATATTACACATTAAAATATTAACTTGTTTTAATCAGATCGGATTTCTATGAAGTAAGAAGGTCAAAAATCTCAGATAAATTAGAGCCATAAGCTGAAAATTATCTACACTCAACAAAGCAGTAAAGGAATGATGGAAAAGTTGCAAACATAAACAAATGAAATTGAAAATAAAAGGAAGCAGAACCCTACCTGGTAGGCTATATCTTGCAAGGAAGCCTCTATAAAAGGGGTCTCACATGACTGGTCTAGTAAAATTGAATTTGGAGGTAAAGTGCTTGAAGGGGGTACCTGCAAATTCAGTAATTTCCTTGTAAATGCAAAGTCGGAATAATGCTAATAGTTCATCAACTTGAACTCTCACTTATATGCGGGATACTGAACATAAAAACGGGATTTATATTTTAAACCTCACCATCCACTCTCCAGGTGTCCTAGATAATGCCCAGTGAAGAATAAGAGGTCCTTTCAGATCTGTTGCCAGACAAACCTTCGTCTTACCAAGATGATTTGTGACAATTACCTTCAATAGAAAAATTGGAAATGCTGTTTACAGATTACTTTTCTAGACGCAATAAATACTATAAAGCAACATTTCACAGATAAAAGAGGTATCACCAGAAGTTCCTTTTCACCAAGCTTAAAAAGTTTCTTGTTCAGTACCAGGCCTCCATCCTGCTCCTCTAAAAACTTTGAGAACGCTTCCATTGCTGTTGGGGTTTTTGGCATGGATGGCATGTTCTCTTGTGGGCTTTCAAAAGTATATTTATTTAGAAGCTGCATAATGTCCCTTTTTTTCCGCTCAATTCTTTCAATGGTGAAGTACTTTTTAGTCTTCAACTGTGCTGAGACTTTGGTGCGTACGTCTCCTTTCATCATTTTTTTTCGTAACTCAGTGGGTGACACTCCTTTACCCAGCTCTTGCTCTAGTTCTTTTCTTGCTTCCTCAAACTCCATCTAGCCAATTGGACAACATCAAGGTTTATAATAAACCACAGAAACTTCTATTAGTGACTTAAGTAATAAGGCGGTGTTTAGCTGTTATGAATATTGAGCAAACCATCTGTTTCTCAGGAGAATAGTTTGGTTTTCCAGCTCTCTCCCAACGAACATATGCCTGTACTTGTACAAGATCATCAGGAACTTCACTTGTTACAGTTGCTGCGTTCCCGGTATCATCCTTCTTGGCATTGCTAGAAGCTCTTGTTAATTTCATTCTGAGTTCTTCTACAGAAGTGCCCCTACTGATTTCCTCTAGCAATTCGGTCCTTGCCGCTTCATACTCTTCCTAGGAAAATGTATAATCGTAAAAGATTAGTCATCAAAACTCATCATCATAAAGAAAAATCTCAGCCAAACAACTACTATTTCCATGGTCCAGAAAAAAGTAATCATAAGGGATATAAACTCCATAATAGCATGTCAGAGTTGGAGGTTAAGAAGAAAATGAAATGAAATTAAAAGGTTTGATATAGGTCTATCCTTAGAGGGACATAACTTCATGTCGGATAATCCAGAGTAGTTGTATCCATTAATGTAGTTATAAGACTAGAATAAATCTTGCACAATGAACAAATTCTTTATAAACCATCAAATTCACAGGTCAAGCTAAACGATACATTTTTAAAGGGAAAAGTACCGCTTCTTGATCTGGTGTATACGATTGTTTGCCCTTCCTTTCCCACCTAAGATATGCATTAATCTGCACAAGATCTTCAGGAAGCGAAACTCTTTTGTTCTCCACAGCTGACAGATTAGAGATTTGATGGCGCGATCCTGGCAACTTAACCTGGAAGTTTTCGCCATTATTCTTGAACCTGTCAAGGGAAAAGGGGGGAAGTGAAATTGTGACTTCGGTCTGTGTAAAATGGTAATAAAGGCAAAGGTCATAGTTTGATCACAACTCACCACCTATTTTGTACTTCATCAAATATAAGAAACTCAATGGCTTGTATTTCTGGATCATCGATTTCTATGTTCAGCAAGGAGTCTGGACCAGGCTACAGAAGAGGGAAGCACATGGTCATGATTCAGATGAAATATATTCATACTAGCCGAGTTGATTTGGTATGGTACAGCGAAAGTCGTTATATTGAAACATTATTATGGTTGCAGAAACTTACTTTTATGAAGGATGTTCTAAGAGCCTTGTTTTTATATACTTTTGTTCCATCTGGACGCCGGAAAGGAAGAGCCCAGTCTCTGAAGAAATAGGAAATCACAAAAGTCAAATATTGTTGCAAATATTGTCATCTTTAGGAAATTATCTTTGAGTCATCATTTATATTAAAGAGTACATTACGAAAAAGGAAGAACTGAACATGATCCCAGGACAGAATGAATAAAGACATTAACAGATCTGGAGGTGGCCTTACTTATTCTTCTCACGAATTCCACCCCAGTGAAGAACTAAGTCATCATGACTGTTGGTTATTTGAAAACTGATTTTCGTTGTAGAGCCCGGAGCAGGGGCTTGAACAGAAACCTGTTTGTTTGAAAAGATGACAAATCACTTTAGGAGAATTCCTATTCCAAATTGAAATAAACCTATTTCAAATTGAGCAGCTAGAGTATAAATTTATATAAGAACAAGTACCTGTAGTTCAGAATTTGCATCAAGATTGAACTTGTCTGTAACCTGATCCAGAGAGGAGAATGTTAAAATAGTGACATCTCATAAAGCACATTGAACAGCAACATGCATACCTTACTTTCTTACTTGTTTCTAATGTGTGCATTGGTATCCTCGGGTACTTTTAAATGAATGAAATAGTTAAATATGAAGATTTCACACATAACTATCAATCGAGCAAGATACTTGTATGCAGTAAACCTTACAATGCAATGAGGAAGTGACTGCCATCACATTTTTATTGACCAAACAATGGGGTAACCACAGCTAAATCCGAGAAAATTCGCGAGCGTGTATCTTATGACACTTTAGACGTACAAGATGAAGAAACCATTGGTCAAATTTCTTAAAGGATGTATGCCAGCATGTATATGATCAGAATCAATTATTCGAATAAATTGACATGTTGGGAAACCACAATGGTTTCAAGTAAGCAAACACTTTTTTCTTGTGAAACTCAAAATGTCAACTGATGTGATTCTATAGTTGCACTTAAGGATAAAAGAAAAATATTCTAAAAAAAAGCAGATACTTGTGCAAGGTCAAGCTTCTAGTCATGAAACATGCCCCAATGTCCGCTCTGTATGTGCATTATTGTTTTCATACAAGTACAGTTATATCAAAAGAAAGTACCTCAGCTGAAGGATCGGTCGCCAACACAGCGTGAGTAACCATATAACTAGCCCTGTGATTTCCCTTCAATGATCTTGCTCTTGTTGCGCTGAAGTTGCCTCCGATGAATCTGTTAGAAAGAATGGGCTTGCATTTCTTTTTCGCTGCCTTAGATCCTGAGGGAACTCTAGGCAACACACTTCCTGAAAACCCCGGATGTGTTCTACTTTGATTCTCTATAGTTGGTGGAGGGCATAGAGCCCGCTGGTGTAAGCTATAACCAAAGGTGCTGTTCATGATCCTCACTCATACACAAACACACAGACAGAGTTCCGCTAGTAAATCTGGAATTTGAGTAACAAACAGAATTTAGAATGAAGAATTATAAATGTATTAATTACAAATACGATGTTGCAATCAATTAGACCCTGGTTAAAGAATTTCTAACGAGTAACATCTTGTGCATTTTCGGGTAAATTTTTCATAAAATGAGGATATAATTCACAATGGTTTCAGATTTTTCTGGTACAACTTCAGAACCAAAAATCAAAATTACTGATCCCAAAAATTATATCATGGAACCATTATAAACGTTAGGATATGATGATGATTTTGGATTCAACTTCTATGACTATAAACCAACGTCTAGAACAAGAATTACAAGGGAGATAGTTCTTCAGTGACATAACGAAAACTGAAACTTTATATAGGTTTCTTTATGAGAATGATACTTGCTAAACTTGAAGGAGCCAGAGTAATTGCATTTCAATAGACTACTTAGTTATCAAAATTCCCACAAAGTCTCCATAAATTTGAAAGGAACAGTCACGTGGCTCAAATATTAACAGAATTTTGAGCAAAATAAAACAGGGAGGAAAAAAAACCTGAATCGATCCACAAAAATAATTTCGCTCAGTTAATTGCCCAACGCCCAATTCGCAATGCTAATCAACAAAACCCTAGGTTTGAGGAAATGAAATGAAATGCAAGGAATTGGTAAAAGATTTGCTAAACAAAATAGCAATTCAAATGTGTCAGCAGCTAAGGTAATTAAAAATGATGATCGAAGAATTTCTTTGGATCGACGAACAGTTCAGTTACCTTCCCTTCGATCTCTGGCGTGATATTTTCCCTCAATTTCTTTCGAAATTTCGAAAAAAGAAAATGAAGGAGATATTGTAGCGTATGAGAGAGTGAGCTGAGGCTCTCTTTTATTTTTATTTTTTCCCCAGGTTCGTAATAAAAATGTGTGACTGCATAAATTACGAAAATATGATTATAACAGTAATAAAGATCAATGCCACGTGGACCCCGCGAGATATTGGGGGCCTTGGAGACCGCTTGATTGGATGTTGCGGTGTTTGCTGTTTTATCGAAGTATTAAATTAGGCGTGGGATCGCTGAAGAAATGCACCGAATTCTATGAGACTTGGGGAATCCGGAGGCAGTTCACATGCGGAGAGCGATGTAAGCGCGGGTCCCGTGAACTTTCTCTGGGGTATTTTCTGAAATTCAGCATGTGGAGTCGCGCACCGTCAAGTGGGACCCCGTATTGGGACCTATCGAGGTATTAAAATTTTGGATTAGTTTCACTTAAGGGGCTGTTTGGTTCGTAAAAAAAAAGTCCCGAAACCCATTTCCTTCCCCTGACACCGCGTTCACCTCGAACATTTCATTTTTTTTGTTTCTTTGGGTGGCTTTGGTTCGTCGCGATTTTCTCCCAAAACGAGCGAAAAACCTCAGAAAGCCCTCTCATGGCGTCCTTTTGTCAGATCTGCAATATTTTCGGGAAATTTACTCTTTGGCTAGGGTTACCGCCAAGTCTCGTCAGTTCTTCCCTGTTTACGCGTCAGATCTACAAAAGCTGGGGCTTGCCATCAGATTTCTTTAGTTTTTTTGTCGGATTTAGTCGAATTTTCGTCGGATTTTTTGTCGGATTTGGGGAAATCACTGCATACAGTCACGGTCCCTTTTCTTTTCAACTATGAGTCTAAAATCTCTCCACTTCTTAGTTATTCCTATGTTTTATTAAGAATTATTGATAGTATTTCATTTTATTTTGACGTGTTCGCGTTAGATTCTGAGTACTTTAATCTTCCTAGGTTTAACTGTTTTGGGATCTTGTGTGATGGATCTAGAATTTTGATAGTCATATTAGTGATTTTTTTCATTTTTAGTTTTGCTATCAAAGATGAAATATTGGTAGATAGTGATTGAATTCTTAGAAAGAAATGAGGATGTTGAATTCATGAAGAATTTGGATCTGTAGTATTTTTGGGTCTCGATAACTTGTTTAGAATTCTACTTAGTTTGTCATTAATTATTATAAATTGCAATGCATTCAGGTTCTGTTAGAATTCTACTTAGTTTCTAACTGGATAATAATTTTTGCATCGTAGATGGATGGTGATGGAGATTGTACCGATGAACAAAGTGTTGTTAATATGGTTCAAGGTGTTGTACTGTCCGTTTTTAATATAATAAGTACGGTTATAAGGAGAATAAAAGTTAGACGTAAATCAATTCGTAGTGGTCCAAGTGAGGAAAAGAAAAGACAAGAGAAGGCTAGAATTGAACGCATAGAGCGTATTTATAATGATTTTAGTGATAGTTGCGTAAGTTATATTAGAATGCGGAGTGGTGCTTTTATTAAAGTAGTGAATATAATGAGGAACAATAGACTCCTAAAAGACTCAAGGAATGTATCAGTGGAAAAATAACTTATCTTGACACTGAACATTTTGGGTTATAAATCTAAAAATCACATTGTCACATCTCATTTTATAAGATCAGTAGAGACAATCAATAGATATTTCAACAAGGTATTACAAGTAATTATTTGTCTGCGTGGACGCTACCTGAAACAAGCCCCCAATAACATTTCCCAAGAGATCATTAACAATCCGTTATACTATCCTTATTTCAAGGTATATCTACATTTTACGCACATTTACATGTATAATCAATGAAAGTAAATGATAACTTAGTAATTTGATTCATGTATTATAGGATTGGCACATTTACATGTATAATCAATGAAAGTAAATGATAACTTAGTAATTTGATTCATGTATTATAGGATTGCATTGGTATGATAGATGGGACTCGAAAGTAAATGATAACTTAGTAATTTGATTCATGTATTATAGGATTGCATTGGTATGATAGATGGGACTCGTGTTGATACAATTCTTCTGATTAATCTTGTTGCACAATTTCGAGACTACAAAGGTGTTACACAGAACGTGCTTACAGCTTGCACCCCAAACAAACTGTTCACATATGTTTTAGCAGGTTGGGAGAAGTCTGCAAATGATTATAGGATTCTCCAGGATGCATTATCTAGACCACAACCACATGAATTGAAAGTCTATGATGGTAATTATATAAAACTTTTTAACTTAAACATTTTAAATTTAATATGCAAACATGTCTTCCTTAACAATTTTCTTAATAAATTTGTAGGCAAATACTATATGTGTGATGCTGAGTACCCCACCATGCCAGGTTTCATATCTTCATACCGTGGTGTTCTATATCATTTGAAAGAACATTCGGGTAAAACGCTTAAGAATAGAAGGGAATTATTCAATCTAAGACATTCTTCTTTAAGGTCTAAGATTGAATCTGCATTTGGCACATTAAAGAATCGTTTTAAGATTTTGTGTGCTAAGCCGCATTACTCATTTTCTACACAAGTAGATATTGTATTGGCATGCACGGTACTTTATAATTTCATTGCAACTGTTGATCCAAGTGATGAACTACTCAAGGAGTCCGAAATTAATGAAGATATTGATGGTGAGGTAATTAATGAGAATGATAATAATTTAGTTGATTTTACTCAGACTCAAACATAAAGAGAGCAAACTGAATCAAGAAATGAGTGGAAGATTCTTAGGAATGACATTGCTTGGGCGATATGAGTGGACTATTGTGATAAGTATAATCATGGTGTAACCACTGAGACTTAATTCTCATATTTGTTGTAATATTTATGCTCATGTATTACCTCTTTAACTCTATGTTTTGCTTTGTCCACTTATTAGGGTTTTGCTTCTCATTCATGTATTAATGTGGCACTTCTTCAGTTATTATATTTTGCTTTTCATTCATGTATTCATATTTTACTTCCAGTTAATTTGTTGTGCTTTATCTTTCATGTATTCAAGTTTTGCTTATTCTACAAATTTTATAATATCTAACTCTCACTAGTCCTATCCAGGCTCCCCTCACTGGCGCCCGGTCCTAACCAGGCCCGGTCAGGAACAGTTCCGATCGGACAACGAAACCGGGCCGGGCGGCCCGGACCCGGAGCCCGACCCGCTCGTAACGGTCACCTTTGGTGGGTGACCGTTGCAGGCAAAAATCCTGCCCGGGCCGGGCCAACCCAGCCCGGCCTGGTGAAAACGGTCACCAAGGGTAACCGTTTTCGCCAAATAAAGTGACCGTTTGGCCGGCCCGGGCCGGCCCGGTCAAAACGGTCATTTTTTGTGTTTTGATAATGATTATTTGGGTTTGATAAATGGGTCAAAGCATAAACTTCTAAACCCGCATACGGGTAGCGCGATTATTAGACGCACTTAACACTTTGCACATTGTCACTCTATATATTTTTGAATATATTATTTTATTTATTATTGTTAATGTTATTTTAATTTTTAAAATTTATAATATCAATAGACAAATGATTGTTAGAAGTAGACTGTAGGAAAATGGCTATTTTTTTACTATTGAAAAATGATTGTTTTTTTCAAAGGGTGTTTTAAAAATTTATGATTGTTGGAGACACTTTTCAAAATTTATGACTGTTGGAGACACTTTTCAAACCTATAAATAGTCTGTAATTTCAGACATCAAAACTCACTTCTTTCTCAAAATTTTCTCTCAAAATTTTCTCTTAAAATTTGCAATCCTACAAACTTGTTTTCACAGAAAATTGATGAAAATTTTCAGATTTGTTTTTTGAAAATTTTCAATCTTCTGTTGTATCTTGAGAAAAAATTTGCATTAACCTGAAGCAAACTTGAATTACCAAGTGTGGTAAATATTTCTTTAAGAAAAGTGTTTTCACGCCTTAGAAATACTGCCTCCTTTTTTATTTTTACTAACAATCTTAAAGAAATATTTCTGCTACAATGGAATTGGAGTCAATCAAGGTATGAATCAAGACATGGTCAAACTGGACCGATTCGACGAAAAGAATTTCTCTCACTAGCAAGACAAGATGATGTTCTTTCTTACAGCATTGAAGATTTCTTATATCCTCTGTTATGACTCATGTTTATGAGCCTACTCTCTAATCTAGTTTTGATGACTAATAAACAATTTATAACGATGTATTTTTCTAGTGTTTGTGTTGTGTTTAACATATCCAGGTTGAAAGTTTCAAGAGCCATATCGGAAATGAAGCCAATATAAATTAAGTCAAAGATTCAAGAACAAGCTTCATATACAAACTTGGGTACATTAGTTTAGGAACTATATTTTGTGTGTTAATACTTTAAGCTCAATATTATACACACACATATTTTTTGGTTTTAACATTGTTGATGTCTGATAACACAATCGATGAGGGGTTTCCGCCATGGGATGCAGTCATGATCTCCACACTGACAGCGAAGAGGGAGAGGATGAAAGATGGGGCCGACTCCTCCTCCAACTTTATGCCCGATCCTTGGACTAAAATTCCTGATCTTTTTGCGCAAACAAGAAGAAGAAACCTGTAAGAGTGCGGGGACCAGTCATGATCTCCACGCTGACAGCGAAGAGGGAGAGGATGAAAGATGGGGCCGACTCCTCCTCCAACTTTATGCCCGATCCTTGGACTAAAATTCCTGATCTTTTTGCGCAAACAAGAAGAAGAAACCCGTAAGAGAGTGGGGACCGGTTTCCCCGTGGTACCTCCGACGGTCAAGCCAGCTGATGAGCTTGAGTGGGGTTTGAGGGAAGATCCGAGGCTCATTGAGGTCCTAGAATTCATTACTCTTATTGAGTTTTTAGAAGAAGGCATGGCCTTTTAGAATTGTTCAGAGTTTTAGAAAAGGTTCAGAAGTCTTCCCTGAGTTAAAAGTTTCGTCCTCCATTTCTTTCTCTCCTTACCTCTTTTTATAGTCTCTTGCCTCTGAGATTTTGACCTTTGGCTTTAACTATGCACGGGAGAGCGATTGAGGGGTGAGCAGATTGGTTGCTGAGTCATCCTTTGCTTTACAGATGTCGGCTGATGACTGGAAGGGAAGTCATTCGAGCACAGGAGAAGGCGTCTTGGGGATATCCTAGATTCGATAGATGAGATAGAACGGAGGATAGGCCGACTGTTTGGGCCTCCTTCCCTTATCAGATGGCGGCTGGTGACTGGAGGGGAAGTCATTCGAGCACAGGAGAGTATCTTAGCGATCCTTGGGAAGTGACATGCGGGCAGAGTGAGCTGTTTCCATACGAGGTTTGTCAGAGTTGTGATCTCTAGAGGATTGCTCAATAAATTGCAGTGTTGATTGATGTATTTCTGAAGGTAGCTTAGCTAGATCTTTTCCCCTTAGTAAGGACGGATCGATTTGTTAGTCGTCCATATGATTTGTCGACCAGTTAGTCGAGTGAACTGCCGAGAAGGTAGTTGAGCCGACTATTTGGGGAGTCGTCTCGACTTATAAGGGGTCGACTAATGTCGCACTTCGTGTTGTTATAAGAGGACTCATTTCCTGGACGAGTCAATAGACTTGCCCTTGGCTAGGGCTTTGCGCCACTAAGTTGGTTTGTACCATATGAAGGCAATTTTTCAACATCTTTATCTTTAAATGGTAAATTATCATAACAATCATAATTTGGATATTTTTAAGAAAATATTATGTTATTGGTTTATCGACAAAATAATCCTTATATACATCTTTTATTAAGTCTATAAATCAATTCAAAAAGACTTCATAACTTGGTTTAAGTCAAATGACAAAATCAAGTGTTTAAACAAACACGTATTTATGAGTTTTTGAAAAATAAAGAGTTTTCACAAACGGGAAATGATATTTTAAAATTTTCTTTTCTAGTATGTTTGTATTCATGTTTATAAATATTTCCCCAAATTTTATATTTTTTAGAACTTATTTGCTATTTTTAAAAGAGATTTGAAATCAGTTTTTACTATTCAAATATCACCATGTGTACGTTATCAGTCGAATGATGAAAATTATTAGTCGACTGATGAAAATCATCAGTCGACTGAAGAAGTGCGCTAGAAAAATAGAAAGTTTCTGCTTAGTCGACTGATGAACCATCAGTCGACCGAAACAGGTCATCAGTCGACTTATGAGTTCATCAGTCGACCGATGAAGATTGAGCTACCTATAATGGTCAGGTCATCAGTTAACTGACACTATTCATTAGTCGACTGATGGCACTATAACGGCTAGTTTTCTAGCTTTCTGGTTTTTTGGGTTTTTTATCTTTTTGCTTGGATTTTCTTGGTTTTTGGGCTTTGTTTTGTGATCTTATATATACCCATTGCCTTCAAACTTCTGAACCATCTAAGAAAAACAAAAAACAAGTTTTAGGCAAATTTGTTTAAGGGTTTTCAAGTGTGTTTTCAAGTTGTTTATGTGAAGAAGTTTTCACAAGAGGAGGAGATTAATATTTTCGTTTTTAGGCTTCAATCTCTTATCTCTCTCACTCTTGTTTTTAGAGAAGTTTCACTAAACTCGATTTCTAGCTTTATATATACTTGTTATTGATTATCTTTTCAATAACCTAGATTTCATATTGAGCTTAGTTTTACTATTGCTCATTTATCACACACACCACCCATTGAACTTTTAGCATTTCATACATTATATACATTGGGTTATGTTGAGTGACTAGGTCATTCCAAGAGTGGTGTCGGTTGTAAAGCCTAGGAAGAGGTGGTAAATCCGAGCACTTTGGAAAGGTGACACGTGAGAGGCCAACACTTAGAGGATGTATTGTGTGAGTACAAGTGTGTGAGTTGTAAACGTTATCAATGAGCATTGAAAATAAATTGTGTAGTCATCTTTTGAGATAATAGAGATTCTCCTTGAGAGTGGGGAGCGGAGACGTAGGTCGAGAGTGACCGAACTTTATAATCATATTGTGTGTCTATGATTATCATTTGCGCACTATCTCATTTGCATATTGTGTTTATGTTTATTTCACTCTTGTTTAATTACATATTCTTGCTCATAACTTATTGAATATCATACTTGCTTGGATAGATTGTTAATAAGTTTTAATTTGATATTAATATCAGATTAGATTAGGAAATACCTTATTCACCCCCTCCCCCTCTAGGGTAATTTCATCCTCAACCCTAACATGCAGCCTATAGAAGATCCAAAACCACGTGCATATAGGAAACAACCTACTAAGGAGGAAATAGAAAAATTCAAAAAGTAAAATGCAAAACGGGAGGATGAAGTGTTGTCTCATGGTCATACTTTGAACATACTGGAATAAATTCAAGAAGGAAACTGTGGAACACACTAAAATTTAAATAGAAAGCCAAGGAGGAAGGTACCAATAAGTATTTGATTGTAAAATATTTAGAATATAAAATAGTTGATGATAAATCTATCCTGGAGCAAATTCATGACTTAGAGGTTCTCGTTAATAAGAGTAATGTCCTCAAAATAGTTCTTCTTGAATCTTTTCAAGTTGTTGTAATTATTGCAAAACTATCCTCAACTTAGAAAGATTACATGAAGAAACTAATGCATAAAACTAAGGATATCTTTTTGGAATAACTTTAGAAAAATCTTCGAATTGGAGAAGAGTCATGCTTACGTGATCCAAAAAATTTTGTCCAAAGTGATTTTGAGGTTCACATAGTGGGAAAAAATGAATCTTCGGTAAGAAATGAGAATATTCAAATAAAGAAAAATGGACAACAGTATAAAAAGAAGAATTTTCAGAAGAAAAAAAGGGTTATGTTTTATTTATAGAAAGTCTGGACACTTTGCTAAAGAATGTCATCACAGAAAAAATAATACTACAAAATAAAGGCTTCTATAAATATGATAGAAGAAAATATGCAAAAGCAATCTGACTTCTGTTAAGTCTGGATAGTATCTTGATTCCGGTGCAACGATTCATGTTTGGAAGGACAAATCCATGTCCAAAGGATTTGAAGAAATTTCAAAAATTGCAGAAGTGCAAATGGGGAACACTACTTGTGCAGAAGTTGCTGGAAAAGGGACTGTTCAGATTGATTTTACTTCTGGAAAGAAATTGACTCTTATGAATGATCTTTACGTACCAAAAATTAGAAAGAACTTATTTTTTGCTGATCTTCTTTGTAAGAAAGGATTTCAGGTTGCTTTTGAGTCAAATAATGTAATCATATCTAAAAGCAAGATGTTTGTGGGAAAGGGCTACTCCTATGATGAAATGTATCAACTCGGTATTAATAATAAAGTTTTGTCTTTTGCTTATATTGTTAAATCTTTTTTTATATGGCATGATCATTTAGCATACTTAACTTTTTTTGCTAATTGAAAAATATGAAAAAATTAGACTTGATTAACTTCAGTGGTGAATTTGATAAATGTGAAATATGTGCTAAGTCTAAATTAATAAAGAAATCTTTTCCAAGTGTTTCTTATAGAGATTCTAAAGCTTTAGATTTAGTGCACTATGATATATGTGAATTAAATGGCATGCTAACTAGAGGAATAAAAAATATTTTATTACTTTTTGTTGATGATTGAAATAGATATATGTATGTTTATCTTTTAAGAATAAAAGATGAAGCTTTTGACATGTTTAAAAAATACAACACAGAAGTTGAAAATCAACTTTAAAAGAAAATTAAAATATTACGTTATGATAGAATTGGTAAATATTTTTCTGATTTAATACTTTTTATGAAGAACATGACATTATTCATCAATGCACATCATGTTACACTCCCCAACAGAATTGTTTATCCAAAAGAGAAAAAAATAAAACTTTACAAGAAATGATAAATTATATGCTTAATAATACTAAGTTACCTCTAAATTTATGGGGAGAAATATTTTACACAGCATGTTATATGCATAATAGAATTCCCTCTAAAAAGTAAACATAAGCCCTTATGAGTCATGAAATGGTGGAAAACGTAATCTATCATATTTTAAAGTGTGGCGATGTTTAACATATTATTGAGTTCCTAATCCTAAAAGAACAAAACTTGGACCTAGAACCATTAAAAATGCTTTTGTCGGATATGTTGAAAATAATAAAGCATATAGACTACTTGATTTATGTTCTGATACCATTGTTGAATCTAGAGGTGTTAAATTCTTTGAAAATAAGTTTTCTACAGATTTTGAAAATATTAAAAATGTTCCTATTCTACCTAGATCTAGTGATATTCCTAGTTTTGATTTTCATCCTAAGAAAACTAGTACAAGTAAAGAAATATAAAAAACAAGAAGTAGTACTAGAGTAAGAAAAGAGAAATCTTTACCTTCGTATTTTATTTCTCCTGAACAAATTATTTTTCTTGTTGAAGGTGATAGGAACGACAATGTTTTAAATAAACATCCTATAAGCTTTAATCCATATGATGATCCTAAAACGTTTATAGAAGCAATGTCATCTAAAGATGCTTAATTTTGGAAAGAAAATATCAATGATGAAATGGATTTTATAATGGGTAATAAAAATTGAATTTTAGTAGACTTACCTCAAGGATCAAAACCAATAGGATGTAAATGGGGTTTTAGAAGAAAATATCATTCTGATGGTTCTATTCAAGCTTTTAAGGCTAGATTAGTAGCCAAAGGGTTTATCATTCTGATGGTTCTATTCAAGCTTTTAAGGCTAGATTAGTAGCCAAAGGGTTTAGACAAAAAGAAGGCATAGATTATTTTGATAAGGCTAGATTAGTAGCCAAAGGGTTTAGACAAAAAGAAGGCATAGATTATTTTGATACATATGCACCTGTTATATGTATAACATTTACCAGGATTCTTATTGCTTTGGCATATATAAATAAATTATTTATGCTTCAAATGAATGTCATGACTGCATTTTTAAATAGAGATTTAGATGAGAAGGCTTACATGAAATGACCAGGAGGTTTTCTTCTTCCACAAAATGAAAGAAAACTATGTAAACTAATTAAATCTCTTTATGGTCCTAAACAAACACCAAAATAATGTCATGAAAAGTTTGATTCTATTATTTTGTCTTACATTTTCAAACATAATAGTGCTGATAAGTGTATTTATGTTAAGTTCACTAATAAATATGGTCCATCTGTTTGCTTGTATGTCGATGACATGTTAATATTCGACATTAACATAATTAGCATAAATGAGACAAAAGAGTATCTAGCTTATATGTTTAAAATGAAAGATTTTAGAGAAGTGGATACTATTTTGGGGATTAAAGTTAAAAAACATAGTGAGGAGTTTTTATTTAAGCAAATCACATTATTTTAAAAAATATTGAATAAATTTAATCATCTTAGTTTTAAAGAAGTTAACACTCTATTTGATCCCAGTATTAAATTGACTGCCAATTTAGGTAGAGCTATAGCAGAGCTTGAATGTGCTAGTATAACTGGTTCTTTAATGTATGATGTGCATTGTACTAGACTTGATATTGTATTTACTGTATGCAAATTAAGTAGATACACTAGTAATCCAAGTGTCGAACATTGGAAAAGAATTTTCAAAATTTTTGGATATTTAAATAAAATCAAAATTTTTATTTATTCCATAATGATTATTCAGCTATGTTAGAAGGATACACAAATGCAAGTTGGATGGCTAGTGTGAGAGATAACAAATATACTTCTAGAATGGTTTTTACACTTGATGGAGGAGCAATTTCTTAAGCAAGCAAGAATCAAACATGTATCTTAGACTCCACCGTGAATTTTGAGTTCATTGCTCTAGTAGCAACTGGTAAAGAGGTTGAATGGATTAGAAACTTATTGCTAGATATTAAGTTATGGTCTAATCCAATGCCTTCTATATCTATCCATTATAATAGTCAAGCCTCCTTATATGAAGATATTTATACTTCTTTTCACATACGAAAATATGAAATTCAAACTCATATGACAAGTCAAGGTCCCGAAAGAATCACTAAGGAAATACCACATTTAGAGGCTCATTTACTCGAAATTTAGACAGAACCGGAATTGTGATGCTTGGATCTTGGAAAGAAGCAGGTGATATTTTAGTAGGTAAATTAAGATAGTATCGAGCAAATCCTTACATTTATTTTTGGCCATAGAAGAGCTGTATGAAGCAAAATGGGGTTGAAAATGAGCCTCTAAAAGTTGGTTGATCCATTTACAAAACCTTAGCAAGAGAGGTAGTAAAGACAACATCAAGCAAAATGGGGCTGAAAACTTATATTTAAGATCACCAAGAATGGTAGCTCGACTATTTACTAGAATTGAACTGATTAAAAAATTTAAATAAGTAATAACAAGTTTCTAAAAGCGATTGATTGATATTGATACATTATGCCTTAAAATATAATATCAATATCATCCATTACGAAATAAGAGGATGAATTGTGCTCTTAATGAAAGTCTAATATATTAATGTTGTATGTTCAAAGTAATGGAGAACACATTGTAGATATTTCAACTATCTAAACTTAGAAGTGTTGATGCTTCTTAAAAGAGCTAAAAGTTTGCTCGTTAGAGGGTTCATGAATCGGGAATAAGCACAAGGCCATAACAGTGCTAAAATATTAATTCTCATCGAAACAAGAGATCAATATATGTACGACATTCTCCGATTCTATCACAAAGAGTAATTAGTTTAATGTTAAGACAATTAAAAAATTTGATAGCGCTTTGAAATGTTTTTCCTAAGTAAATGTTTACATCGAAAGATACCTCTACATATGTATATTTAACTCAATTTGTACATATTGCAAATTATTTTTAAATAAATAATATTTTTAAATTTTGTTTTTCTAAACAAAGTGGGGGATTGTTAATAATTGTTTGTAAAAAAAACACAGTCACACATCGGACATTTGAGCATTCTTTTAGAGGTTTAAAAATATTTAATGATTATTTGGCTTTGATAAATAGGTCAAATCATAGACTTCTAAACCTGTGTGCGCGTAGCATGAATAATGTGCGATTTTGACACGATTATTAGACGTACTTAGCACTTTGGACGTTGTCGCTCAAATATTCTAACTTGTTACTATATATTTTTAAAATATTATTTTATTTATTACTACTATTATTATTATTTTAATTTTTTAAAATTGTGAAAATATTAACAGACATATGACTGTTAGAAGTAGACTGTTGGAAAATGGCTATTTTCTAACTGTTGAAAAATGAATATTTTTTCCCTAAGGGTCATTTTGAAAATTTATGACTCTTGGAGACACTTTTCAAACTTATAAATAGTTTATAATTTCAGACATCATAACTCACTTCTTTCTCAAAATTCTCTCTTAAAATTTACAATCCTACAAACTTGTTTCATAGAGAATTGATGGAAAGTTATAGATTTGCTTTCTGAAAATTTCAATCTTCTAACCAAGAGAGGCCAATATTTCTTTAAGAAAAATGCTTTCACGCCTCAGAAATTTTGTCTCCTTCTTTATTTTTACTAACACTTAAACATTGAAAGTCATCAAAAGAAATCCGTAATGTTTTATTTATCATCAAATTAGGTGTTTTTAAAAAAAAATTGTTATATGTTGCTAACATTGCAAAAAAAATTTATCCTCGATTTTATTTGCCGACTAGATTGTCTTTTCTCTCTCTTTTTTGCCCAACAACCGTCTACAAGTTTAGAAAATTATAAATGACACCCTAAAACATTTGGGCATTACAAATATCCCATTAAATATTTTCAAAACTTTTACAACCAGCCGTTGAATGTTATAAAAATGTCAATGACCCTCTGAATATTTATAACAAGCCCCCAAGAAAATATAAAATAGCCCCCAAAAGTTTTGAAAACTATAAAAAGCCCCACGAAGTATACAAACAAACCCTCAAAAAATTTACTAACAGTCCCTTAAAAGTTCTAAAAGTTACAAATAACCTTATAAAAATGTACAAATAGCCTCCTGAAAGTTTTTAGCATTACAATAGTCATCTAAATATTGTTAAAAGCTACAAACATTCCTCAAAAATTATCCAAACATCCCTCTCTAAATATTGTTAAAAGCTACAAACATTCCTCAAAAATTATCCAAACATCCCTCTAAAAGTTTTAAAGATTATAAATAACCCTCTCAAAGTTTAAAAAATAACAAATTGCCTTCTAAATTTTATAAAGAGCTCCCTAGAAAATATACAAACAACCCCTGAAAGTTCTAAAAACTATAAATCGATCCTTGAATTTTTACAAATAGCCTTCCTAAATATTTACAAATAGACCCTCAAAAATTTTCAAGGGATTTTTGTACAGAATTAGGGTTAGGGTCTATTTGTAAATTTTTTGAGGGCATGTTTGTAAAAATTTAGAGGTCTTTTTATAATTTTCAAAACCTTCGGGCCTATTTGTATATTTTCTAGGGGGGGTTTATACATCTTTAGGGGGTTATTTGTAAATTCAAAACTTATAATATCTATTTAGAAAATTTTAGGAGACTACTTGTAACTTCTGAAAAAAAATTTGGGGCTATTTATAAAGTTTAAAACTTCCAGAGGGCTATCTATAAATATTTTAGGGCGTAATTTTTATAACGTTCAGGAGGTTGTTTGAATTTTTTGGAGGTTCTATTTGTAAAAATTTAGAGGTCTATTTATAATTTCAAAACTTTTGAGGGCTATTTGTGTATTTATCATGGGATTTTTTAACTTTTAGGGGGTTATTTGTAATTTTCTATGCTTTTAGGAGGTTCGTTGTAACTTTTTTAGGGGACTACTTGTAGCTTTTGAAAAATCTTAAGGGGGTATTTACAATGTTCAAGATTTTCATGGTGCTATTGTAATTTTTAAGACTTTAAGGTGTCGCGTGTCAAAAAGAGGAGAGAAAAGGTAGTCCAATCATCAAATAAACTTAAGAATAACAGAAAGGTTTTGCCATGTCAGCAATAGATAACGACAAATTTAAAAAAGAACCTAATTTGATAATGAAGAAAATGTTAATGATCTCTGTAGATGACTCCTATAGTTTAAGAATTCAAATAAAATTTAACTTATACATTAAGGACCTAGAGTAATCTTTTGACTCTTCAGGAATATGTAGCTCTAAAAGCTAGTCCAATTATGCAAAAGTTGTTGCGAAGAAGGTGACAAGGGAGGTAGAATGTAACATTCTTTGCTCTTCACTAGGCTTGTCCATTCGTGCTGGTCCGGCTAGGTCCAGCCCGGAAATCTAGGTCTGGGCCGGGCAAAACGGGTGGCCCGTACCCGTTTTTGTTTTTGTTTTTTATTTTATTGGCTAAAAATTGCTAAAAAATTAGATTAATCTTATAATATTTATATAAGTATTAGTATATACTTACATATTATTATATAGCTATATATTATATATACATATATTATATGTAAATATATTGTATATACTTATAACTTATAAGTTATAACTTGAGAGAGAGAAAGAGAGAATCACATAAGTATATATTGCTTACTTATAAATACATATTATATAGTTATATATGTATTTGTTACATACTTACATTATATTTATTTAACTATAGCTATACACTTTACTTATATGATATATTTTTATACATACTAGATGTAATATACTTATATATAATTTTAGTTATAATTGTAAGTTTATAATATACACATACAACTATACTTATAATTGCGGTAAATATACTTATATCTTAGTATCTATACAATGCTAAGAAAGCGTGCGCACACAAACACATAAGTATATAATATAATATATGTTTAGGTAATTATATTATTGGATTTAAATCTAATTAAATCTAATTTGTGGACACATATGTTTATCAGTGTGTATTGCTATCCTGGATAACCCGCATAAAGTGATCAATCAATTTGGGTTAATGAGTATTTAAATGTATCACGAGTTAAATGTACAGATACCAGGTTGTATTTATAATTTGATGATGGGCCAAAAGAAACCCTAAGATTAGAAGATCATCAAAACCCTAATTCAGATTCTCTATGGATTCAGGTATAGCTTCCGTTCTTATTGTTTAATCTCTATGATTTAACGTTCTTATTGTTTAATCTCTATGATTTAATCACTATCAAGTACGACATACATATCAAGTGTTAATCGTTCCATCTAGTAAAATTCTATGAAAGAAATGAAACATATAGCATCATTTGGTTGATCATATATAGCTTCCCCTTGTGGGAGAAAATGTTTAAATAGTTAAACCAATAGCAGGGTAATATACATTAATTCTTACTATGAGATGAATTATCAACTCATGCACTCGTGATTAGCATCAAATAACAACGGTTAATTGCGCTATAATGTTTCGATATTATAATAAGATCTCACAAATAAAAAACGGAAAATGAGAGAGCCAATGAAGCACGAACAAAATTTTGACACTTTTTAGCATAGAAAACTATTGATGATTAGGACTAACCAACTTCATTTGCACTAATTTGATCAAAATGAGACAAATGTCTTGAATTTATCGTGAGCCATCAAATTGTATGGCTTTATTGAACCACTTCGCAGACATCAGCAAATAGATGTTGGGTGCATATGCTGGTATATACCCAAGTAGGTGTTTAGCTAAAGAGTATAATAAGAACAGTAATGTTATCTCTAAACTAATTTAAGGTCTAATTTACTAATTTGGGCATGGGCTTGATCCTTATTTGCAGTGTCATCACTCTAATTGTTTCATTATGAAAATAAAATGAATTATATACTTTGTCGCTATTTGTCAGAACTGTATGCGAACAAATACGGCCGATTATATATCATACGTTACCCTTACGGTATCATTTCTTGCAAGCAGAAAGAGGACGAGATACATGTATGGGGTACTGTCGGGATAAAAGTTCATACAAACAAGATAAAAGTTCTTCATTTCTGATTAGCCTCACTGAAAAGGAACCGATTCACAAAAATAAAAACCCTAAGCACCAAATTTCAACCAAATTGAGGTAAAAGAAACGAAATCTACGTCAAATCAGCAACCAATCAGAAATGAAAATCGACGAAAATAGGTCACTAGATCCCATAAATCAAAATTTAAAACAGAAAAACAAAAATAATTAATGAAGGGGAATACAACTTACAAGAAGGGGATGAGATGGAAATCTTGCTGGGAACCGAACAACGGGAGAGCAGAGGGTAACCCGATCTGTCGAGGGATTTTTTGAAAATATATGAGGAAATGACCTTGGGGGAAGAAATGACCTGGAGAAAAAAAATGGCGAGGAAAATGGAGAAGAAATGACGGGGAAGAAATGAGGAGGAGGAGGAGGAGAACTGAGGGAGAAGAGTAGGAATTTTGCAAAAAAAAACCCAGTGCTTCGTTAATTCCACTTAGCCGAAATCCGCTCCAATCACGCGTAGCTCGAGCGCAGGAAATTTCTATCCACTCGTGTCAATTTAAGCGGATGGTCCCCCAAAGCTTCTATCCACTCATGTTTTCCAGAGATCCTTGCATGATATAAAGAGCTTTTTTATATATATAAATGAGTGTATAGAAACTTTGGTGGACAAAGGCTTGATGTCCACTTAAGTTGATATAAGATCAAATATATATATATATATATATATATATATATATATATATCTCATCTTATCCCATTTTTAAAAATCACACACATCATCCAATAATACTGTGACAACTCATCTCATCTCATTAAACATTCCTTTCCATCCATTTCCTAAAAAAAACAAGAAATTGATTTCCTTAAGTATGTGTCACATCATCCAATAATATACCTCCAACTCATCTCATCTCATCTATTTTCCTATTTTTAAAAACGAACCAAACACAAACAACCTCAAAACATCATCCAATAATATACCTCTAATTCATTTCCTTATTTTTTTAACCAACCAAACAACCTCAAAACAATCTTTTTTTTTAAATCACTCACATCATCCAATAATAAGGTGACAACTCATCTCATCTCATCTCCTATTCTACAATTTCCTTCTCTTTTAAACCAACCAAACAACCTCAAAACAATTATTATAGGAAATAGATTTCCTATTCTTTGATTTCCCAAAAAAATATGCCAAACGAACAGGCCCTTAGGAGAAAGCTAACATTGAAGTTAGGAAAAAATAATAAAAAATAATTTCAACAAATATGATCATTTGAGTATGGACCACTTTTTACACTTTCCAAACAAACAATTAAAGTTTTATTTTACAAACTAAACAAGTGTTTTATGATTCCAATGGAATCATAAACAAACAAAGAAAAGTATAAAAGTGAAATTGATGAGGTGGACAAAAACTTTCCAAGTTGTGTCATAAATACACAACTTTACCAACAACAACCAAACAGCCCATAATTCCCAAACCTTCATCTTCGTCATCCCCCTCCTTCCCCAAAATCCCAGACCTAACCGCAGGACTCTTCGTCGATCTCCGTGGAAAATCCCCAAGCAAAATCCTGCTGCCCTCCTTCCCCAAGCGCCGGCGGCCCTCCTTCACCTCCGTATCCCAAATAAGCCGCCGATCTCTTCGCTGTCCCAGACCTCACCGCCGCCGCTGCCCTCCTTCCCCAAGCGCCGGCGGACCTCCTTGCCCAATCGCCGGTAAGGATTAATTAGTCCAGTATCCTTGAAGACTCCGTATCCCAAACTTCTATATGCAAGGAGTATGAAAACCATCTAGGAGGAAAAGTGATGATGATCGTGATGATAATTTAGAAAGTTATAGGTTGATGTGATGAAAAGGGGCAAAAAAACGTTACATAGAATTATTGCTCAACAAGACTATACTTCTTATTAGGGCTTTAATGCTAAAGTTCATAAATTTATCAAAATTCTTAGAAAAAATTTCAAGTACTGTAATTGTAAATAAATACCTCAAGCAAGTTATAACTTCTAGGATTGTGTGGAACTTGCATGCCATGATGCTTCTTTAAGAAAAAAATCATGAATTAGTCCAGTATCCATATGCTAGGGCATAAAATTCTCATGCTTGTGAAATAGAAAGGAATAACAACCGGTGGTAGGGCATAAAATTTTCATCCTTGAAGACTCACAGCTTTCAGATTGCTAACTTTTTCCTCACGGGACATGGAAACTCCTTGACATTACTGATCAATATCTGTAGCATTTTGCACAATTAGTTAAACATTCATCTTTATCGTTTTTGGGAAAATATAATATATAGTTCCGTTACCGTCAGCATCAATGGCGTCAGAATCTTTAGGTGCAATATTATTTTTGGGTAGACTACTTTCATCATGCTTGTTTTTCTCTTTAATTTAACGGTTTGATGTATTCTCAATCTTTGGATGATATAATTATACTAATGGAAATTGAATTGTTCTCCTTAATTTAACTGTTTGATGTATTTTCAATCTTTGATATAATTATACTAATGGAAATTGAATTGTTCTCCTTAATTTAACTGTTTGATGTATTTTCAATCTTTGGATTAATTGAGCTTTTAACATTTTGAAATTATTTAGAAGTTATTTTCTCCTTAATTTAACTGTTTTATGTATTTTTAATCTTTGGATGTTATAATTATACTAATTAAAATTGATTAATATTGTTTAGGTCGATTTCAATATGGCCGATGTTCATGTAGACAGTTTGATGACTGATAATGTGGAAGGAAGTGGATTTGTTGATTGTAGTAATACAGAGCATGAGCTGGAGCAAGAGAAAATTAATCATGTTAATTCTATTGATAATGGCAAGTCCAATACCGTGGAACCATGGATTGGAATGGAATTTCCCACATATACTGTTGCGTATGATTATTACAATGATTATGCAAAAATAAAAGGATTCAGTGTCCGCATAAGCTCAGGCAATTACTCTAGGAAAGAAGGAAAAGAACTCATATCAAAGAAATTTGTTTGTAATAAGGAGGGTCTAAAATTTATAAATGATAAGAGAGAGCACGGAAAAATAGTCAAGCGTCGAAGAGATACTAGAGTCGGTTGCAAGGCGATGTTGCGGGTCAATCGTACTGATAAAGGTACATGGATAGTGAGCAAACTTGTTAATGAGCATACAAATCATGAGTTGACTAGTCCAGATAAGGTTAAGAATCATTATTCACATCGAAAGTTACATCGAACAAAAGGTTGTCAGATAAGGTTAAGAATCATTATTCACATCGAAAGTTACATCGAACAAAAGGTTGTCGAAGTCTGATTGATAGTTTGCATGAAGAAGGGCTTCCGCCAGCAACAATTTCACGAGTAATAAATGTTCGAAGTCTGATTGATAGTTTGCATGAAGAAGGGCTTCCGCCAGCAACAATTTCACGAGTAATAAATGTCGGGAGGAAATCGTCACACCGCAACAATGTAGTGATCATATCAGAAAATAGAGAAAGAATAACATGGGTAATGAATGCATATTAGTCATTCAAAAATTCATAGATAAAAGGACATTTGATCCAGATTTTTATTTTGCTATTGAATTAGATACTACAGGAACTATGAGGAGTGTATTTTGGGCAGATGGACGGGCAAGGGCATCATTCTTAAAGTTTCATGACGTTGTTGTTTTTGATGTTACATATAGAACTAACAAGTTAGCACTGCCTTTTGCTCCATTTACTGGTGTTAACCACCATAGACAGTCAACTTTGTTTGGTTGTGCACTACTTGCAGATGAGGAAGAAGACACATTTGTCTGGTTGTTTACTGAATGGGTTAAATGTATGAATGGGGTGGCTCCGCATGCTATTATTACAGACCATGACAAAGCTATATGTAATGCCATTCAAAGAGTGTTTCCAAATACTCGACATCGCTATTGCAAATGGCATCTTGGCAAGCACATGGTTGATCATTTATTATCTCTACAAAAGTTGCATGGAGAAGAGTTTGCGAACTACTTTAATAGATGGTGGCATAGCAAGACAGTTGAAACATGTATTCAGCAATGGGATGAGTTAAAAGAAAAGTTCAATATAGAAGAAAATGAGGAAGGTTGGTTGCAAACCATGTACAGAAATAGAACACATTGGGTGCCATGCTATCTCAAAGATACTTTCTTTGCAGGAATGACATCAAGCCAACGTAGTGAAAGTATAAATGCCTTCTTTGACACATACGTCAACTCACAAACATTGTTGCCCGACTTTGTTGAGCAATATGATAAAGCAATATTGTCGCGTCGTTCTCAAGAATTAAGTGAAGATTTTGCTACTTTGAATACAACGCCTGTGATGCATCTAAACCATCCGATTGAGATTCAAGCTGGAGAGTCATATACAAGAGCTATATTTGAGAGGTTTCAAGATGAGCTTAAAGCTTCTGTATCTTTGTTTCATGATGAGATGGGAAAAGAAGAATCAAATTCTAAATACATAGTTGGCTCGCTCTCTACTGAAAGAAGTGTATGGGAGCAAGTAGTTTATAATCAAAATGAACAGAGAATAACATGTACATGTGCTATGTTTGAGACCGAAGGAATATTATGTAGGCATGCCATTCATATTATGATATCGAATCAGTTGGTAAGAATTCCTGAAGAATACATTATGCATAGATGGACAATGAATGCAAGGCACCGTAATATTGGAGTCTCTAATGTGTTGTTGGAAAAAAACTTTAATAGTAATAGAGAACAATGGAGTACTTTACGTTCTTGGGCTTTGAGAGCAAAATTTAATAACGTGATGGAATGTGCACATGAATCACCTATGGTCTTTGATGAAATAGATAACTTTTTTTCTAACTTGATGGAAAAACATGAAAAAGATATCAGTGCTAAGCAAATCAAAGAGACTGAAGCTACGAGTCGGGTTGAATCTAGTACTCATTCCCATACTATTGAGAAACTCCCTCAAATCACTGTTCGTGACCCTCTCGAGTCTACAAAACATAAGGGACGACCGAGAACAATTAGTAGATTGAAATCGGGACTTGAACAAGCACAGGAAAAAAAGGAGATAAAAAAGAGGACATGCGGCAGATGTGGTCAAAAGGGACATTATAAAAGTAGTTGCACTAATTCTCTTGTTGCTAACTTATCAAATAACTAGGTATTTTAATGTTTAATTGTTCACAAAGCTATTTACATTAGTTGAGTGATGCATCTTATTTACAACTAGTTCCATTTATTCAATTGATTCTTGTTTATTTATACATGCAGAATTTGAAGTTCACCATCCGACTCCGAAAAACAACTAGGTATTTTGATGTTTAATTTCTTTTTTCTTGCACTCTTAGTAAAAATTTCATTCACTTTGTTTTTTCTGTCAATACTTGTTGTAGGCGTATAAAATTGCTTATAGATCCCTTAGCACAGCTCGGCACAAACCGACGAACCAACGAGGCGACGAGATCGACGAATCGCATGCAAGCCACGGAATACATCCGTTCGCATTCGGAATCGGCCAAGAGTCAACGAGTCATCCAACCAAGGGGAAACTCGGACGAATCACGATCGAATCAAGATCAGTTTCGGACTCGAACTCTGAAGCGGATTTACTGCCTAATCAGGATCCAGATTTACTGCCAAATCAGGAATCGGATTTACTGCCAAATCAGGAATCGGATTTACTGCCTAATCAGGATCCAGATTTACTGCCAAATCAGGAATCAGATTTACTGCCTAATCAGGATCCAGATTTACTGCCTAATCAGGATCCAGATTTACTGCTAAAACAGGAATCAGATTTACTGCCTAATCAGGATCCAGATTTACTGCCAAATCAGGAATCAGATTTACTGCCAAATCGGGATCTAAATCAACCGAATCACGAGATCGGAAAAAACGGCAAAAAACCACAACACCCAGAGGTGGCCGACAGTTGTCATTTCGCGGCCACCCAGAGGTGGCCGACAGTTGTCATTTCGCGGGCACAGTAAAGGGAGCCTATAAATAGGCCCCCTTGGTTCATTTGTGAGAGGGTTGGAAATTTTGAAGAGAGGCGAAGCCCTGCTGGATTGGAGACTCGGAACTTACAAAAGATTGAAACTTTGGGACTTCGGGGACTCACTCCTTCAGATCTGGTGCTCGGCGATCATCAACGTCAAATAAGGCAGGTGTTCGAGAGGATCAGATCTCAGATCTACGCAGGCATACTCCGGATCTAAGCTTGGTCTTAGATCCCGAGACTTGGACGATTGTTTCCTTGGTGAAACAATCCTCCCCGGCTATTATTTCCTTGGTGAAATAATACCCGTTGTACTGCGTAGATCCGACCGGATCTAGATCGCGCGGTGGTCCACGGCAAACAACCCCGGCGCAGGCAAAGAACCCACAAAGCGAGCGACCGCAAAACAGGAGCTCGCGATTCGTTCGACATAAAGGAGAAAAGTTGTAATCTTTGTTTATTTTTATTTGATTTTCGTTGTAACCGGATCTTATAAAAAGACCGGATCTTTGTAATCGATAGACTATTACAAGAGTGTACAATGGAATCATTAATGAAGAAAGCAACAATTTTTCCCGCGAACAATCTGGCGACCACAGTGGGAGCCAACGATCTCGCTGCCGAGATCGTTGCGTCGCAGCCGCGGATCTCGATCCCGGTCGAGGAGGAGGTCGAGTATGAGTTCGACCAACAAAAGTTCGAGGAGTACCTTTCATCCTCGTCCGGATCTACCTCCCCTCGCAAGTCTAAGAAGTCCAAGTTCTCTTCCAGCAGAAAGGTGCGTTGGTACGAAGAAGTTGAAGCTACCAACGACGACCTCATCCCGATTGACGCCAAAGTTGCGTCGGGTGAGGCTCCACCAACCTCCAACCAGATCGAGCTGGTTCCAACCAATTCCTCCGTCACCAAAGGAGCGGTGACTCTCTCAAAGAGAGCCCGCCAAAGGCAACGCTAACGCTTGGCCAAACAATTCGCCAAAGCGATGGAGTCCACCGACGGAATCCGCTACAACACGGATCTGAAGAACGGGAGAGGCAAACAGCCTCAACGACCGATGAATGGCGACTCTTCCAAGCCGCCAATAATGGAATGGATCCGTGTCAAACGGAACCGATCGACGAACAGAAATAAACCCACTCCAAATAGGAATTTGACTTGTACTATTAGCTTATATGGCTGGGTCAACTTCAAACCAAGCAAACACTAAACTAGCTAATTTGGTCAGAAAACATTTAGCAACGATCCCCAGAGCACTTCCCTCGATGAATACTTGGTGTCCGACACACCTGGAAATATTATGCACGTTCATTTTGTCCGAGTGTATAAAAAATCTCTTGTGAAGGAATGAAATGAGCTATTACATACAAAATCATCTCTCTTTTGTTTCAGTATCAACCTCCCTCCGATGTTTTACTATCCTCCAAGTATTCAAACATTGCTTATTTCAAATTTGTTCTAATTTCATCATTTTTTGCAAGAATACAGAAATGTGACAGTTAAAAAGTGCATAATCTAAAGTAAAAACCACATAATGAACAGCCAGAGAAACAGAAGAACAGAAAAAAATGATGAGAACTAGAAAAGAGAAGGTGAAGAACAAAAGAGATA
>NC_033794.1:110321933-110367937 GCF_001876935.1 Asparagus officinalis | reverse complement strand
TAGGGAAGGTTATTGGTTGGGACAAAATTGGGCCTAGTGGGCAAATTATTCCAATGGAACAATTTTACCCCTTTGGGATATTTTGAGTGGGGTAAAGTGGGATAAAGTGGGATAATGGGATAATTTGAGCCTTTGATTTGATAATTCATGTAGGACAATTGATGATGTGGGACCTTATTAAAATATAATTTTATCTATTAATTATTTCTAAATTAACTTATCCAATTGGTTTAGTATATTATTTATTATATTATTATAATATAAATATTATTTTACTTTATATTAAAATATAATATGTTGTACTATACTTACAAATTACTATTATTAATTATTATATTGTATTATATTATATTATATTAGCATGCTATACTATATATAATAATTAATATAATATATTAGTATGCTATATTATATAATAATTGATATAATATATGAATAATATATATAATATAATACTTTAATAACACTATGAAATAGAATCACCAAAATTATCCCATTATCCCCCAAAAAATCCCAACCAATAACCCCCCCTTAGTAATCTCTTCACTCTCTCTCTCTCTCTCCTCTCTCTCTCTCTCTCTCTCTCTCTCTCTCTCTCTCTCTCTCTCTCTTTAGTTTGCTTCTTAATCTAGCATTGTCTTGGACCTTTTATTTATAATATGTCTAACTCTAAACGTCCTAGATTCGGTAGATACGATGGTTTGGCCTCCAAAATTTCACATTATGAACGATATCTTAACAACCCTCAGCTTATCCCTAAATATCGTCATATCTATTAATTAACTATGTTTCCAGGGAGATTTGTTAATTTTTGTGATTTTTCTAATAATCAGTTTCATACCTATTTTGATAAAGTTAAGTTGCATGACTTGGTAGCTCTTTCAAATCAAGTACCTTATTATACAAATCTAGTTCACTTGTTTTATACAAATATGCAACTTGAACACACTGATGATGGAACCCCTTTTATCATGTCCCGTGTTAAAAATCACATTATATATTTCACCAATATTGAATTAGCACAAATTCTTAACATTCCTACGGAGGATCGTTTCCTGGAAGATGTAGAATTTGATGATCCTTCTATAAATTCAGTAATATTTCTTCCAGGAAAAGATAATCCAATGTCAAATAGCTACATCACTCCCATTGCCAAATTCATTGCTAGAATTATCTTGTGCAACATAATTTCTAAAACTTAGAGTTATGATCACTTCTCTCATGAGTTAACGTGTGTTATATATGCTATCATTGGGGCTCTTAATGTTCAATGGAGCAAAGTTATTTTTGATGGTTTGACTTGTAATAACACCAAGTTTCTCCATTTTGGTTCCCTTCTCACTACAGTTTTCAAACACTTCAACATTGATCTCACCAATGAACAGTCTATCAAGCATATTCATGAAATATTTGACCGCACTAGTCTCTCTAGGATGAAGCTACCAGAATATCTTTCCAATCCTCAAGCTCCTGTAGCTCCTCCAGTTGGTGAATCCTAATCTCATCCCTCTAGCTCAAGGACTCGCTCTCGTCCTCCTCATGCTTAAATTTCTAATCCTGTTAGTATTCCTATTGAGTTAAACTACTTGGTTGATCGTATTAAGGACATTGAGCTTAGGCAGGAACAACTGATGAACATGTTCATAAATCAGTATCCTGAGCAGAGGCCTCCATCTACTGACGTCGGACCATCCTAATCTCCAAACTTCTGAAGACAAATTTTCGTTGATTTAGAATTTTGTATTTTGGTTGAAAGACTATGTGATTGACTAGCTATGTGTTTGCCTTTTTTTGTTTTAGTTTGTTTTAAAACTATGTATTTGCTTTGCATTTTTTAGTTTCACTTGGTTTGAAACTATGTATTTCATCTTTCATTTCGTATGTTAAATAATATATTAATATAAGATTAATTATGATATATTGATATTTAGTACGATAAATATCATTTAATGGTATATGAGTATAATACCATGTGTTTTGAGTATGAACGAGTTCATACATGAGAGAGAAAAGAGTCGAAACATGTACAAGGGCCAAACTCATGAAAAATTGGAAATACCCAGTCCGGTCGACCGTCACGGTCGACCGTAGCCGGTCGACCGCCACGGTCGATCGCGAACCTGCAGAGAGTTGTTTCTCCTGTTTTGAGTTGGTTTCGGATTTCTAAACCCATATTCGTTTTCCTTGATATATATATATATGAGTTTTTTACGTTTTTCTTAGTTTTCCTAAGAACCCTAACAGCTACCAAACCCCCCAAACCCTAATTTGGTTTCTTAGAGAAGATTGGAGGCTTTTAAGCGGGAGTTTTCTTGGTTTTTGGCTTTTGGAGTGGAGATCTCTTTCAACTTTGCTTCTAAAACATTTTTTTGACAATCTCAAGCGAGTATCATCTCTACTAATCCCCCTCTTAGTTTTCAAAATGTTTTTAAAGAGATTTAAACATGTTTTGTAGAGCCTAAACGACTGGATTATGAATAAAAGACAACTCTTTTGTATTATATGTATAAAGATTAGATCTTTTCATGCTAAAAAGGTGGAGAACAAATTTTACGGATGTAATTAAGATCTGAAGATGATTTTAAAACATGGTTAATCTAAAGAAAGAAGTTTGATTCATCGTTTTGAGCTTTTATGTATGTTTAGGGGTTTTGAATATAAATCTAATGCATAAAATCATGGTTATATATGTTGATTTTGATTCCAGATATTTATATCTGCTGTAACATGTTAGTATACAAGATTCATGAAGTTTTTACCTTGTTTGAATCACAAAAACATGACGTGAACACGACACATGACAATCTGGAGAAAACTGGAAATATGGCTCACGGTTGACCGTCATGGTCGACCGCGTGTAGGACAGAGACTTGGGTAGCCTCTGGAGCCCGTCGTGGTCAATCGCCACGGTCGACCGCAAATCTGATGTTGGTCTGTGCATTGTTTTGGTTTGATTTTAGTTTGTCAAGCGCTTCTCTCGACCTTGTGATGATTAACTACAATATTAAGACTTGTTAAACACCTGGGATGATGGTGAACTTCAGATGTGTACACGCACACTGAGATATGTACACTTATGCTTAGTTTGTGTTGAATTAACACACTTTTATCACAAGTTAAATTTGATAAATACACATGAGTAGTATTTGATCTTTCAGGTATCCGGAAATAGGGAGATGAAACCTATTTGTCGCAGAACGATTGAGTAAGAGTATTACAATAGTATCGTTATTACATGTATCTAGAATAGGGAGATAATAAATCCTATTGTCGCAGAGCGATTGAGTAAGAGAATTACAAGAGTATCGCTATAGCACAAGATGATGCACACATAGATATTTGATCAGTTGTAAGTTTTACTTCCATGATAGATTACCCACGAGTAGGATATTTCCTTTGAGATTTTAGCACACCCGTTATGGACGGCAGTTATATTCGTTTTGGTTTGGTTGAAATCCTCTTATATTAGAGCAGGCTACTCGGATGTAATTCGAGATGAGGTATTTATTTTTTATGTTGGAGATTTGAGTATGTTTCCTTGTCTATTTGTTTTTTATTCATAGAGAGATATACGAATGATTTGATATATGTAAGTACTGACTTCATTTTCTTATATACTCCTACCCCTTCCACTGGGGAGAGGTAGTGATGATCTCGCTAGCGCTTTGATGCTCGTTGTTTCCCCTCTTTCAGGCAGCGAGTCTGGTTCACGGAGAGTCGCAGGTTGATGGGACTTCTTAGTTGTCCATTTAGCTACTTATTATACTTTATAGTTATTGCAGAACTCCACATGTAGTTGATTATTTTTAGACTCTAGATTGGTATTTTAGTTTAGAGTTGAGAGCGTTTGTGAGACTTTGTTTATTTGACTCATTGTATTTGATATCCAGTTTATACTCAGAGATATTTCTATTCTAATTCAGTTGGGCTCATTATTGATATTTCTTATGCTTCTTCTGTGTATATCCAGTGTTGCATATTTCTATTTTTGCATGTTTGTACCTTCACCTATTTATTGTTTCTACTAGAAAGATAGTGATTATGATGGTGAAACATGTCGTAACATGGTTGTGACGTCCCAGGGTTCACACAAGGCTGCAGTCCCAGGTGAAACCCGGATTTGTCAAACCTGCCAAGCACCAAACACCATGCTACGACGTGTTTCACCATCATAATCATTATCTCTCTAGTAGAAACAATAAATAGATGAAGGTACAGACCGACAAAACTAGAAATAGAACAACACCGAATATACACAAAAGAAGCACAAGAAATATTAATAATGAGCCCAACTGGAATGAAATGGATATATCTCTGAGTCTGAACTAAATCTCAAATACAATGAGTCAAATAAACAAAGTCTTACAATAGCTCTCAACTCTATAAAATAAAATACCAATCTAGAGTCTGAAAATAATCGACTACATGTGGAGTTCTGCAATAACTACAAAATGTAATAAATAGCTCAACGGACAACTAAGATATCCCATCAACCTGCGACTCTCCGTGTGCCGGACTCGCTGCCTGAAAAGGGGAGAAAGCAACGAGCATCAAAGCGCTAGCGAGATCATCACTACCTCTCCCCAGGGGAAGGGATAGGAGTATATAGAAAATAAAGTCAGTACATACATATATCAAATTATTCATATAACTCTCTATGAATGAAAAATAAATAATCAATGATAAGTACCCCAATCTCCAACATAAAGAATAATCATCTCATCTCGAACTACGTCCGAGTGATCTGCTCTAACATAAGAGGATATCAACAATTGCTAAAACAAAAATATCTACCGTTCATAACGGGTGTATTAAAATCTCAAAGGGAATACCCTACTCACGGGCAATCTATCATGAATGTAAAACTTACAACTGATCAATTATTATGTGTGCATCATCTTTTACTATAGCGATACTCTCGTAATGCTCTTACTCAATCGCTCTGCGGCAATAGGTTTTATTATCTCCCTATTCCGGATACGTGTAATAACAATACTTTTGTAATACTCTTACTCAATCGTTTTGCGGCAAATAGGTTTCATCTCCCTATTTCCGGATACGCATAGAACAACATTATTCATATATGTTTATCAAATTAACTCATGTCGAAAGTGTGTCAATCTAACTCAATCTAGCATACATGCACAAAATCTCGGTGTGCGTGACCACATCTGAAGTTCACCATCATCCCAGGTGTTTAACAATCACTAATATCATAGTTTATCATCATAAGGTCGAGAAATCCATTCGACATCCAAAAACTGGCGGTCGATCGTGGCGGTCAACCGTGATGGGTTCCAGAGACTATCTAGGTCTCTGTCCTGCACGCGATCGACCACGGCAGTCGACCATGAACCCTGATTCCAGATTCTTAATTTTTTTGTGTATATCGTGTTCACATTGTGTTTTTGTGATTCAAACATGATTAAATCTTCATGAAACTTGTATGCAAACATGTCACAGCAGATATGAACATCTGAATACAACTCAACAATTATAAACATGATTTTATGCATTAGATTTGTATTCAAAACCCTAAAAACATGCATAAAAGCTCAAAACAACGAATCAAACTTCTTTCTTTAGATTAACCATGTTTTAAAATCATCTTCAGGTCTTAAATACTTCTGTAAAAATCGTTCTCAACCTTTTTAGCATAGAAAGACCTAGTCTCTTTACATATAATACAAAAGAAGTTGACTTTATTCATAAACTAGTCATTTATTCTCTACAAAACATGTTTAAAACTCTTTAAAAACGTTTTGAAAACTAGGAGGGGGATTAGCAGCGATTATACTCGCCTGGGGTTGTAGGAAAACATGTTAGAAACAATGTCGAAGGAGATCTCCACTCCAACAGCCAAAATATCACCCGAAAATCCACTTGAAAGCCTTCAATCTTCTCCAAGAAATCAAACTAGGATTTGGGGGGTTTTGGTGGCTGTTAGGGTTCTTAGGAAAACTGAGAAAAACGTGAAAAACTCATATATATATCAGAGAAAATGAATATGGGTTTAGAAATCCGAAACCAACTCAAAACAGGAGAAAAACCGTGATGAGGACATTGGATTAAAAGATCTTTAAATCGGTCAAAGTATTTCCAGAATGGCTCTCCCGGGACAATTTTGAAATTCTGAATGCTGTTCCTAAGCTTTACCGTTTTGTGAATAGGGAAAAATTTCTTGAGAAAAACGGTGACAAATTCCTCCCAAGTTGAGATGGAATTTATCGGTAAGCTGTACAGCCATTTTTTAGCTTTGTCCTTTAGAGCAAATGGAATAAATCTAAGCTTAATCGCATCTTCGGTTAATTCTCTCATTTTTATCATAATACATACTTCCTCAAATTCCGAGATAAATATATATGCATCTTCTGTTTCATTACCTAGGAATTTGGGAAGCATGTTAATGAAATGCGGTCTAAGCTCGAAATTTGCTCCATTTACTTCGGGGAGTCTTATGCAAGATGGAATTGCATTTCTGGTGGGGTAACACATATCCTGAAGAACTGGTTGATTTGCCATTTTTTGGATTGGTTCAACACGGATTAAGCGATGAAAATTATCCCGAACCCAAAATTGCATACACCAAAACAATTTTTTTTTTTTTAAGGAAGGAAAGAAAATTAGTTTTTTTTTAATGAAAAGATAAAGAAAATTAGTTTTTTTTTATATGAGAAGATAAAGAAAAAGAAAAATCCTAACTAAAACAAATCAAGGCAATCACTTTTCAATCAACTCTAACTCTAGGGTTTAGCCTAACTCCACTAGACCAGCTCCTAACCAAAAATTCCTACAGTGAAAAGATCAAAGTTTTACCCAGGTAGTTAGCCAGGTAAGGATAGTACTAGAGGGTGATCAAAGATCAATTAAGTACCTCTTTCCTTGCGGAGCGCTTTACGCAACCCCTAAACCTTGCCTTAGACACCAACTATTCTGAGAAAACTTAAACCGTTCACTTAAGGATTTCTTGTTCCTTATTGAGCTCGAATCCTTAGGGGCCAACGTCTAATGAGTTTTAGAAGGCTTGGGTTTGTGAAGTGAGGAATTAGTGATTTGTGGGCTAAGGAAAGGGTGATGAAATCCCTTACCTTATCTTGATTGGGGTTTTGCCCTTAAGAATGATTTAAGTGTGTGCCAAATCAAGTGCTACAATCACTTTGGTGAATTCCTACACTATATGAAATGCAACCCTAGAAATTAAAAGCGACTAAAAAGGATGGTAAAAAGAAAATCTTTATATTTTTTAATTATGGTCAACAATAATCAAAAGTGAGAAGGGGAAAATTGTTTGAGTTTATTATCTTGTTAGTTAATATCTAAGTGAAAGATGGATTTTATTATGGTCAACAAAAATAAAATCTTTTTTTTTAAATCCTAATTGTCTCTAATTGTGAAGCTAGCTAAAGAGGGTGGAATTGAAAACTAGAAAGAAGACTTACCCGAAAGCAATGCTCCAAATTCTTGATCTTCAATCCAAGATTTTCAAGCTCCAAGCGGTTCCTTCACAAGAAAAATACACAAGTTAAAGAATCAAGTTAATAAAATCCTATTTTAGCACCTTCCCCGGCAACGGCGCCAAAAACTTGATGCGGCATAATTATGTACCAAAATTGCAAGTGCACAATTTATCAAGTTATAGTATAAAAAGATATCGATCCCACGAAGAAGGTGATTTTAAGAGATTATTAAACTTGGTTCTTATATTTTGTGCGTGACAATTAGGAATAAAGAATAAGTGTGATTGTATGAGTGGTTGTTTTGATTTATATGCAAGAGGTAATAAATTGAATTTTAGAGGAGAGAAGGAAGAATTAAAGAATAAATGAAATCATAAGGCAAGAAATATGAATTAATAAAATCAAGAAATAAAACCAAAAATGAAAAGAAAATTTAAGAAAGTTAAGATGAAGGATTCAAAAGAGGTAAGAAATCTAGAATATAATCCACTAACCAATTTCAATTACAAAATATAAACTATTCTCTTTTTATCATATTTCAACTTAGATTTATTAAGCATAGATTATCAAACCATTTAAGGAAAGTGTAACCTATCAAATTATCATCTAAGCTAAAATTACTATTCATGATAAGAACAACAACATGATAATAATCCTAGAATTCATAAGCATAACCTATCAAACCATTTAAGATAAGCATAGATTATCAAATTCTTCTTCTACCGATTAGTTCTCTAGTTGATTATCCTAACATGAACATTTTAAGTACAAGAGAATAATTCATACAATATAAAGGAAATTAGACTAGTTTCAAATAATTCTAAGATTCCTATAAGAATTAAATTCACATCTTAAGAAATAAAAACAAGAAAAAGAAGACTAATTACAAAATTAAAAAGAAAAGAAAAATCTAAACTATGAACAAGAAATAAATCTAATTACAAAGAAAATAAAAATCTAAACTACAAAATAAATTGCAGAAATTAAATGCAAGAAAATAAATCTATTCTACAAATTAAAGTGCAAAAAGAAATAAAAAAGACAAGAAAATAAATCTACACTACAAGCATGAATTTAAATCTAACTAATAAGCAATAATAAAGAAATTACTAAAAAGAAATAAAAGAGAAAAGAAATGCAAACCTTCAAATTGCTCTTCATCTCCATCCTCATCATTCAACAAGAGGAGAAAGAACAAATTTAAAGAGAAAAAATTATTATTATTAATTGCAACTAAAGTTATAATTTTTGGAAGGCCTTCTCAATTAAGAGTAGCCCTCCTCTCCAAAAGGAGTTTACAAAATTTTCACACCTCTAACCCCTCACTCTCTACCCCTATTTATAGTAATCTTCAATGAATATGAGCCATTGGATTTGTCTTGAGCCCCAAGCAACAATCTCCACCTTTGAATTTGCTTTTTGTTCTTCTCTAGCCCATTTGATTTTCAAAAATAAATGAAAATCCAAGTTGCAAAATCTGCAGCACAAAGTCCATTCATGTCCGGCCCAATTTGATTTTCAACTCTATATCTCCATCATCCTATCAAGTCCGGCCCATTAGTCTTCATTTGATTTTTTTTTAAAATAGAATAAAAATCCGGCCCACTTCATTAACTCTACAGCAGCTTCATTGTCCAGTGCATTGATGAAGTCCGGTCTACATCATCCATTTTGCTTTTCCAATTATGCAGCACATAGGTCCGGTCGTGCATTGATGAAGTCCGGTCTACATCATCCATTTTGCTTTTCCAATTATGCAGCACATAGGTCCGGTCTTGGAGAGCTTGTTTGATAGCTTTGGGCCTTCACACACAATGATTTCCAAAGCAAATCCAGCCATGAGCTTTGGGCCTTTACATCAAAAGCTCACTTGAAAAAAATGAGCTTGTGCTGGTCTTCATAAATTCTGTTTCTTTTCTTCTTTTCTTTTTTTCTTCTTTTGGGCTATCATTTGCTTGATGCTCTTTGGCTTCAATCATGGGCTTCTAAAATGCTACAAAATAGAGAAGAGAGATTTTGAGGGGTTTTTACATTTAATAATATTTATTTATATTTTCATTCAATTATGTGCAAACTAATCTAACAACAATTATTACTGGTATATTTATTCATGTAAAATAGATAATGAGGATATAAAATTGTAATAAAATATGATTATCAGAGCCTACATTGAGTTCTCATCTATTGTAGAGAATAAATTTGTTTCATTGAAAGTGTTGTAGAGTTTTCGGTTAGCTAAAAAACTGTATTGTGAGGTGTGGAGTGTAGTCACATTGTGAGGTTGTGAACGTTGATCGGTGACCGTTGAAAACCGATATTGTGTGGTGTAAATGTTATTCGGGTGAGCGTAAAAAACCCGGTTATGATAGTGGATTTCTTTCCAGGAGTGGGGAGTGGAGACGTAGGACGGAATGTCTGAACTCCGTGATCATATTGTGTGTTTGCATTGTTTATATTGCCCACTATCTAGTTTAGATTGTTTACCCTTATATCATTCATATATCCTTGCATGTATTTCACCATATATCTCATTGCTAGGATATATCCATTTGTTCATATTACATATTCTTGTTCATAACATATTGTATATCTATCTTGCAAGAATAATTTATTAATAAGTTTTAATTGGCATAAAATCGGATTAGATTAGCACAAGATCCTAATCACCTCCCTCTCTAGGATCTAACAATTGGTATCAGAGTTTGGTGCTCTTTGATTTAAGCTCTAATCACCTTGAGTTAAAGATCTAAGTTATCTTTTTATGCTAATCTTAGTTTGATTGCATTTGTATCTTACTTGTATATTTTTACAAATTATGGATATGAATGATGCATCTTATTTAGGCTATGATTCTAGTATTGCTCCTAAATTCAATGTTTTTTCCTATGCTCAATGGTGTTTTAGATTCAAAATATTTGTTCAATCTAAAAATATCGATTTATGGGAAGTTATTGATTGTGCTTATATTGTGCCCGTGTTGAAGAAATCCAAGTGGAGCAAACATGATAAAAAGATGTTTATAATGAACAAGATTTTGTTAGAATATTTACTAAATACTCTTAATTCATCTATGTCTAACAAGTTTGTTCATTTTGATAGTGCTTACAACTTATGAAAACTTATTGAAGCACATCAAGAGAACTTGGAGGCGATTCAACAAGTTTTGGAGGATCCCGCTTCAAGTTCATATAGAGCATCATGCACACAGCCACTAGACGATAGCCCTAGTGAGGTTTGCGAGTTCAAATTGATTAATGATTTATCTAGTGATGAACTTGCTTGTGCTAGTAAAAAATTATTACATGCCTTTAACAAATTGCATAAAGATTTTATTGATTTACAAGGCAAGCATGATAATTTAAAATCCGGTCATGAGAAGCTAGCTTTCAAATTTGATGTCATTACAAAAGAAAATATTATGCTTAAAGAAAACAATGACTTATTAAATTTTAAAAATAAAAATTTAATCTCATCAATTGCTAGCCGATCTCATGGTAAGATTGATGTCATATTAGAAGTAGAGAACATAAAAAATAATACATCTTCTTTTATAAATGAATATTTATTTTCTACTTCTAATGTTAATGCACATATGTCTAATGATGAGTTGAATATTGTTAAAAATCGTATTTCATCTTTAGATTCAACTCTTAAAACATGCATTGTTAATAATAAGAAACTTATGGACTTATGTGCAAAGTCTCGTGTTAATTCTTTCAAATCCAACACTCACTATGCACAAATTTATAGCAAAATTTACAAATGTTCAATTTGCGATCGTAAAGGCCGCATTGCTAAATTTTGCTATGATGCACACAAATCTTCTAAGACTAATGCTTCTTGTGCATCTCATAAGACTTCTTCATCACATGCACATATTGTAGGCATCGAAAATTGCTTATAGGTCTCTACGAACAGCTCAAAGCTAAGAGAAGACGATGAACGTCACCATCTGGTTCACAGAAGCTTGATTGACGTCGACGAACGTTTGAAGTGAATCGGCAAACTATGTGAAGCAACGGAGTTTCAGAATAATAAGGATACGAACTGATCGGGAGCCCCGTGTCACTTACAAAAGACGAAATGCCCTTCGTGTCTCATTTATTTCACAGATGATCTAATCATTGGATCTTATAGAACTCTTCGTTAGCTTTCCAACGCACTTTGAATCGCTCAAATCCGAGTTCGGACAAAGAAGTTACGGCGAAAATAAACAAGTGTACATAACACGGCGTCTCAGCCTGAATGAGACACCCCGAGGTGTCTCGGCCCACCCGAGACACCCCAGGGTGTCTCGGATCAGTTTGAGACACCCTAGGGTGTCTCCAACCTAGTTTGAGATGCCCTAGGGTGTCTCCAACCAATTTGAGACGCCCTAGGGTGTCTCCAACCAATTTGAAACGCCCTAGGGTGTCTCCAACGCAGATTTAGGCCCTTATGCGATTTTAATCGCCCGTTATCCCCTCAAGCCTATAAATACAAGCCTTAGGCCTCATTTTTTCAGATCTGGAATTTTGGAGATTAGGCGAAGCCCTGCCGGATTGAAGACTGAAGGTGCACGGATTTCAGAGAGGAGGAAGAGAGATCGGATCGAGTTCTTCAACGCAAGAGAGAGAGATTCTTCAGATCTGCAGTTCCCCGGGTTCGTTCCTTAAGATTATCCCGTTGTGGTAATCTTAAGAAGAGTGATTATCTCGCTTCACCGAGATAAGAGCTACGGTTTCTCGATCCCTCCGCGGATAGACGAAGCTCTGCCCAATTTTTCAGCAATCAGATCTGATTGATGGTGGTCCACGGATAAACCCCGGCACAGGCAAAGATCCCACGCAAGCAGAAGACCGATAAATGATCTCTGCGTTTGTTTGATAAAGTTGTAAACTTTTTTTTTTGTTTTCATTGTGTAAAAGTCTTATAAAAAGACTGATTTTTGTATTCGTTGTAAACGTCTGAAGTTTGTAATGAATCTCACAATAAAATAAGCAACTTTCTCCGCAAACAAACTGGTGACCACAGTGGGAGCCAACAGCCTCGCTGCCGAGGTTGTCGTGCCGCAGCCAACAATCAAGATCCCTGTGGTTGAAGAGGTCGAATACGAGTTCGGCCAGCAGAAGTTTGAGGAGTATGTCTCCTCCTCCTCCTCCAGATCTGCCTCTCCTTGCAGGTGCAGGAAGGCCTCCTCCTCCCAGAAGATCCGTCGGTCTCCAGATTTGAAGAACCAAGAAATCGATCTCCCCATAGCCGATGCTACAGTCGTACCTTGCAACGGTCCGTCGGTACCCAATGAGACCAGATCTACAGATCTGAACTCCTTCACGATTAAGGAGTCGATTGCTGAAGGCACGCCAACTCTATCAAAGAGGGCACGTCAAAGGAAACGCCAACGCCTCGCGCGCCAATTCGCCAAGGCTTTGGATCAGGTGGATGAACTCTATTACCAAGCAGATCTGGAATTCAGAAAGCGCCAAGTGGCTAATCTGTTGCCACGACTAGCGTCGGAATCCTCCTCTCGATCTCCAATTAACGAATGAGTTCGTGTTAAAAGAACCCGCTCTACTCTCGAGGAGCGAATCCAGAAGCACCGTGCTTTGCTTGCGCATGCCCGGATCCTTATGCGAAAAACACAGGAAATGCAAAAGGAAGGGGTAGTTAAGAGATCGCCAAGATCCAAACAAGTTTGGGCGCCAAAAGCCAAATCAGCGCCTAAGGCAAAATCATCCGAGGCTGCTCTCCAGCCTTTATCAACTCCAGATCCCGTTCCTATTGCTCTCGCACCTCCGGCGAAGCCCTATGACAGCGTGGATCTCCCCAGATCTAGAGTCCCGTTGAAGGATTGCATCGGTGCTCTACCTGAGGATCGAGGCAAAGCGCCTATTAAGGAAAGCTTGAGACCGTTGAAGGAACTTCAAGCAAACATCCAGACTGGGGGTCGTACGCAACCTCCTAACGAATTAATTTCCATAACGGCCCGCTTGGGGGTGCGTGCAGAAAACCAGGAGCCCGTTAAGATTTCACCCTCACAAGGGTGTGATCCCAAACGTGTGACTAACGTAGATGCCAACAAGGCAATATTTACTCAGAGGAAAACGCATCAGACAGACGAACTCGTTATACCTGAGAATCCATGTAAGCAGCCGATAGGTTACTCCGAACGCAACGTTGAAGAGTTGTACTATCGGGCTGGGGGTACGAATAAATCTCGAAAGAGAAGTACCCGGGAAGCGGACTCTCACTGTCCGTGTATCAAAATTATCAGGACAGTATTATCAGCGTGTAGCTGTCCCAAGACCGCTCCACAGAAGGTCTTGATATTCAAGAGGATCTCCGATGGAACGGCGAAGCCCAAATCAAGGCGTTTCCACCAAAGATGATCGGTTGATCGAGATGATGAATTCCCAGAAGTTACCATCAATATGGTCAATAAGAAAAAAATCTCCGATTGTTTCAAGTGGTTCCAACCCTAATTTCTCTCCAGGAAGAAGAGTCGGTTCGGGAATAACCCAATGAATATCTCAGCTTCAGCTAGAAGCCGTTGGACATAATGATTACCAGGACGTTCGTGAAGGAATCCATTCCGATGACGAACTCTCGGATTCTTATTCCGCAATCACCTCTGACGATACAACGTCTAGCATAGGCGAAGCTCGGGAAGTGTTCATGATCAACACCGAGCAAATAACCAAAATTATTGAGGACGCTCTAGCCAAGTAGAAAGAAATGTTCAAAATCAAAATGGAAATGGCTATGCAGGAGATGAGACAAATGCACGACCAACAAATCCGAGCTTTGTCGAATCAGCTAGTTGAATCTAGCCGTCGTACCCAGAACGCCGCAGTTGACAGCGATCCAGAAGTGGACGAAATCATCATGGCCGATGCACCTCCCAAAAATACTGGGTGTGGTTCAAATGCACACCCTACAGATAACAACGCTGGGGGGTGGTTCTGCCAAAGATAATAACACTGGGGGTGGCCGCATTATTCCTCTCGAAAATTATCCAAAACAGGATATAGGTGAGGACGAAAAGATGAAGGATCTCGAGGGCAAAATTAATGCTTTAATGTCTGATCAAGAGGTAAAGAAGACCGGCATTCCATGTCCTTACCCGAAAGAGTAGGATTCGATCCCGTATCCGGTGAAGTTCAACCTGATCAACTTCACGTCGTTCGACGGGAAGGGTTCCCCCACTCAGTACCTGATCTATTTCAAGTCTCATTTGGAAGTGATCTTTGGCAACGAGCCTCTGATGGTCCGGTCATTTGTTGGCACCATTCGCGGGCCCACCTTCGATTGGTACCGCCGCCTCAAGCCCGGGAGCATCAACAGCTGGGAGGACCTGGAAAGCATGTTCCCCGCTCATTTCTTCGATGATGACGCCGAAGTGTCGATCAGGACACTCTTCGATGAGAAACAAAAAGACGGAGAATCGGTGGATACCTTCATCAAACGCTTTCGCAATCAGGCAATGAACTACAAGGATCCCGTCACGGAGGAATTCATCTTGCAGACCTGTCATAACAACTTGTCCATTAACATCTTGGACGTTATGGGAGTAGAGCCGCTCAATACCTGGAAAGAGTTAAAGGTACGCGGAGAACAGGCCGAACGCTTCCTCAGAAGGAGGAAGGTCAAAAGAAACCAACCGATGGTTAACCTTCTGAATTTGAGTCTCGTGTCCCATGATGAAGGGAAGGCACCTACAACAGTTGTTGACGTTAATCAGACGTCGCAACAGCAGTCCCGAAGACAGCAGAATAGTTCGGATCCGAGGCTCCAAAAAGAGTATTCATTCAAGGACGAAGACATTCCAGCCATCTTCGAGACCCTTCTTGAAAACAACAAAATCAAGCTGCCACCCATCACGAATCAGGAGGAAGCTGACGTACCACAGGAGGATCCTTCATCCCACCAAGGCTTGCTTTACTTTAAAGAATAACATCCAAACCTTGGTTGAAGCCGGCGTCATAACGCTAGGGTAAGCCAATTAAGAATGACGGTACTCCAAAGAGTATACGTACTCCGAAGAGTATACGAGTATAAACTGCTTCTCAATCCTCCAATCGGTATATGAGGTTAAACTGCTCCCTGATACTCCAATAGGTATATGATTCTAAACTGTTTCCTACTGTTAATGGGAAGTTCCTGGAGAATGTTACACTAATATTCTTAAGGATAACCCAACCTCCCACTTTCACTGCTTCCTTGGTCAAACCTATAAAAGTTAGGGCCACAACCAGATTCTCCTCTCGATTCCTTTCATGAACGAGAGGTCCACTTTCAATTGAGCAATCAAACCTATAAAAGTTAGGATTGTCTCCAACTTTACTTAGTCAAACCTGCAGATAGTTAGGACTAAGATTGAGTTATCCTTTTCGATAAACGAAAGACTTCCATCTTTTCCTTTTTCAGCCAAACCTATAAAAGTTAGGGTCGAAATCGGAATTTCCCCTCAATAAATGAGGGACTCTTTTTGGATCGAATGACCAATCCTATAAAAGTTAGGGTCGTTTGAATCTTTCCGATTCTCGGAGTGGAGATCCCACTCTTAGTTTCATCATTTCGGATTCTGGGGGTGGAGATCCCACCTTGAGTTTCCTTTCCAACTGGAGATAGAATATAAAATTCTTCCTCTTCAGTGCCGGGAGATAGAATATGAAATTCTTCCTCTTCCATTTTCCAGTCCGTCTTTACCCTGAGAAAAGACACAATTCCCAACTTCCAATCCGTGCACTTTGTGCACGGGGAATTTTATCTCAACTCCTAAATAGAGATAAGCCTACGCCTAACACGCGTTGCCGGTTTAGTCTTTCACCGATTGAAAAAGACACCAGAATCCAGTCTGGGGAATTTTATCCCGAAGCCTAAGCAGGGATAAGCCAACGCCTAACACGCGTTGCCGGTTTAGTCTTTCACCGATTGAAAAAGATACCAGAGTACAATTCTGGGGACTTTCATCCCGAATCCTAAGTAGGGATGAGTCAACGCCTAATACGCGTTGCCGATTTAGTCTTTCACCGATTAAAAAAGACACCAGAGTACAATTCTGGGGACTTTCATCCCGAATCCTAAGTAGGGTTGAGTCAACACCTAATACGCGTTGCCGGTTTAGTCTTTCACCGATGGAAAAAGACACCAGAGTACAATTCTGGGGACTTTCATCCCGAATCCTAAGTAGGGATGAGTCAACGCCTAATACGCGTTGCCGGATGCCATATTCCCGTAAGAAATGGCGAAGTCTATGTATTCAAAATCATAGCATTAAGTCTAAGAGAAGCAATTCTCTTAGCACAACATTACATGTGAAACGTGTTTTAATAATTCACATACTAGCCCGATTCAAACGGTAATCGGTAAAGGCACGTCAAACCCGCTGATGGCTGGGGGTTTGCCAAAAATCCCAAAGTCTATGTCTAACATGCATTGCCGGTTAGTCTTTGACCGTAAAAAAGACAAAAGACCACATATTCAACATTGTGACAGGTTGTTATTAATAACACCATAATCTGTGCCTCACACGCATGGGAAGTTTTATCCCGAAGCCTAAGCAGGGATAAGTCAACGCCTAACACGCGTTGCCGGTTTAATCTTTTACCGATTGAAGAAGACACCAGAATCCGAGTCTGGGGATTTTTATCCTGAATCCTAAGTAAGGATAAGTCAGCGCCTAACACGCGTTGCCGGGTAGTCTATTCCCGTGAGAAAGATGAAGTCTACGTATTCAATGTCGTAGCACTAAAAGAGTTAACTCTTTTAGCACAACGTTATGTGCAGAACGGATCTAAACAATCTGCATGCTAGCCCGACTCAAACGGTAGTCGGTAAAGGCTCATCAAACCCGTTGATGGCTGAGAATTTGTCAAAAATTCTATAAGTGCGAGTCATTGATGCATCAGCTCTGTTAGTTGGTCTCGTGACTCGATTATCCAACAACATTAAAATAAGATCCACAAATGCAGATGAATAAGCTTTAACAGTTGGTCCTGCAACCCCAACACTTGGGACCACCATGCTCCAATACCTTAAGAGCTTAAACTGTGTATACTCCAGTAAACGTATGAGTATAAACTGTGTCAACGTACGACGTTCGAAACCCTAGGGTCAACGCCGGTCAACGCGTAACCCTAGGTCAACGCCGGTCAACGCGTTGCGATCAAAAAGTCAACGCAAATCAATATATCATGACGGAGATAGTCAGTTCAAAGTCAACTCAATGACACGAGCCAAACTCAACTCACCGGTGGTAGACTCGAGACTCCAACGATTCGTCAAAGCATCGAATAGACCGAAAATCAAAGGAGCCAAGAGTTGAAGCTAACTACAGGTCCTTTATACCAATCGAAGGCTGGACCAATCATATCCAAAGTATTCCAGCCTCTTCTATAAAAGAAACGAGTCTGGAACGCTTTGGAGGGGGTATCTGTAGGTATCGAAAATTGCCTATAGGTCTCCACGAACAGCTCAAAGCTAAGAGAAGACGATGAATATCACCATCTGGTTCACAGAAGCTTGATTGACGTCAACAAACGCTTGAAGTGAATCGGCAAACTATGTGAAGCAACGGAGTTTCAGAATAATAAGGATACGAACTGATCGGGAGCCCCGTGTCACTTACAAAAGACAAAATGCCCATCATGTCTTATTTATTCCACAGATGATCTAATTATTGGAGCTTATAGAACTCTTCGTCATCTTTCCAACGCACTTTGAATCGCTCAAATCCGAGTTCGGACGAAGAAGTTACGGCGGAAATGAACAAGTGTACATAACACGGCGTCTCAGCCTGAATGAGAAACCCCGAGGTGTCTCGGCCCACCCGAGACACCCCAGGGTGTCTCGGCCAAGGCCGAGACACCCTAGGGTGTTTCGAATCAGTTTGAGACACCCTAGGGTGTCTCGGCCCAGTTTGAGACGCCCTAGGGTGTCTCCAACCCATTTGAGACGCCCTAGGGTGTCTCCAACCCAGTTTGAGACGCCCTAGAGTGTCTCTAACCAGTTTGAGACGCCCTAGGGTGTCTCCAACCAGTTTGAGACACCATAGGGTGCCTCCAACTAGTTTGAGACGCCCTAGGGTGCCTCCAACCAGTTTGAGACACCCTGAGGTGTCTCCAACGCAGATTTGGGCCCTTATGCGATTTTAACCGCCCGTTATCCCCTCAAGCCTATAAATACAAGCCTTAGGCCTCATTTTTTCAGATCTGGAATTTTAGAGATTAGGCGAAGCCCTGCCGGATTGAAGACTGAAGGTGCACGGATTTCAGAGAGGAGGAGGAGAGATCGGATCGAGCTCTTCAACACAAGAGAGAGAGATTCTTCAGATCTGCAGTTCCCCGGGTTCGTTCCTTAAGATTATCCTGTTGTGGTAATCTTAAGAAGAGTGATTATCTCTCTTCGCCGAGATAAGAGCTACGGTTTCTCGATCCCTTCACGGATAGACGAAGCTCTGCCTAATTTTTCAGCAATCAGATCTGATCGACGGTGGTCCACGGATAAACCCTGGCACAGGCAAAGATCCTACGTAAGCAGAAGACCGATAAACGATCTCTGTGTTTGTTTGATAAAGTTGTAAACTTTTTTTTGTTTTCATTGTGTAAAAGTCTTATAAAAAGACTGATTTTTGTATTCGTTGTAAACGTCTGAAGTTTGTAATGAATCTCGCAATGAAACAAGCAACTTTCATTCGTTGTAAACGTCTGAAGTTTGTAATGAATCTCGCAATGAAACAAGCAACTTTCTCCGCAAACACATATACATGCACAAACTCATCATGCTCATCATAAACATGAACATATGTTTAAATATGATCTATATGGTCGATTTGGCCATTTGGCAAAGTTTTGCTTTGATTTGAAAAAGATTTCACTTTTGCCAAATAATTTTAAAAGACCCCAGAAGTTTAAGTGTGATCATTGTGGTCGTTTTGGTCACTTGACCAAATTTTGTTTTGATTTGAGGAGAGTTTCTCGTTTGTAAAATAATTTCCAAGATAAACCTATTTTTGCAAATGAGTCCTGTGCACAACCGTTTGGTCAACATAAGCAAATACCTTCTTTCCATTATACTTATTACAATCGGAAGGGTCATTTGAGTAATTTTTGTTATGACCGTGTCCGTGCACTACATGCGCCCAAGAGGGTTCATAACCCTAGGGATTTGAGCTTGAATGATAGGGGTCATGTCCCTAACCAATCCGGAACCAAGAATGCTTGGGTGCCAAAATCTTTTTAAACCAAGCATTTTAGTGTTTTTCTTTTTCTTTTTCATGGTTTTAAAAATTATACTTTAATTTTTTGAACATGAAAACAATTCTTTTTATTGGTCAAATTCTTTTATTTTCATAATTATTGGTTTTTATTTTGATGAGAGGTTTGTGCATATATAACGCCGGCCCGCCCCCCCCCCCACCCCTGGATTTATTGGGTGTTTATTCCAAATATTTTCTACCGGGTACTATAAGTCCTTGTACGGGTTGGAACAAGCCTAAGAGCTTGATATATTGTTGCCTCTCTTGCATTTTGTTAAAAATTTTGTTTTGAGTTATTGCTTTGAATTTATTATATAAGCACAAATAGATGATTCACATTTCAAATATGCTTTGTAATGTATTCTTTATGTGGTTTGATCAAGTTTTACAAAGAAAAATTTCTTTATTGATCAAACGACATTTTTGGGCTTAAAATTTGATTTATGATTTCATTTGGTTAATTTGTTTTCATTTGAAAACTTTTTGCATGATTCTTATGTTCCTCTTCTTTTAATTTCATAAATATATTTTTACACTATGTTTTTATAATTGTGTAATGAGACACTTCTTTCATAAATAATATATCTATATGTGTTTTCATTGTCCTCTTGTATGTGAGTAATATTTAGCATATTTTTCATCTATGCTTGTGTTTGCGGAGAAAGTTGCTTGTTTCTTTGCGAGATTCATTACAAACTTCAGACGTTTACAACAAATACAAAAATCAGTCTTTTTATAAGACTTTTACACAATGAAAATAAAAAAAAGTTTACAACTTTATCAAACAAACGCAGAGATCATTTATCGGTCTTTTGCTTGCGTGGGATCTTTGCCTGTGCTGGGGTTTATTCGTGGACCACCGTCGATCAGATCTGATTGCTGAAAAATTAGGCAGAGCTTCGTCTATCCACGAAGGGATCGAGAAACCGTAGCTCTTATCTCGGCGAAGCGAGATAATCACTCTTCTTAAGATTACCACAACGGGATAATCTTAAGGAACGAACCCGGGGAACTGCAGATCTGAAGAATCTCTCTCTTGCGTTGAAGAACTTGATCCGATCTCTCCTCCTCCTCTCTGAAATCCGTGCACCTTCAGTCTTCAATCCGGCAGGGCTTCGCCTAATCTCCAAAATTCCAGATCCCTAAAAATAAGACCTAAGGCTTGTATTTATAGGCTTGAGGGGATAACGGAGCGGTTAAAAACACTTAAAGGCCCAAACCTGCCTTGGAGACACCCCAGGGTGTCTCCATTTGATCGGAGACACCCTAGGGTGTCTCCCATTGATCCGAGACACCCTAGGGTGTCTCGGTTTGGGCCAAGACACCCTAGGGTGTCTCGTCCCGAGACACCCATATGGTGTATTTATCTGTTTCCGCCGTAATTCCTTTGTCCGAAATCGGATTTGAGTGATTCGAAGTGTGTTGGAAAGCCGACAAGGAGTTCTATCAGCTTCGATGGTTGGATCATCTGTAGAATGAATGAGACACGAAGGGTATTGTTCCTTTTGTAAACATTGTGGGGCTCCCGATTAGCCTGTACCTTCGTTAGTTCACGTAGTTCGTCGATTTACTTCAAGCGTTCATCGACATAAATCGAACTCCTGTGAACCGGATAGTGACGATCATCATCGTTCCTTAACACTGAGCCGTTTGTGGAGACCTATAGGTAATTTTCGATGCCTACAGATACCCCCTCCAAAGCGTTTCGGACTCGTTTCTTTTATAGAAGAGGCTGGAATACTTTGGATGTGATTGGTCCAGCCTTCAGTCGGCGTAAAGGGCTTGTAGTTAGCTTCAACTCTTGGCTCTTTCGATTTTCGGTCTATTTAATGCTTTGACGAATAGCCAAAGTTCTTCCGGTGCTGCGTTTATCGCCTGGCCGTCGTCGGAGTCTCGAGTCTATCACCAGTGAGTTGAGTTTGGCTCGTGTCATTGAGTTGACTTTGAATTGACTATCTCTGTCACATTGTGCTGACTTAGGATTTCAGATCACCGTATGTTGACTTTTGATCGCAACGCGTTGACTGGCGTTAACCTAGGGTTACGCGTTGACCGGCGTTAACCCTAGGGTTTCGAACGTCGTACGTTGACACAGTTTATACTCGTACGTTTACTGGAGTATACACAGTTTAAGCTCTTAAGGTATTGGAGCACGGCGGTCCCAAGTGTCGGGGTTGTAGGACCAACTGTTAAAGCTGATTCATCTGCATTTGTGGATCTTATTTTAATGTTGTTGGATAATCGAGTCACGAGACCAACTAACAGAGCTGATGCATCAATGACTTGCACTTATAGATATTTTAGCAAATTCTCAGCCATCAACGGGTTTGATGAGCCTTTACCGACTATCGTTTGAGTCGGGCTAGCATGCAGATTGTTTAGATCCGTTCTGCACATAACGTTGTGCTAAAAGAGTTAACTCTTTTAGTGCGACGATATTGAATACGTAGACTTCGTCTTTCTCACGGGAATAGACTACCCGACAACGCGTGTTAGGCGCAGACTTTGGGATTTCTGGCAATGTCTTCTTCAATCGGTAAAAGACTAAACCGGCAACGCGTGTTAGGCGTTGACTTATCCCTGCTTAGGCTTCGGGATAAAATTTCCCATGCGTGTGAGGCACGGATTATGGTGTTATTAATAACAACCTGCCACAATGTTGAATATGTGGTCTTTTGTCCTTTTTACGGTCAAAGACTGATCGACAATGCGTGTTAGAAATAGACTTTGGGATTTTTGGCAAACCCCCAGCCATCAACGGGTTTGACGTGCCTTTACCGATTACCATTTGAATCGGGCTAGCATGTGAATTATTAAAACCCGTTTCACATGTAACGTTGTGCTAAGAGAATTGCTTCTCTTAGACTTAATGCTATGATTTTGAATACATAGACTTCGCCATTTCTTACGGGAATATGGCATCCGGCAACGCGTATTAGGTGTTGACTCATCCCTACTTAGGATTCAGGATGAAAGTCCCCAGAATTGTATTTTGGTGTCTTTTTCAATCGGTGAAAGACTAAACCGGCAACACGTATTAGGTGTTGACTCATCCCTACTTAGGATTCGGGATGAAATTCCCCAGGCTTAGACTCTGGTGTCTTTTTCAATCGGCGAAAGACTAAACCGGCAACGCGTGTTAGGCGTTGGCTTATCCCTGCTTAGGCTTCGGGATAAAATTCCCCAGACTGAATTCTGGTGTCTTTTTCAATCGGTGAAAGACTAAACCGGCAACGCGTGTTAGGCGTAGGCTTATCTCTATTTAGGAGTTGAGATAAAATTCCCCGTGCACAAAGTGCACAGATTAGAAGTTGGGAATTGTGTCTTTTCTCAGGGTAAAGATGGACTGGAAAATGAAAGAGGAAGAATTTTATATTCTATCTCCCGGCACTGAAGAGGAAGAATTTTATATTCTATCTCCAGTTGGAAAGAAAACTCAAGGTGGGATCTCCACCCCCAGAATCCGAAATGATGAAACTAAGAGTGGGATCTCCACTCCGAGAATCGGAAAGATTCAAACGACCCTAACTTTTATAGGATTGGTCATTCGATCCAAAAAGAGGAGGGGAAATTCCGATTTCGACCCTAACTTTTATAGGTTTGGCTGAAAAAGGAAAAGATGAAAGTCTTTTGTTTATCGAAAAAGAATGACCCAGTCTTAGTCTCAACTATCTGTAGGTTTGACTAAGTGAAGTTAGAGACAATCCTAACTTTTATAGATTTGATTGCTCAATTTTTTGAAAGTGGACCTCTCGTTCATGGAAGGAATCAAGAGGGGACTTTGGTTGTGGCCCTAACTATAGGAAGGTTTGACCAGGTAGACAGTGAGAGTGGGAGTACAAATCACAGTGGGGGTTTAGTGTTTATCACTTTGTTCGTAATTATTGGGCTATCCCTAAGAAAATTACATATAGCATTCTTCTGGGAACTTCCCATTACATGAATCATCCACCCCTAGCTTCCTTCTTGGAACTGGGTCTGACTTTGTACTCTGTTACATGACCGGGTTATCCTTAAGAATATTAGCGTAACATTCTCCAGGAACTTCCCATTAACAGTAGGAAACCGTTTAGACTCATATACCTATTGGAGTATCAGGGAGCAGTTTAACCTCATATACCGATTGGAGGATTGAGAAGCAGTTTATACTCGTATATTCTTCGGAGTACCGCCGTTCTTAATTAGCTTACCCTAGCGTTATGACGCCGGCTTCAACCAATGTTTGGATGCTATTCTTTAAAGTAAAGCAAGCCTTGGTGGGATGAAGGATCCTCCTGTGGTACGCGTAGTACTTCGGATCTGCAGCATCGTCCGCTTCCTCCTGATTTGTGATGGGCGGCAGCTTGATCTTGTTGTTTTCAAGAAGGGTCTCGAAGATGGCTGGAACGTCTTCATCCTTGAATGAATACTATTTTTGGAGCCTCGGATCCGAACTATTCTGCTGTCTTCGGGACTGCTGTTGCGACATCTGATTAACGTCAACAACTGTTGTAGGTGCCTTCCATTCATCATGGGATACGAGATTCAAATTCAGAAGGTTAACCATCGGTTGGTTTCTTTCGACCTTCCTCCTTCTGAGGAAGCGTTCGGCCTGTTCTCCGCGCACCTTCAACTCTTTCCAGGTATTGAGCGGCTCTACTCCCATAACGTCCAAGATATTAATGGACAAGTTGTTATGACAGGTCTGCAAGACGAATTCCTCCGTGACGGGATCCTTGCAGTTCATTGCCTGATTGCGAAAGCGTTTGATGAAGATATCCACCGACTCTCCGTCTTTTTTGCTTCTCATCAAAGAGTGTCCTGATCGATACTTCGGTGTCATCATCGAAGAAATGAGCGAGGAACATGCTTTCCAGGTCCTCCCAGCTGTTGATGCTCCCGGGCTTGAGGCGGCGGTACCAATCGAAGGCGGGCCTACGAAGGGTGCCAACAAATGACCGGAGCATCAGAGGCTCGTTGCCAAAGATCACTCCCAAATGAGACTTGAAATAGATCAGGTGCTGAGTGGGGGACAAATGAGACTTGAAATAGATCAGGTGCTGAGTGGGGGAACCCTTCCCGTCGAACGGCGTGAAGTTGATTAGGTTGAACTTCACCGGATACGGGATCGAATCCCACTCTTTCGGGTAAGGACGTGGAATGCCGTTTTTCTTTACCTCTTGAGCAGACATTAAAGCATTAATTTTACCCTCGAGATCCTTCATCTTTTTGTCCTCACCTATATCATGTTTTGGATAATTTCCGAGAGGAATAATGCGGCCACCCTCAGTGTTATTATCTTTGGCAGAACCACCCCTAGCGTTGTTATCTGTAGGGTGTGCATTTGAACCGCACCCAGTATTTTTGGGAGGTGCATCGGCCATGATGATTTCGTCCACTTCTGGATCGCTGTCAACTGTGGCGTTCTGGGTACGACGGCTGGATTCAACTAGCTGATTCGACAAAGCTCGGATTTGTTGGTCGTGCATTTGTCTCATCTCTTGCATAGCCATTTCCATTTTGATTTTGAACATTTCATTCTGCTTGGCTAGAGCGTCCTCAATGGTTTTGGTTATTTGCTCGGTGTTGATCATGAACACTTCCCGAGCTTCGCCTATGCTAGACGTTGTATCGTCAGAGGTGATTGCGGAATAAGAATCCGAGAGTTCGTCATCGGAATGTATTCCTTCATGGACACCTTGGTAATCATTATGTCCAACGGTTTCTAGCTGAAGCTGAGATATTTGTTGGGTTATTCCCGAACTGACTCTTCTTCCTGGAGAGAAATTAGGGTTGGAACCATTTGAAACAATCGGAGATTTTTCCTTATTGACCATATTGATGGTAACTTCTGGGAATTCATCATCTCGATCAACCGACCCTCTTTAGTGGAAACACCTTGATTTGGGCTTCGTCGTTCCATCGGAGATCCTCTCGAATATCGAGACCTTCTGTGGAGCGGTCTTGGGACAGCTACACATTGATAATACTGCCCTGATAATTTTGATACACGGACAGTGAGAGTCCGCTTTTCGGGTACTTCTCTTTCGAGATTTATTCGTACCCCCAGCCCAATAGTACAACTCATCGACGTTACGGTTGGAGTAACCTATCGGCTGTTTACATAAATTCTCAGGTATAACGCGTTCGTCTGTCTGACGTGTTTTCCTCTGAGTAAACATTACCTTGTTGGCATTTACAGGAGTCACACGTTTGGGATTACACCCTTGTGAGGGTGAAACCTTAACGGGCTCCTGGTTTTCTGCACGCACCCCCAAGCGGGCCGTTATGGAAATTAATTCATTAGGAGGTTGCGTACGACCCCCAATCTGGATGTTTGCTCGAAGTTCCTTCAACGGTCTCAAGCTTTCCTTAATAGGCGCTTTGCCTCGATCCTCAGGTAGAGCACCGATGCAATCCTTCAACGGGACTCTAGATTTGGGGAGATCCACGCTGTCATAGGGCTTCGCCGGAGGTGCGAGAGCAATAGGAACGGGATCTGGAGTTGACAAAGGCCGGAGAGCAGCCTCGGATGCTTTTGCCTTAGGCGCTAATTTGACCTTTGGCATCCAACCTTGCTTAGATCTTGGTGGCTTTTTGACCACCTTTTCTTTCTGTAACTCCTGTGCATTCCGTACAAGGATCCTCATCTGCGCTAGCAGTGCGCGGCGCTTGTGGATATGCTCCTCAAGAGTTGAACGGGTTCGTTTGACACAAACCCATTCGTTAGTAGGTAATTGGGAGGAGGTTCCCAAAGCTTGTTGCTGGAATACTTTGCGTCTTCTGCGTTTCAGATCCGCATCATAGCAGATCCCGTCAACAGGCTCCAAAGCCTTGGCAAATTGACGCGCGAGATGTTGACGGCGCCTTTGATGAGCCCTCTTCGTCAACACTGGTGCACATTCAACGGGAAACTCCTTGACTTTTGAGGAGTTGTCACGAACGTTGGATCTGGTTTCTTTGGAAGCCGGCGGATTGTTGCGAGGTGTAACTATAACAGTGACGGCGGAGAGATCGTCTTCTTGGGTCTTCAGATCTGAAGACCAGCGGATCTTCCTGGAGAAGGAGGCCTTCTTGCACCTGTAAGGAGAGGCAGATCTAGAGGAGGAGGAGGAGACATAGTCCTCGAACTTTTGCTGATCGAACTCATATTCGACCTCTTCGAGCACCGGGATCTTGATCATCGGCTGTGGCACGACAGCTTCGACAGCGAAGCTGTTGGCTCCCACTGTGGTCGCCAGTTTGTTTGCGGAGAAAGTTGCTTGTTTCATTGCGAGATTCATTACAAACTTCAGACGTTTACAACGAATACAAAAATCAGTCTTTTTATAAGACTTTTACACAATGAAAATAAAAAATTTTTTACAACTTTATCAAACAAACGCATAGATCATTTATCGGCCTTCTGCTTGTGTGTGATCTTTGCCTGTGCCGGGTTTATCCGTGGACCACCGTCGATCAGATCTGATTGCTGAAAAATTGGGCAGAGCTTCGTCTATCCGCGAAGGGATCGAGAAACCGTAGCTCTTATCTCGGCGAAGTGAGATAATCACTCTTCTTAAGATTACCACAACGGGATAATCTTAAGGAACGAACCCGAGGAACTGCAGATCTGAAGAATCTCTCTCTCTCTTGCGTTGAAGAACTTGATCCGATCTCTCCTCCTCCTCTCTGAAATCAGTGCACCTTCAGTCTTCAATCCAGCAGGGCTTCGCCTAATCTCCAAAATTCCAGATCCCTAAAAATGAGGCCTAAGGCTTGTATTTATAGGCTTGAGAGGATAACGGATCGGTTAAAAACACTTAAAGGCCCAAATCTGTCTTGGAGACACCCCAGGGTGTCTCCATTTGATCGGAGACACCCTAGGGTGTCTCCCATTGATCCGAGACACCCTAGGGTGTCTCGGCCTTGGCCAAGACACCTTGGGGTGTCCTCGTCCTTGTAGGCATATAAAATTGCTTATAGGTCCCTTAGCACAGCTCGGCACAAACCGACAAACCAACGAGGCGACGAGATCGACGAATCACACGCAAGCAACGGAATGCATCCATTCGCGTGCGGAATCAAGCCCACGGTTCGGGGAGTCAACGAGTCATCCAAACAAGAGCGGACTCAGATGAATCACGACCGAATCAAGATCGGTTTCGGACTCGAACTCAAAAGTGGAGTTACTGCCAAATTAGGAATCCAACTTACTGCCAAATCAGGTCAACGAGTCAAGTCTGAATCAACCAAATCACGGATGGAACCGGAAAACGGACACAACGGAAAAATGATGGAAAACAACCGCCTAAGGGGGCTCGGCCAAAGCCGAGCCACCCATGGGTGGCTCGGCCCAGTGCCGGCCACCCATAGGTGGCCGATCCAGATCTGTGCGCGGGCACAGTTCAGAGAGCCTATAAATAGGCCTAGAGGTGTTCATTTTAAGGTGGGAATTTCAAGAGCCGAAACTCTGCCGGATTGAAGAGTGACACTGTTCCGTGCGCGGGCACAGTAAAGGGTGCCTATAAATAGGCCACTTGGTTCATTTGTTCAGAGGTTGGAAATTTTGGAGGCGAAGCTCTGCCGGATTCAAGACTCGAAACTTAAAAAAGATTGGAGCTTTGGGACTTCGGGGACTCACTCTTCCAGATCTGGTGCTCAGCGATCGTCAACGCCAAAAAAGGCAGGTGTTCGAGAGGACCGGATCTCAGATCTACGCAGACGTACTCCGGATCTAAGCTTGGTCTTAGATCCCGAGACTTGGACGATTGTTTCCTTGGTGAATCAATCCTCCCCGGCTATTATTTCCTTTGTGGAATAATACCCGTCGTACTGCTTAGATCTGATCGGATCTAGATCTCGCGGTGGTCCACGGATAAACCCCGGCGCAGGCAAAGAACCTACAAAAGCGAGCGACCGTAAAACAGGAGCTCGCGATTTGTTCACAAGGAGAAAGTTGTAATCTTTGTTTATTTTTCTTTGATTTTCATTGTAACCGGATCTTATAAAAAGACCGGATCTTTTGTAACCACAAAAAGTTGTTATTTTGAGATCACAATGACATCAATGAAGAAAACGATTTTCCCCGCGAACAATCTGGCGACCACAGTGGGAGCCACCGATCTCGCTGCCGAGATCGTTGCGTCGCAGCCGCGGATCTCGATCCCGGTCGAGGAGGAGGTCGAGTATGAGTTCGACCAAGCCAAGTTCGAGGAGTACGTGTCCTCGTCCGGATCTACCTCCCCCCGCAAGTCCAAGAAGTCCAAGTTCTCCTCCAGGAGAAAAACTCGTTGGTTTGAAGAAGTCGAAGCCACCAACGAAGATCTCGCCCCGTTTGATGCCAAAGTCGCATCGGGTGAGATTCCTCCAGTTTCCAACCAGGTCAGATCTGCTCTGGCCAACTCTTCTGCCACAGAGGGCGTGGTGACTCTCTCGAAGAGAGCCCGCCAAAGGCAACGTCAACGCCTTGCGAAACGATTCGCAAAGGCCATGGAGTCAGTTGACGGGATCCGCTACAACGTGGATCTGAAGGACAAAAGAGGCAAGCAGCCTCAACAATCAACGAATGGTGGTTCCTCCAAGCCGCCAACAATGGAATGGGTCTGTGTCAAACGGAACCGATCGACGTTGGAGGAGCGCATTCGCAAGCGCCGCGCACTATCAGCACAGGCACGGGCTCAAGCTAAAGAAGCCCGTAGAAAGCTGCGGAAAGAGGTAGCCAAGAAAGTTTGGAGGCCGAAGTCTGAAGCGGCGGTTCAGACCAAAAAGCAGCAACTGCAGCCCCTGACAGTTCAACCTCCGGCGAATCAATCCAGACCGCCGGTAATTTCTGTAACTGTTCTGGGAGATCCCACAAGACCATCCCAGAGGAGGAAGTCAGTTTTGGAGCACCTCGGTCCGCTTCCCAAAGAACGAGGCAACAAACGACGCAACATGCTGGGGGTCACCGCAACCCTCAACATGACAAAGAAATTATGGCACCCAAGCACACTATGCTGCGCATTGAAGTTCAGGAGCCCGCTGAGAATTCACGCCCAAAAAGGCAGGTCTCAAGGCGCGTAACTCTTGAAAGTCCAAAGAAGGTAGTTCTCCCTCAGAAGGAAACGTTGTCGTCTGATGATGATTATGTTATACCTGAGAAATCGTGCCAACACACGATAGGTTGCTCTGACTTTCAAACGGACGAGCTGTACTATCGTGCTGGGGGTACGAACAAAGCCAGAAAGAGACGAAGACTAGAAACTCAGTGCCCTTGTTCAAAGCTCATTCGGGCAGTACTGTCTGAGTGCAACTGCATCAAGGTAGTCCCCGAGAGAATTTCAGTGTTCGAAAGGCTTAGTACCAAAATGCCAAAACCAAGGCGTAGGCGTTTTCGGCAAAGAAGGACGGTGGTTGAAGATGAAGAATTCCCGAGGGTCACCGCTAATATGACAAGCAAAGAGACCTCATCACGGGATAATCTCGAGTCGATTCTGAAAGCATCCCGGCGTCTAACCCGTCTGCAGTCTGGAGCAATCGCACGAGGAACCTATGGTAGGGTTCGGACAAGAGTACCTTCAGAAGGTGAAGAGTCGGATACCTGCTCCGCAGTCGCATCAGATAATACAGTGTCCAGTGAGGGGGAACCCCGCGAGTCACTGATGATAAGCGCGGAACAAGTGGCCAAGATGCTCGAAGATGCCATAGCCAAACAACAGGAAAGCTTTAGGTTCGAGATGCAGATGGCCATGCAGACTATGAGAGAGATGCATGAGCAACAAATTCAGGCACTGACGAACCAGCAAGGCGAAGTTTAGTCTGATTAACTTTACGCCGTTTGATGGGAAGGGTTCCCCCACTCAGCATTTGATTTATTTCAAATCGCACCTGGGTATTATTTCCGGCAATGAGCCTCTGATGGTGCGGTCATTCGTCGGCACTCTTCGCGGAGCCGCCTTCGATTGGTACCGCCGCCTCAAGCCAGGAAGCGTGAACAGCTGGGATGACATGGAGACCAAGTTCCTGGCCAACTTCTTCGACGACGACACCGAGATATCTATCGGATCATTGCTCGATGAGAAGCAGAAGGACGGGGAGTTAGTCGACACCTTCGTCAAAAGGTTCCGGAACAAGGCGATGAATTGCCGGGACCCGATCACAGAGGAATTCATCCTCCAAACTTGCCACAACAACCTTGCGTTGGACGTGTTGGAAGCAATGGGAACAGCACCGTCTGACACTTGGAAGGATCTGAAGGTCCGAGGGGAGCAGGCTGAGCGATTCCTTAGAAGGAAGAAGGCCGAGAGGAACCAACCGACGGTTAATCCGCTGGACTCAAATTTCGCCTCTCGTGGTAAGGGCAAAACACCTGCAGCTACTGGTGGTGCTAATCAAGCGTCACAACAGCAATCCCGAAGGCAGCAAAAGACTTCGGGTCCGAGACTCCAAAGAGAGTATTCCTTCAAGGACGAAGACGTTCCAGCCATCTTCGAATCCCTCCTTGAAGGTAACAAGATCAAGCTACCACCTATCACAAATCAGGAGGAAGCTGACAACACTACGGACCCAAAGTACTGTGCATACCACAGGAGGGTCGTTCATCCCACCAAGGATTGCTTTGCTCTCAAGAATAGCATTCAGACCTTGGTTGAAGCCGGCGTCATAACGCTGAGGTAAGCCAATTGAGAATGGCAAAACTCCGACCGGTATAAGAGTATAAACTGCTTCCTAAAACTCCAAAGAGTATACGAGTATAAACTGTTTCTCAATCCTCCGACCGGTATAAGAGGTTAAACTACTCCCTGATACTCCAATAGGTATATGAGTCTAAACTGTTTCCCCACTTTTGACGGGAAGTTCCTGGAGAATATTAAGCTAATATTCTTAAGGATAACCCGGTTAGTTAACTGATAATAATGTCCGAACCAGTTCCGCAGAGGAAACTGGGGGTGGACGATTTATGTAATGGGAAGTTCCCAAAACCACAGCAATGTAATGAATAAGAACTCCCATTCTCACCATGTCTATGCACTCAACACTCTCTCTGTTAGAGTCTGGACGTAAAGTACCCACTTGGTCAAACCTTCTTACAGTTAGGACCACAGTCAAAATCCCCTCTCGATTCCCCCAATGAACGAGAGGTCCACAAATTGAGCGATCAAACCTTCCTACAGTTAGGATTGTCTCAAAACACCCACTTGGTCAAACCTTCTTACAGTTAGGACCACAGTCAAAATCCCCTCTCGATTCCTCCAATGAACGAGAGGTCCACTTTCAAATCGAGTGATCAAACCTTCCTACAGTTAGGGTCACCTCAAACTCCCATTTGGCCAAACCTTCCTACAGTTAGGGTCAAAACCATAATTCACTCTCGATAAACGAGAAATTCATCTTTAGTTCGGTAATCAAACCTTCCGACAGTTAGGGTTATCTGAATCTTTTCGATTCTTGGAGTGGAGATCCCACTCTTGGTTTCACCTTTCCGGATTCTGGGGGTGGAGATCCCACCTCGAGTCTCCTTTCCAGTTGAAGATAGAATATAAAATTCTTCTTCTTCATTGTCGGGAGATAGAATATAAAATTCTTCCTCTCCCATTTCGGGTTCGTCTTTGCCCCAAGAGAAGACACCACCTTTTTCAACTCTCAAAATCTGTGCCTCACAGGTACAGGGAATTTTATCTCGAATCCTAAGTAGGGATAAGTCAACGCCTAACACGCGTTGCCGGTTTAGTCTTTCACCGATTGCCAAAATCTGTGCTTCACAGGTATAGGAAGTTTATCCCGAATCCTAAGCAGGGATAAGTCTGCGCCTAACACGCGCTGCCGGTTTAGTCTTTTTCCATAGAAAAAGACACCAGAGGTCGATTCTGGGGTATTCTATCCTGAAACCTAAGCAATGATAAGTCTGCGCTTAACCTGCGCTGCCGGTTAATTCTTAACCGTTAAAAAGAACACTCGTCCGCATATTCAACATCGCGGCAGGTTGTTATTAATAACACCAAAATCCATGCCTTACACGCATGGGGAATTTCATCCTGAATCCTAGGATAAGTCTGCGCCTAACACGCGCTGCCGGTTTAGTCTTTTTCCGTAGAAAAAGACACCAGAGTCCGATTCTGGGGTATTCTATCCTGAAACCTAAGCAAGGATAAGTCTGCGCTTAACCCGCGCTGCCGGTTAGTTCTTAACCGTTAAAAAGAACACCCGTTCACATATTCAACATTGTGGCAGGTTGTTATTAATAACACCAAAATCCATGCCTTACACGCATGGGGAATTTCATCCTGAATCCTAAGAAAGGATATGTCGACACCTAACACGTGTTGTCGGTTTAGTCTTTTACCGATTGAAAAAGACACCAGAGTTCGATTCTGGGGTATCTTATCCCGAAGCCTAAGTAGGGATAAGTCAACGTCTAGTACACGTTGCTGGGTAGCCTATTCCCATAACAATGGTAAAGCCTATGTGTTCAACATCATGGCACAAAGTCTAAGAGAATTCACTCTCTTAGCACAACGTTACATGTGGAACGGATTTGGACAATCCGCATGCTAGCCCGACTCAAACGGTAGTCGGTAAAGGCTAATCAAATCCGTTAAAGGCTAGGGGTTAGCCAAAAATCCTAAAGTCAACGCCTAACACGCGTCGCCGGGTAGTCTATTCCCGTGAGAAAGACGAAGTCTACGTATTCGAAGTCGTAGCATCAAGTCTAAAGGAGTTCATTCCTTTAGCACAACGTCACATGCGGAACGGAATTAAAACAATCCGCATGTAAGCCCGATTCAAACGGTAATCGGTAAAAGCAAATCAAATCCGTTAAAGGCTGAGGATTTGCCAAAAATCCTGAGTCAACGTCTGATACACATTGCTGTTTAGTCTTTTCACAGGAGAAAGATAAAGTCTACGTATTCAATATCGTAGCACTAAAAGGGTTAACTCTTTTAGCATAACGTCACATGCGGAACGGATTTAGACAATCCGCATGCTAGCCCGACTCAAACGGTAGTCGGTAAAGGCGCATCAAACCCGTTGATGGCTGGAGGTTTGCCAAAAATCCTATAAATGCGAGGGTCACTGACGCACCAGCTTCATTAGTTGGTCTCGTGACTTGAGCATCCAACGACGTTCAAAACCCTAAGGTCAACGCCGGACAACGCGTAACCCTAGGTCAACACCGGTCAACGGGTTGCGATCAAAAAGTCAACGTACGACGTTCGAAACCATAGGGTCAACGCCGGTCAACGCGTAACCCTGGGTCAACGTCGGTCAATGCGTTGCAACGAAAGAATCATACTCCGAAAAGTATACGAGTATAAACTGCTTCTTAAATACTCCAATAAGGTATATGAGTATAAACTGTTCCCTAATTTTGGTTGAGAAGTTTCTGGAGAGTATTTTTCTAAAAAATATTCTTAAGGATAACTCAACAACACTACGCCGGACAACGCGTTGCAGATAAAGACTCGACGCCAGTCGATGGTCAGCTAAAAATTAGCAAATCAGGAATCGACTTCAAGTTTAAAATTCCGACAACGGTCAGACAATAAATGCAGTACCGGAACTCTTACGGACATTCGACAAAGCACCGAATAGCCTGGAGAATTGAAGGAATCAAGAACAGAAGCCATTCCAAGGTCCCGTTACACCGACTGAAGGTTGGGACAATCATATCCAAAGTATTCCAGGCTCTTTTATAAAAGAACGAGACTGAAATACTTTGGAGGGGGTATCTGTAGGCATATAAAATTGCTTATAGGTCCCTTAGCACAGCTCGGTACAAACCGACAAACCAACAAGGCGACGAGATCGACGAATCGCATGCAAGCAACGGAATGCATCCATTCGCGTGCGGAATCAAGCCCACGGTTCGGGGAGTCAACGAGTCATCCAAACAAGAGCGGACTCGGATGAATCACGACCGAATCAAGATCGGTTTCGGACTCGAACTCAAAAGTGGAGTTACTGCCAAATCAGGAATCCGACTTACTGCCAAATCAGGTCAACGAGTCAAGTCTGAATCAACCAAATCACGAACCGGAAAATGGGACACAGCACAAAACGACAGAAAACCCAACACCCTAGGAGGCTCGAGCCACCCATGGGTGGCTCGGCCCAGTGCCGGCCACCCATAGGTGGCCGACACTGTTCCGTGCGCGGGCACAGTAAAGAGAGCCTATAAATAAGCTAGGCATTGTTCATTTTTAAGGGTTGGGAAATTGGGAGAGAGGCGAAGCCCTGCTGGATTGGAGATTCAGATCTAAAAAAGATCTCAACTTTGGGACTTCGAAGACTTACTCATTCAGATCTGGTGCTCGGCGACCGTCAATGCCAAATAAGGTAGGTGTTCGAGAGGACCGGATCTCAGATCTACGCAGACGTACTCCGGATCTAAGCTTGGTCTTAGATCCCGAGACTTGGACGATTGTTTCCTTGGTGAATCAATCCTCCCCGGCTATTATTTCCTTCGTGGAATAATACCCGTAGTACTGCTTAGATCTGATCGGATCTAGATCTCGCGGTGGTCCACGGATAAACCCCGGCGCAGGCAAAGAACCCACAAAAGCGAGCGACCGCAAAACAGGAGCTCGCGATTTGTTCACAAGGAGAAAGTTGTAATCTTTGTTTATTTTTCTTTGATTTTCATTGTAACCGGATCTTATAAAAAGACCGGATCTTTGTAACCCAAAAAGTTGTTATTTAAGATGGCAATGGAATCAATAACAAAGAAAGAAATGATTTTCCCCGCGAACAGTCCTTAGCCGAGACACCGAAGGGTGTCTCGTTGGTCCGAGACACCCATATGGTGTATTTATCTGTTTCCGCCGTAATTCCTTCGTCCGAACTTGGATTTGAGTGATTCGAAGTGTGTTGGAAAGCCGACAAGGAGTTCTATCAGCTTCGATGGTTGGATCATCTGTAAAATGAATGAGACACGAAGGGCATTGTTCCTTTTGTAAACATTGCGGAGCTCCCGATTAGCCCGTACCTTCGTTAGTTCACGTAGTTCGTCGATTTACTTCAAGCATTCATCGACATCAATCGAACTCCTGTGAACCGGATAGTGACGTTCATCATCGTTCCTTAACACTGAGTCGTTCATGGAGACCTATAGGCAATTTTCGATGCCTACAGCTTGCTCACATGTTTTGCCTTGGTTTTTATTTCATATACTCCATATGGCATTTTGATAGGGGGAGCAATCCATATACTCGTCTTATACTCACCCATGCTTATTTATAGGGGGAGCTTTCGCTCTCTTCATTCTTGTTGGTTTTCCTTTTTTGATGTTGTCAAAGGAAAAGAAATATTATGAGTATATTCTTTTTGTTTATATGCATGATAATTACAATATTGTATATTCATTTACTTTTATGCATATATCCTTTTTGTAAATTGTTTGTCATTATCAAAAATGGGAGATTGTTGGCCTTCTTGTTTTGATGATGGTTTACAAATAATTTACTTCTAATGTTGTTTGTCTAGTGTTTGTGTTTTTATATCAATTATAGACAAATAACATATTGGAGGTTGGATGGATTGCGCTTCAACGATCAAATCCAATGGAGGTTGGCGGAATTGTGGAATGAAGCCTATGCAATTCAAATTAAAGATCCAAGTTCTAGCTTTATCCGCAAGTGTACCAAGTTGAGCTACATCGAAGATCAATCAAGCTTGGGTATATTTAGTTTAGGTTTTATATTATGTGTGTTAGTACTTTAAGCTCAATCATATATACACACACATATTTGGTTTTTATATATATAGTTATATATATATACACAAGTTTTGGTTTATGGATTTAACAATCATTGTATACATATTTTATTAAGTCTATAAAATCATTTCATAGGGTTTTAAAATATTATTTATGTCAAAACATCAAATTTCATGTATATCACATTTTCATGTTTTGAACACACTTGCAAAATACATGAGTTTTTACAAATGGAAAATTTAATTTGAGAAATTCTTTTTCTGACATGTTCAATTTCATGTTTATAAATGTTTCCCAAAGCTGTATCAATTTTGGAATTAATATGTTATGATTATTTGAATTTACAAAATCAAGTTTTTAATAAGCTCATGTTCGTGCACATGTTCGTACATATTTTTGCTAAACTGATGCGTTTTCACAAATGATAAATGCAATTTAAAAAAAATCGTTTACATGTTTATCATCATATATAAAAATATTTCCCCAAGTTTTACTAATTTTGGAATTGTTTTGTTATTTTCAATTGAATTTACAAAACCGAGTTTTCTGTAGTTTTTTTTTTCAGAAACTATATATCTGTGTTCAAACATTTATTACTATCAACTGGGAAGTGGTATTTCAGAAATTCTTTATCTAACATGCTTATATTTATGTCTATAACCTACCCTCAAAATTTCATAATTTTTGGAGTTGGTTTACTATTTTTAATTGATTTTACAAAGTCAGATACGCAAAATTCCAGAATCTGTCAAAAACAGAAACTATCTGTGAACAGTGCGGTCGACTGCTACAGTCGACCGTGCTACAGTGCAATCGACCATCATGGTTGACCGTCTGCAGTCCAGAGAGCTGTTTTGCTTCTTGCGGTCGACCACCACGGTCGACCGCCGAAGTTACCGTTGCACAGTAACGGTAATTTGCTGATTTTTATTTTTTAGTGGGTTTTTGGGGTTTTTGGGTTGTTTTCTTCTACCCTATATATACCCCTTTGCCATAACTATTTTCTACTCTTAAGGGATGTTTTAAACAAGTTTTTACAAGAGTTTAAGTTTTGTTTAAGTGTGTGTTAAAAGTTTCAAGTTTATGAAGATTGTTTCACAAGAAGAGGAGATCATCTTTGGTTTGAGCTTTCCACTTCACATCTCCATCTCTTTTGTTCTAGAGAAGTTTTCTCAACTCAATTATCTAGCTTGTTTACATTTACATTGTCATATTTATATATGCTAGACTTTAATTGAGTTTGATTTTATTTCTCTTTGTTTACACACACAACCATTGAGCTTATTGTATTTGCATACATTGTATAATTGGGTTATGGGATTGTGTGACTTAGAGAGTGAGCCTACATTGAGTTCTCTTCTATTGTAGAGAATAAATTTGTTACATTAAAAGTGTTGTAGAGTTTTCGGTTAGCTAGAAAACCGTATTGTGAGGTGTGGAGTGTAGTCACATTGTGAGATTGTGAACGTTGATCGGTGATCATTGAAAACCGATATTGTGTGGTGTAAACATTATTCGGATAAGCATAGAAAACCTGGTTGTGATAGTGGATTTTTCTCCGGGAGTGGGGAGCGAAGACGTAGGACGGAAGGTCTGAACTCCGTGATTATATTGTGTGTTTGTATTATTTATATTGCTCACTATCTAGTTTAGATTGTTTACCCTTGTGTCATTTATATATCCTTGTATGTATTTCACCATATATCTCATTGCTAGGATATATCCCTTTGTTCATATTACATATTCTTATTCATAACATATTGTATATCTATCTTGCAAGAATAGTTTATTAATAAGTTTTAATTGGTATAAAATCGGATTAGATTAGCACAAGACCCTAATCACCCCCCTCTAGGGTCTAACATATACTAGATTAGATGCACGTGCATTGTACGTGATTAAATATTATTATGTTTTTTTTCTATTTTCTTACTTAACTTGGTTGTGAAATATTTCTTTTAATTTCACATGAAAAAGTATAATAATTTAATGTCTACATACTATATAGTTAACCAAAAGTATTAAAATTACCATAACCAAAGTCAAAATTACAAGGTCAATTCACATGAAGGTCAAGATCCTTTTATTAAAAAATAATTTTTATGCAAATAATTTTATTCTCATCTCAATCCTATGTTTTCATCTTATAATTTGTACAAATTCACAATATTTTATATCTATTACAATTTTAAGAATAAATTTTTACTTTAATGTTATATCCCATGAGGCTAATAGGCTCCTAAGGAAAGATCATATACTAATAACCATATATCTTAACTATGAGAATTTTTCCAAGGTAATGTTATTATATTCTATATGTTTATATTTTGGATTGTCAAAGCAAGTTATGAAATGACTAATTAATATATTTTTATGCTAGTATGTATGTTTTTCTTGGTAGAATAACTTGTTATTTTTTGAGACATAAAATTGCATTATAGCTAACTTTGAATACTTTACGTAATTAGAGATTTGCTCATGTCTTTAAATTATGTTAATGTGACGCCCCTGGTTTCACACAAGGCTGCAGTCTAAGGTGAAACTAAGAATGTCAAACCTACCATGCACCACACCGTGCAATAACATGTTTCACCATCACAATTACTATCTCTCTAGTATAGTCAAAAACAGGTGTAGGTACAAAAGCAAGTAAAAAATTATACAAGAGTCAACTGATGAAATAATAAAGATCAAATTAATATTCCATCATTTACCATACTGAAATATAAGTCAATGTCTAAAATGAATAAATTGGAGTTCTCAACAAGTCTCAAATACAAAATGTCTGAAATAAAGGAAATAAGGCACACAACATTTACAACTTCTAGAAATGACTTTCAAAATGTCTAAACAAAAGCCTACAGTGGAGCTCAAAAATAAAATATAACTATAATAGAATAGCTGAAGCTAGAGTGCCTCGCCATCAACCTGCGACTCTCCGGGCTCCTGGCTCGTTACCTGAAAGAGGGAGGGACAACGAGCGTCAAAGCGCTAGCGATCAACATAACAACCAACCCCAAAGAAAAAAGGCTCGTTGTATACAGAAAATACAGTTATAATATATATAGAAAAACATTGATCCTATTTAGGTAATTACAATATGAGTATAAGCACGTCGAGCGAAATAATCCAAACAAGAAAACCCTCATGTATATACCATATAGCTTAAATTATAAATACCTATGAAAAAGAGGATTTTAGTATTTAGGAAATTACAACACAAGCATAGGTACGTCGAGCGAAATAATCCAAACAAGATTACAACACAAGCATAGGTACGTCGAGCGAAATAATCCAAACAAGAAAACCCTCATGTATATACCTTGTATCTCAAATTGGCGAAATAATCCAAACAAGAAAACCCTCATGTATATACCTTGTATCTCAAATTGTAAATCCCTAAATACAAAACCCAAAATCTAATACATACATAGTAATGAAAGAAAACAACATCATCTCAGAACTTAAATACCAGGTCATATCACAACTCATATACGTGTCATGTCCGGCCTATGTAAGAATAGGTGTAAATTTTAAGGTCTAAACTGATGCCCAACACATGGGCTAAAACTAGATGTAATGAATGCCCAACACATGGACTGCATATGAAAGTTGTCCAACACATGGACTAAGGGTGACAAATGTCCAACACATGGACTGCATATCATAATAGCCCAACACATGGACTATGTGAAATATATGAAAGATGCATATACCCTAATGCCTCACATGTCTCAGTATGCAACCCTACACTCATGTTCGCAAATTATCTCACGTGTAGAGATACGAAATAAACATAAATACTAAAGGCAGATAATCCGAGGCGACTCCTCACTCATATAGATGTACGCCAATAACAGTAAACATGCCAAAACAGTTTCGATTAAAAAAACGAAACAAACCAAACAGATCCACAACGAGGAAAAACTAGGAGTTTCCTCGTCAGTCGACTCATGAGTCATTTGGGATCATCTGTCAACTCATTAGTCGACTTAACAGACATAAAGAAGAAAAACAGAAAGAAAGTTTCTCGTCAGTCGACTCATTGGTCGACCCATCAGTCGACTCATGAGTCGACTGATAAGTCGATTGATTGGTTGACTGAGCAGGAAATCCCATGTTTTCTGCAATACATTAATTATTTGTAAAAATAAACTCCAACCTAAAGATCATCTTCATCAGTCTTAGCAATGTAAACACGATTCTTACACATATGTATTAAACTAAAATGAAATATTTGCATGATTATCTTGCATTAAAACCCTAAACATATTCACTCATGTTTAAAAATGTTTTGACAACAATAAATCATAAGAAACCATATTTAAAACGAATTCCAGATCTGGACCTAGGTTACAAAACGTTGGTGAACTTTTATTAATTAAAACAATTGATTTCTCACATCAAATACTATAGAGATATACTTTTATACGCAAAATATTGATTTAGGCTCAATAAATCTAAAAAAAGCTCAATAAGAAATACAAACAATGAGTGTAGGGTTAGGCGAGATGTTACTCGCCTCTGGTATGTAGAAAAACTCCTGAGCCCTTTGGAGAACAATCCTCCTTCGACAGCACCTCAAAAATCCTACTGAAATTCTCCGAAAATTCCCCAAAATCACCGAAACGAACTAGGGTTTGAGTGGAGAGAGGGGCTAGGGTTTCTCTGGGATACAACCAAACCAGCAACTAAAAGAAAACCCAAAATCAGCCCGTCAGTCGACTCATAGGTCGACTCATAGGTCGACTCATCAGTCGACTCATGAGTCGACTCATAAGTCGACTGAGCAGACACTAATTTCCAGATTCGTGCATGTTTTGTTATTCAGCCAAAACCAATGCACGAACTCTATGAAACCACACTTATACATGTTTAGAAATTTGTTACCAAGTATATCCATGACCTCAAGTCATTTACCACAAATAGAACTATTCATCACTAATAGTTCACATATACTTCTAACAAAATACGGGGTTTTACAGTTAATTTTTTTTAATGAGCATGAGATTCCTATCTATTTGAAGATCATTCTCCATTTTATTCAATTACTATTGTAATTTTGAACTTTTTTAGCTTAACTGTACACCTTCTATCAAGACTCATCTCTATTTTTAGTACCTAGTGGCCAGTGTTACTCTGATATGATGTAATTATTCTAATTCAAGTATGTAAAAATAATTGCAAGTGGTAAAGACCCTAAATCTTTTAAAATGATGTATATTGAATGTCTTATAATAAGATATCAGAAAACTTAAACAACACATATTTGAGTAGTTTTACTCACATAATTATTTTTAATTAACATACCTATTGAACATTTCAAAGGCTCGCAATTAGGGGTGTTATCGGAGCGGATACGGTTCGGATATAATGTTTACCACATCCATATCCGCTTTTTATAAACGGATACGGATACGGATACGGATCACTCTCGGTAAGAAAAAACCTTAACCATATCCGCATTTATCGGAAACGGATACGGTTCAGATATTTGAGAATCGGATCAGATATGATCACGGATATAAACGGATATTGGCAAACGTAAAAATCACATTAAAATTACCTTGAAATTTGAATAGTTTCACTTGATATGTTCAAGGTACCCTCTTCTCTTGCAGTCCACAAATATCTCTGTTGAAGACCCCCAAACAGACAATTGATTAGCTATTTCTTCAAAAAATTATAACAACTAGTAACAAAAAAGATAAAAATTCACGAAGATACTCACAACTATATTCGGATGAGAGAGGTTCTTTAGGAGCTCAACTTCCTCCTCCAATTCTCTTATATGAGCCTATCAAATACAATTTTACTTGTGAAAAATTGCTATAGATGACGACGAAAACAAGTGTTCTAAAAGAAAAGGGGACAAAGATCCTAACTTGGGCTTTCTCTTTCGACGCACTGTTCACCCTGATCAACACCTGCAAAAAAATTAACTCGATCAGAACCCTAACCCTAATCCTAATCACAAAACGATACCAAAATTCGCCCGAACAAAAAAACAAAAACAAAAAAGAAGTGGGAAATTGACCTGTTTGACAGCAAGAAGCTCCCCAGAATCTAAGTTCATACCCATGTAAACATGGCCAAAAGCACCGCAGCCGATCAGTTCCCCCTTTCGCCATCGAATCGTAGGGGCGTCGTCTTCAACGATGGGCTGAGGAGGAGGAGGAGGCGAGGTTCTGGCGACTCTTCGCTGGCGAGAAGGTTGAGCGAGTGGCGAGGTTCTGGCGACTCTTCGAAGTTTGAGCGAGTGGCGACTCTTCGGATATCCGCATCCGTTCGGATACGGATGCGGATCGGTTCGGATATATCCGAACCGTTTGGCACCCCTACTCGCAATCGGTGATAGCTCTAAATATTTTAAAATGATATATATTGAACATCTCATAATCAAAACATCAGAAGAACTTAAATGTGGTTAAAATTAATTTATACCGCTTTTCACGAGTGCCTATAAAGTATAATATTATAACTATAAAATACTTAAAATGAAATGCATTAAGTAAGCATTTAGTTTTAAATTAAGAGCACTTATTTGAATAATTTTAGATACATAATTCATTTTACTTAACATATATATTGAACATTTCAAAAGCCTAAATATCCAAGTTTTTACTTTTCAAACTATATTTTTTAGTCATAAAAATAAAAAAAAAACTCTTTTCCACTGAGTTGGTTGCTTATAGTAAAATGTTGTGTTTTTCTATTTGATATAGTAAATTATTAAGCAAACGATATATCTCATGTTTAGTGCAGATAACTATGCAAATAAAGTAAAATATTTTAAATGCTAAATATCAATAAAAATAACCCTGTTAACTTTGGATGATAATCAGATAATTTCGCATAACTTTAAAAATATCAAAAAGTCCACTAAATTTTAGGGGTTATCAGAAAACCCCTTTAACTTTGAGATTTTTATTAGGAAATCACTCCAAAAGTGATAATTTTAGGGGAGTTTTCTAATAAAATCTTAAAGTTGAGGTTTTTTAATAAGATCTTAAAATTAAAGGGGTTTCTTATAATCACTACTTAATGAGATTTTATAATATTATATCTAAAAATAATGGATTAATTTTATAAAAACTCCCTCCACTATTTTAATATGAGGAAATCCCCTCAGGTTTAAGCATATTATAGATAACCCCCTCCCCCCCCCCCCCCCCTCAAACTATAAAACTTTGAAATAATCCCTTAAACTTTCTTCACTTAACTCCCCTCAAATATAGAGATTCTCTACGAAAACTCCCTCAACCATTTTAATATGAGAAAGCTCCTCAGATTTGAACTTAATATAGATAATCCCTTTCAAGCTTGAAAATTTAAGAAATCACCATGAACTCTTCTTAATCTATGCCCTGAAAGCTAACATTGTTATCTAATAACCCTACAAGTTTACATTTATTTACTTAACATGAAAATATTTTTGGTAAAAAAAACCCAAACATTGGATGTTTATATATAATTTAAAGATTTTTCAGAGGTTTTTCGTAATTATTGGAATTTTCAAAAGGTTGATTATAATTTTTAGATGTTTGGGAGATTTGGTTCTAATTATATATTTTTGGGTTTTGTTTGTGCTTTTTTATATTTTTGGATTTTTTTAGTAATTTTCTTGATGGTTCTTTGTAATTTTCTAATTTAAAGGATTTGTTTATGATTTTTAGATTTTTAGGGGGCTGTATACAATTTAAATTTTTTTAGGATGCTATTTGTCATATTTTATTTTTATTGGATTTTTTGTTATTTTCATATTTTTCATGTGTTTTTTTTTTTTGAAAACTTAAAATTTTAGGGTTTTGTCTTTTAATTTTCAAAAATCAAAGGAGGATATTTGTACTTTTTAGATTTTGCATAGGTTGTTTATAACTTATAAACTTTTTATGGATTATTTATAATTTTAGAACGATAAGATTCTTTTTCATTTTTTTAGATTTTCTAAGTTTTTTTTACAATTTCATGAAACCCTCAAAATTAACATATAGGTAAATCTCACTAAACCCCCAATAATTTTACTATTTGGAACTAAATATCAAATATCTTTAAAACTCTAACTAAACACCCAATAATTTTTAGCAGAGAATCCTCACAATTAACATCATTAATTTATGCGTAGTCAGATGATCAAAGTACACCCCAATAATCCAATAAGTTTTACATTTTATTTCACTAAAGCCCTATCATTTTTTAGTAAAAACCCAAAATAACAGTCATTTATAATTTTTTGATTATTTTAGAGGTTTGTTTGTATTTATTAGAATTTTCAAGAGGTTGGTCGTAATTTTTAGATTTTAGAGGGGTTTGTGTCTAATGTTTGATTTTTTGGAGGGTTGTTTATACTTTTTATAATTTTTAGGTTTTTATAATCTTTTAAGGTTTTCTTTGTAGTTTTCTAACTTAAGGGGTCAATTTATTATTTTTAGGATGTTTAGGGGGATGTTTGCAATTTAAAATTTTTAGGCTGCCATTTGTAATATTTTACTTTTTATGAGATTTTTTGTAATTTTCATATTTTTCATATGTTTGTTTGAATTTTTGATTTTTTAGGGTTGTTTGTATTTTAAATTTCTAAAGGGGTTTGTTTGCATTTTTTGTATTTTTTAGAAGTTCTGTGTAATTTATGAATTTTTGTGTGTTATTCATAATTTTAGAACTTTAAAAGTTTTTTTTTAATTTTAGGATTTTCAAGGGTTTTTTACAATTTTATTTTTTTAGGGGCCTATATGTTTTTTGTAGCTTTCAAAAAAAATTTAGTATTATTTGTAATTTTAGAATCTTTAGTAGCTATCTAAGCACAAATTTAGAAGCTCTTATGAAAGTTAGAAGTCAGTATACATTATCTTTGCTTCACGATTCTCGTATTTGCTAACCTACTTCCATCACAGTGTACATGTGATGCACGCGAGGCTACATAATGCTGTACCAATACCTTGGTATCTCTAACTAATAGGAAACCACCAATGTCTTAGAAAGGCGGTCATGTAACTATTATTGCTTTGATAAATTACTTTCATATTCTAACATATCTTGTAGGTTGAAAGACTCCTTTTATGGATTGAAATCTGGATTCGCAGAGGATCATCTTTATTTCCCCCTTAATTGCTTAAAGTTTGTGATAGTAAGATTTGAACCTGTAATATAATATCATGTTAAAAATTCTTGTCAACATGTCAAACAACCACATAGTTATGGCAAGAAGCTAGGTAAGGTTATAACTTTAAATTCTAACACGGCCGAGTTGTGTGCCCACTAGTACTTATAGACTTCTAACCAAAGTTTAACACAAAAAATGTGTTTTCTGAAAGTTGTTCAAGGTCTACTTAGGCAAATATTTTCAAATATTTTCAATGTCTATTATCTAAGTATTATAAGTGAATAATTTCTTTCTTTATTTTACCTTTTCCACCCTTTTTTACAGAAGTGAACAAGAATTTAGTGAACAAGAATAAATACAAGGCCTTTCCTTAAAAAAGAAAAATAAAATACAGGGAACTAATTAAAATCCATCCTTTGTATATAATGGAAGGGAAAATTGCTTCTAGCCCCTAAAATCAAAAAGCAAATATGCCCCACCCCAAGAATAAGTCAGTATACCAAAAACATCCAAACCACATTTTTATGCTTCTAGTCCTCAAAACTAATGCCA